>NC_091307.1:10380607-10650607 GCF_038502225.1 Cherax quadricarinatus
ATTTTTCTACTTAATATTTCTTAAAATTTCCATACTGAAGAAAATGAAAATTGTCCTGATTGAAAATAATATTGTGTACTTGTCCGTGTACTGTACTTGTAACCAAGACTAAATATACTTACTACAACACCTGTCAAGACTAAGACTGGCTACTACAACATCTATCAAGACTAAACCTGGCTACTACAACATCTATCAAGACTAAACCTGGCTACTACAACATCTATCTAGACTAAACCTGGCTACTACAACATCTATCAAGACTAAACCTGGCTACTACAACATCTATCTAGTCTAAACCTGGCTACTACAACATCTATCAAGACTAAACCTGGCTACTACAACATCTATCAAGACTAAACCTGGCTACTACAACATCTATCTAGACTAAATCTGGCTACTACAACATCTATGAAGACTAAACCTGGCTACTACAACATCTGTCAAGACTAAACCTGGCTACTACAACATCTGTCAAGACTAAACCTGGCTACTACAACATCTGTCAAGACTAAACCTGGCTACTACAACATCTATCTAGACTAAACCTGGCTACTACAACATCTATCAAGACTAAACCTGGCTACTACACCATCAATCAAGACTAAACCTGGCTACTACAGCATCAATCAAGACTAAACCTGGCTACTACAGCATCAATCAAGACTAAACCTGGCTACTACAACATCAATCAAGACTAAACCTGGCTACTACAACATCAATCAAGACTAAACCTGGCTACTACAACATCAATCAAGACTAAACCTGGCTACTACAACATCTATCAAGACTAAACCTGGCTACTACAACATCTGTCAAGACTAAACCTGGCTACTACAACATCAATCAAGGTTAAACCTGGCTACTACAACATCAATCAAGACTAAACATGGCTACTACAACATCAATCAAGACTAAACCTGGCTACTACAACATCAATCAAGACTAAACCTGGCTACTACAACATCAATCAAGACTAAACCTGGCTACTACAACATCTATCAAGACTAAACCTGGCTACTACAACATCTGTCAAGACTAAACCTGGCTACTACAACATCAATCAAGACTAAACCTGGCTACTACAACATCAATCAAGACTAAACCTGGCTACTACAACATCAATCAAGACTAAACCTGGCTACTACAACATCAATCAAGACTAAACATGGCTACTACAACATCAATCAAGACTAAACCTGGCTACTACAACATCAATCAAGACTAAACCTGGTTACTACAACATCTGTCATGACTAAGCCTGGTTACTACAACATCTGTCATGACTAAGCCTGGTTACTACAACCTCTGTCATGACTAAGCCTGGTTACAATAACATCTGTCATGACTAAGCCTGGTTACAACAACATCTGTCATGACTAAGCCTGGTTACTACAACATCTGT
The DNA here is from genome assembly GCF_038502225.1 of Cherax quadricarinatus. NCBI lineage: Eukaryota > Metazoa > Arthropoda > Malacostraca > Decapoda > Parastacidae > Cherax > Cherax quadricarinatus. Next base: position 10,382,013 of record NC_091307.1, read on the forward strand.
CATGACTAAGCCTGGTTACTACAACATCTGTCAAGACTAAACCTGGTTACTACAACATCTGTCATGACTAAGCCTGGTTACTACAACATCTGTCATGACTAAGCCTGGTTACTACAACATCTGTCAAGACTAAACCTGGTTACTACAACATCTGTCAAGACTAAACCTGGTTACTACAACATCTGTCATGACTAAGCCTGGTTACTACAACATCTGTCATGACTAAGCCTGGTTACTACAACATCTGTCAAGACTAAACCTGGTTACTACAACATCTGTCAAGACTAAACCTGGTTACTACAACATCTGTCATGACTAAGCCTGGTTACTACAACATCTGTCAAGACTAAACCTGGTTACTACAACATCTGTCAAGACTAAGCCTGGTTACTACAACATCTGCCAAGACTAAACCTGGCTACTACAGCAACTATCTAGACTAAGCCTGGTTACTACAACATCTGTCATGACTAAACCTGGCTACTACAACATCTGTCAAGACTAAACCTGGTCACTACAACATCTGTCAAGACTAAACCTGGCTACTACAACATCTGTCAAGACTAAGCCTGGTTACTACAACATCTGCCAAGACTAAACCTGGCTACTACAACATCTGCCAAGACTAAACCTGGCTACTACAACATCTGCCAAGACTAAACCTGGCTACTACAGCATCTATCTAGACTAAGCCTGGTTACTACAACATCTGTCAAGACTAAACCTGGCTACTACAACATCTGTCAAGACTAAGCCTGGTTACTACAACATCTGTCAAGAATGTTTACATGGGGATAACGAGGAGTCCCAGTGTTTGTTTACAAGGTGGTAGCTCAGCTGGGGAAACAACTATCCACATTCCTCTCTCTTCCTAGCACCTCCTTTCTTCGCACCTTCCTGTGATTTACGTGCGACCTGTTTCCGGAGATTTCCTACTCTTGTGGCCCGGCCCTGGGTCAAGCCTCCCTGATGACTGCCTGGTCAACTAGTCTGCTGCTGTTGGCGGCCAGCCGACCCAGATATCCATCACAGCCTACCTGATCTGACACACAACTGAGGCAGTGATCCAGTTTCCTCTGACAGACCAACAATGGATTACCTGGAGGCTTACCTGGTTACCTGGAGGTTATTCCGGGGATCAACGCCCCCGCGGCCCGGTCCATGACCAGGCTTCCCGGTGGATCAGGGCCTGATCAACTAGGCTGTTACTGCTGGCCGCACGCAGTCCAACGTACGAGCCACAGCCCGGCTGATCCGGCACTGACTTTAGGTATCTGTCCAGCTCTCTCTTGAAGGCAGCCAGGGGTTTATTGGCAATTCCCCTAATGCTTGATGGGAGGCTGTTGAACAGTTTTGGGCCCCGGACACTTATGGTGTTTTCTCTTAGTGTACCAATGGCGCCCCTACTTTTTATTGGGGGCATTTTGCATCGCCTGCCCAGTCTTTTACTTTCGTAGGGAGTGATTTCTGTGTGCAGATTTGGGACCATTCCTTCCAAGATTTTCCAAGTGTAGATTATGATATATCTCTCCCTCCTGCGTTCCAACGAGTACAAGTCAAGTGCTTCCAAGCGTTCCCAGTAGTTAAGGTGCTTGACAGAACTTATACGTGCAGTAAAGGATCTCTGTACACTCTCTAGATCTGCGATTTCACCTGCTTTGAATGGAGATGTTAATGTACAGCAGTATTCCAGCCTAGAGAGAACAAGTGATTTGAAAAGGATCATCATGGGCTTGGCATCTCTCGTTTTGAAAGTTCTCATTATCCATCCTATCATTTTCTTTGCACGTGGGATCGTGGCACTGTTGTGATCCTTGAAAGTGAGATCCTCAGACATTACTACTCCCAGGTCCCTTACATTAGTTTTCCGCTCTATTGTATGGCCGGAGTCAGTAGTATACTCTGTTCTAGTTATTATCTCCAGTTTTCCATAACGGAGTAGTTGGAATTTGTCCTCATTGAACATCATATTGTTTACCGTTGCCCACTGGAAAACTTTGTTTATATCTTCTTGGAGGTTAACAGCGTCCTCAGCAGATGACAGCCTCATGCAGATCCTAGTATCATCCGCAAAGGATGATACGGTGCTGTGGTGTATATCTCTGTTTATGTCTGATATGAGGATAAGGAATAAGATGGGGGCGAGTACTGTGCCTTGTGGAACAGAGCTCTTCACTATGGCAGCTTCCGATTTAACTCTGTTGACCGCTACTCTTTGTGTTCGATTTGTTAGGAAGTTGAAGATCCATCTCCCCACTTTCCCAGTTATTCCTTTAGCACGTATTTTATGGGCTATTACGCCATGATCGCATTTGTCAAATGCTTTTGCAAAGTCTGTGTATATTACATCTGCATTCTGATTTTCTTCCAGTGCATCCAAGGCCATGTCATAGTGATCCAGTAGTTGTGAGAGGCAGGAGCGACCTGCCCTGAACCCATGTTGCCCTGGATTGTGCAGATTTTGGGAATCCAGGTGATTTGCAATCCTGCTTCTTAGCACTCTTTCAAAGGTTTTTATGATGTGGGACGTCAGAGCTATTGGTCTATAGTTCTTAGCTAATGCTTTGCTGCCACCTTTATGGAGTGGGGCTATATCCGTTGTTTTAAGTGACTGTGGAATTTCACCCATGTCCAAGCTCCTCCTCAATAGTGTACTTAGGGCACGCGAGAGGGGTTTCTTGCAGTTCTTAATGAAAACAGAGTTCCACGAGTCTGGGCCTGGGGCTGAGTGCATAGGCATGTTGTCAATGGATCCAATAACATTTCCGGTATCTGTTGGCAGCAGCTTATGGATGTTGAAACAGTGTTCTTGTATTGTGCCCACAGCAACACTACTGGTCACTGGGTTTGTTTTACACTTCCTGTCATAACTCCCTCTCCAGTATGTTGTTGTGGTGGTGTGCAGATCTGGGAGTGGATCCTCTAGTATCTTCTATGGGGTATTATTACAACTTCTCACTCGCACCTTCTTTCCAGTTCTTCGAGGCGTTTCCAGTAATTTAAATAATTTATTGGCTCTATGTGGGCAGTAAAAGCTCTCTGTATTTTCTGACAGCTCTGCTGTCTAGTCCACTCTAAAGTACTAGAAATGTACTCGCTTTAAAGAAGGCGAGAGAGAGAGAGAGAGAGAAATGCGACATAATATATCCAAGGTAGATGCTATAGGGCCAAGCCCCAAATTTGCACACCGTCATAATAACGTACTAGAGTGAGAAATATGGAAGTGTAAAAAGACGCAGTGGAGGAGCCACTGATAACATACAAGAAAACTTTGTCAACATTTGTGGGTACCAATAATATAATAATAATATCTATTTCTACAAGTATATGTACATGGTACACAAGCCTAGCTGACATCAGTGATATACTGTACGGAAACCCGCTTGTTATGCACAGCATTTCCGGCAAATTAGGTCACCCTCACTAGGTGCTGGTGGAGGGCAGCAGCACCACCCTCACTAGGTGCTGGAAGAGAGCAGCAGGACCACCCTCACTAGGTGCTGGTGGAGGGCAGCAGCACCACCCTCACTAGGTGCTGGAAGAGAGCAGCAGGACCACCCTCACTAGGTGCTGGTGGAGGGCAGCAGCACCACCCTGACTAGGTGCTGGAAGAGAGCAGCAGAACCACCCTCACTAGGTGCTGGTGGAGGGCAGCAGCACCACCCTCACTAGGTGCTGGAAGAGAGCAGCAGCACCACCACCCTCACTAGGTGCTGGTGGAGGGCAGCAGCACCACCCTCACTAGGTGCTGGAAGAGAGCAGCAGCACCACCCTCACTAGGTGCTGGAAGAAAGCAGCAGCACCACCCTCACTAGGTGCTGGAAGAGAGCAGCAGCACCACCCTCACTAGGTGCTGGAAGAAAGCAGCAGCACCACCACCCTCACTAGGTGCTGGAAGAAAGCAGCAGCACCACCACCCTCACTAGGTGCTGGAAGAGGGCAACACCTTCCGTCACATCCCACTGGAGCCGTTAAGTACATACCCTGCAAGACCAACAACAGTGTTCCCTCTTCCCAACCTGGTCTGTTTCACCATTACTCCTGAGATCCACCTGTGACCTACTTCGAGAGAGTACTCTCAAAGCCTTGTCTGTGACCAGGCTCTGCTGGCCGCAGCCTGCCCTGCCAGCCTAGGCTGATTTGCCACCTGGCGGAGTTATTGACTTAAGTTTCCTCTTGAAGACGTCTATCTGTGGTAGCAGGTTGAACAGTCTGGGTCCACGCATGTTGATACAATGTTCTCCTGCTAGTGTGCAGGTCATCCTGGTAGTGTGCAGGTCATCCTGGTAGTGTGCAGGTTATCATGGTAGTGTGCAGGTTATCATGGTAGTGTGCAGGTTATCATGGTAGTGTGCAGGTCATCCTGGTAGTGTGCAGGTCATCCTGGTAGTGTGCAGGTTATCATGGTAGTGTGCAGGTCATCATGGTAATGTGCAGATCATAGTGGTATGCAGGTCATGGTAGTGTGCAGGTCATCATGGGAGTGTGCAGGTCATCATGGGAGTGTGCAGGTCTTTATGGTAGTGTCCAGATCATGGCAGTGTCCAGGTCATCAAGGTAGTGTGCAGGTCATCATGGTAGTGTGCAGATCATGGTAATGTGCAGGTCATCATGGTAGTGTGCAGGTCATGGTGGTGTGCAGGTCATCATGGTAGTGTGCAGGTCATGGTGGTGTGCAGGTCATCATGGTGTGCAGATCATGGTAGTGTGCAGGTCATGGTGGTGTGCAGGTCATCATGGTGGTGTGCAGGTCATCATGGTGGTGTGCAGGTCATCATGGTGTGCAGATCATGGTAGTGTGCAGGTCATGGTAGTGTGCAGGTCATGGTAGTGTGCAGGTCATGGTGGTGTGCAGGTCATCATGGTCGTGTGCAGATCATGGTAGTGTGCAGGTCATCATGGTGGTGTGCAGGTCATCATGGTAGTGTGAAGGTCATCATGGTGGTGTGCAGGTCATCATGGTGTGCAGGTCATCATGGTGTGCAGGTCATCATGGTGTGCAGATCATGGTAGTGTGCAGGTCATGGTAGTGTGCAGATCATGGTAGTGTGCAGGTCATGGTAGTGTGCAGATCATGGTAGTGTGCAGGTCATCATGGTGTGCAGGTCATGGTAGTGTGCAGGTCATGGTAGTGTGCAGGTCATGGTGTGCAGGTCATCATGGTCGTGTGCAGGTCATCATGGTCGTGTGCAGGTCATCATGGTAGTGTGCAGGTCATCATGGTTAGTGTGCAGGTCATGGTAGTGTGCAGGTCATCATGGTAGTGTGAACCCTGAGAGTGGCAGGAGCAACATTGTGAACCCTGAGAGAGGCAGGAGCAACATTGTGAACCCTGAGAGAGGCAGGAGCAACATTGTGAACCCTGAGAGAGGCAGGAGCAACATTGTGAACCCTGAGAGTGGCAGGAGCAACATTGTGAACCCTGAGAGAGGCAGGAGCAACATTGTGAACCCTGAGAGAGGCAGGAGCAACATTGTGAACCCTGAGAGAGGCAGGAGCAACATGTTACCTGCTCGTGACATAACTAACTTGCTCTGACTTGTGTAATTGTCGTCATTCCACGTTATTAACAATCTTGATTCTAAAATTCTTTTAAAAGTTTCTGAACATGTATGTGGGACGTCAGTATCATTGCTAGAGTTGTGTTGCGACCTTGGTGGAGCCAGAGCCACATAGTGGGCTCAAAAATTCTTTTTTATAAGTATTCCTGTGATGAATGTTGTCACCTGGTAACGCTATCAGCCTAGACTGGGACACTGCGGTAAAGCAATGGAGACATCTCCATACATTGTACTATGGGTTGAGTACCTACTACACGAGGCCACATTCTAGCTAGTTTTCCTGAAGATCACTCAGAATTCTCGCTTTTCTGAACAAATCTTGTAACTTCTTGATGCCTTGACGTTGTGCAGGTTGTGTGTAAGCGGAGATTATAAGCAGGTGCAATCTTCAGTTCTCGGGCGCCATGTTGTAGGGTGTATGTTCTCCCTCTCCCTCTCTTCTCCCCTTCGCCTCTCTTCCCCTCAGCTCCCCTCCCTCCATCTTTTTTTTTTACACAGGGTTTGACAAGGTTAAGGATCCCTAGCTTTATTGACAAGCTAAGAGCTGTTACCTACATCAGCTCATTTGAAAGCATTTTTATTGTTATGAGACATACAAATAGGGAACAGGATGAAGTTGAGCTATCTGTGGGCCAGCATTTTCATTTGATCAACTGACTTTATCTCGTTGACATCATTATGCTGTACGAATGTGTTCCATACTCGAGTCATCCTGGGTATGTATGATCTCAGATGGAGTGATGTTCTGGAGAAGGGTACAGCCAGAGTGAAGTTGCTGCTTTCTGCCCGTCTTGTGGTATAGAAGCTTGCTTCACGCTGTCCTCGAAATGGATCTCTCTCTCTCTCTCTCTCTCTCTCTCTCTCTCTCTCTCTCATATATCAATCCTGGAATTTTTACTGTTATGCTATGGTGGTGTATTTTGTCGAGTTCTTTCAGATATTATCTCCTTTATAGTATAATAATAGGGTAATAAAAGGACCCCAATGGAAATAAGTCACTCTGGCTGACTTTTTTTGTGTTATGGAAGGCTGTGTACACATGCAGATGTGTGTAACTGTATGTGTGTATACCTGAATAAACTTACTGGTGAGTTTCTGGTCAGTCGCACTGCCCCCCCCCCTAACTCCCCCCCCCACACACTCAGCACCCACATTTCCCCACAACTCTGCCTTCCCACGTCTCTTTACCAGACTGTCTTTCCCCGCATCTCCCTCTCACGCTCTTTCTTCACAATCATCAATATATACCTTCACTTTATCTTCACCCAGACCTCCCACCACCACCCTGTTTTTCCCCCACATCTCTCTCTCCCACGATTTCTTCTCCCACATATCCTCCCTCCCACACATCGTGTTTCCATCAGAGATGGAACGATAAAACACATGACTTTCTGACAATAGCGGCACGTTATGGAGAGGTCACCGTACTCTACTCTACTCTCTCTCTCTCTCTCTCTCTCTCTCTCTCTCTCTCTCTCTCTCTCTCTCTCTCTCTCTCTCTCTCTCTCTCTCTCCCCGTCTCCACCTCCCCTCCACTAGGACCACCTTTATCATTACAACGTTGTGAGGATGATGAGGTGAAACTAGTAGACTCCCCTAGCGAACCAGCGGCAGTAACAGCAGCGGTAGCAACAGCAGCAACAGCAGCGGTAGCAACAGCAGCGGTAGCAACAGCAGCGGTAGCAACAGCAGCAGCAACAACAGCAGCAGCAACAGCAGCAGCAACAACAGCAGCAGCAACACCAGCAGCAACAACAGCAGCAGCAACAACAACAGCAGAACAGCAGTGGCAACAAGAGCAGCAGCAGCAACAGCGGCAGCAACAACAGTAGCAGCAACAACAGTAGCAGCAACAACAGTAGCAGCAACAACAGTGGCAGCAACAACAGTGGCAGCAACAACAGTGGCAGCAACAGCAGTGGCAGCAACAGCAGTGGCAGCAACAGCAGTGGCAGCAACAGCAGTGGCAGCAACAGCAGTGGCAGCAACAACAGCGGCAGCAACAACAGCGGCAGCAACAGCAGTGGCAGCAACAGCAGTGGCAGCAATAACAGTGGCAGCAACAACAGTGGTGGTAGCGGGAGCAACAGCAGTGGTGGTAGCGGCAGCAACAGCAGCTGTATCAGCACCGCCACCAGCAACACGAGAAGCACCACCAAGAAAACACAAGTAGAAGCAGCAGCAGCAGCAGCAGCAGCAGCACCACCACCACCAGTGCTTGTGGCTACCCTACTCTTCACAGTGTTTATTCTGCACTTCCGCTCTCCTCTCACTCCAGTGTGCAGGCTGGTGATTTAGTCTTCAAGACGGTCACCGAGAAGAACCTGCCTAGTACGGGCCATTAGGCCTTATACAGTGTTCCTCCATTCTTATGTTCTTATCTTACCATACTATTTGGTCTCTCTCTCTCTCTCTCTCTCTCTCTCTCTCTCTCTCTCTCTCTCTCTCTCTCTCTCTCTCTCTCTCTCTCTCTCCCTCCATTCCAGTGAACAGACATTAAGGAATTTGAAGAGTTTCCAGTATTTGGGACGTTTTATTGACACTGCTGGTAGAAAACAAGCTCTTTCACATCTATAAAACGAGATCTGAGCACACAACAGTATTCTAGACAAGTACATTATTATAATTATTATTATTATTATTATTATTATTATTATTATTATTATTATACAGTATGTACAATAAGAGAACATTGTATCAACATCCGGGGGCCCAGATTATTCAACATCTTACCAGAAGACATCAGTAACACTGTTGTGACAAGTGTAAAAGTCTTCAAGAGGAAACTAGACAAGTATCTCTACCAAGTGCCAGATCAACCAGGCTGTGACGGATATGTAGTCCACCGGGCCGCCAGCAGCAACAGCCTGGTTGACCAGGCCAGCACCCGATGGCTAAAAAAAACATCAAAACTCAAAAAGTATCAAAGGTATTGTATATTATTATTATTATTTACCGAAACACCGGCCATCTGCCACCGAGGTAGGGCGCCCGCACCCCCCAAAAAAGGAAACACAGTTACCATCATTCACCCAACAGTTGGATGGGAGGTATTAGAGTTTGATGCTAGGGAAAAGGGTAGCTCCAGTTCCTTAAATCAAGAGCCCGTCACCACCATCAAGGTACCAACCAACCTTGAAGGAAGAAAGAGTGCAGTTACTGGTCCAGTTCCCCGAGACAAAACCGGTTACCGGCCAGTCCAGTTACCATCAAGTTGTACAGCTCTCTCCTCCCCCCACTCTCTCTCTCTCTCTCTCTCTCTCTCTCTCTCTCTCTCTCTCTCTCTCTCTCTCTTAGGGAGAGCAGCAAAGCAGCAAGAGGAAGGGTAAGAGGAAGAAGAGTAGGATGAAGAACAAGAGGAACACTAGCGGAAGATGAGGAACAAGAGGAACACTAGAGGAAGATGAGGAACAAGAGGAACGCTAGAGGAAGATGAGGAACAAGAGGAACACTAGAGGAAGATGAGGAACAAGAGGAACGCTAGAGGAAGATGAGGAACACTAAAGGAACAAGAGGAACACTAGAGGAAGATGAGGAACACTAGAGGAACAAGAGGAACACTAGCGGAAGATGAGGAACAAGATGAACACTAGAGGAAGATGAGGAACAAGATGAACACTAGAGGAAGATGAGGAACAAGATGAACACTAGAGGAAGATGAGGAAAAAGAGGAACACTAGAGGAAGATGAGGAACAAGATGAACACTAGAGGAAGATGAGGAAAAAGAGAAACACTAGAGGAAGATGAGGAACAAGAGGAACACTAGAGGAAGATGAGGAAAAAGAGGAACACTAGAGGAAGATGAGGAACAAGATGAACACTAGAGGAAGATGAGGAACAAGAGGAACACTAGAGGAAGATGAGGAAAAAGAGGAACACTAGAGGAAGATGAGGAACAAGAGGAACACTAGAGGAAGATGAGGAACAGGAGGAACACTAGAGGAAGATGAGGAACACTAGAGGAAGATGAGGAACAGGAGGAACACTAGAGGAAGATGAGGAACAGGAGGAACACTAGAGGAAGATGAGGAACAGGAGGAACACTAGAGGAAGATGAGGAACAGGAGGAACACTAGAGGAAGATGAGGAACAAGAGGAACACTAGAGGAAGATGAGGAACAGGAGGAACACTAGAGGAAGATGAGGAACACTAGAGGAAGATGAGGAACAGGAGGAACACTAGAGGAAGATGAGGAACAGGAGGAACACTAGAGGAAGATGAGGAACACTAGAGGAAGACGAGGAACAAGAGGAACACTAGAGGAAGATGAGGAACAAGAGGAACAGAGGGAAGAGGGCAGTATTAAGACATGCAAGATGAACAAGTGTAGGAACAAGAACAAGAGGAAGTACAAAGACAGAGCAAGTGAAGAAGAACAAAGAGGGAAAGTCAAGAGAGAGAGCAAGTGGGGAAGAACAAAGGAATAAGAAAAAAGACAGGAGAAATCCCAGAAAAGAAAAACAAAGGAAAACAAGAGGGAAATAGAGAAAAAATGAAAAACAAGAGGGAAATAAAGGAAAAACAAATGAAAGCAAGAGAAAAACAGAAAAAATGAAAACAAAAAGGAAATAGAGAAAAAGAGGAAAGGGAAACACGAGGAAAATTAAAAGGAAAACAAGAGGAAGGAGAGGAACAGGGGAAAACAAGAGGAAGGATAGGAACATGGGAAAACAAGAAGGATAGGAACAGGGGAAAACAAGAAGGATAGGAACAGGGGAAAACAGGAGAGGAACAGTGGAAAACAGGAGAGGACCAGGGGAAAACAGGAGAGGACCAGGGGAAAACAGGAGAGGAACAGTGGAAAACAGGAGAGGAACAGTGGAAAACAGCAGAGGAACAGTGGAAAAACAAGAGGAAGGATAGGAACGGGGGAAAAGAGGAAAACAGAAAAAATAAGAAAATGAGGGGAAAACTAGGAACCTGAAAATTAAGAGTAGCAGCCGGAAGAGCCAGATGAGGAGGATGTGTGTGTGTGTGTGTGTGTGTGTGTGTGTGTGTGTGTGTGTGTGTGTGTGTGTGTGTGTGTGTGTGTGTGTGTGTGTATGTGTGTGTGTGTGTGTGTATGTATGTGTGTGTGTGTGTATGTGTGTGTGTGTGTGTGTATGTATGTGTGTGAGAGGATGTGTGTGTGTGAGAGGTGTGTGTTGTGTGTGTGAGGTGTGTGTGTGTGTGTGTGTGAGAGAGAGAGGTGTGTGTGTGTGTACTCACCTAGTTGTACTCACCTAGTTGAGGTTGCGGGGGTCGAGTCCGAGCTCCTGGCCCCGCCTCTTCACTGATCGCTACTAGGTCACTCTCCCTGAGCCGTGAGCTTTATCATACCTCTGCTTAAAGCTATGTATGGATCCTGCCTCCACTACATCGCTTCCCAAACTATTCCACTTACTGACTACTCTGTGGCTGAAGAAATACTTCCTAACATCCCTGTGATTCATCTGTGTCTTCAGCTTCCAACTGTGTCCCCTTGTCACTGTGTCCAATCTCTGTGTGTGAGAGTATGTGTGTGTAAGAGGGTGTGTGTGTGTGTGTGTGTGTGTGTGTGTGTGTGTTAGTTACCATTTTGTCCTAGGCACATGTCGATTAGACACTAGGCCTGTTGTACATGAGCACGTACGTGTGTGTGTGTGTGTGTGTGTGTGTGTGTGTGTGTGTGTGTGTGTGTGTGTGTGTGTGTGTGTGTGTGTGTGTGTGTGTGTGTGTGTGAGGATGTGTAGGTGGGAGGTGTTGTGGAGGGAGTTGAGAAGGATGTGTGTGGGGGATGTGTGGGAGAGGCTGTGTAGGTGTGGGGGAGGATATCTGTGTGTGTGTGTGGGGGAGGTATGTGTGTGTGGGAGGTGTGCTGGGAGTTGTGGGGAGGATGTGTGTGGGGGAGGATGTGTGTGTGGGAGGAGGATGTGTGTGTGGGAGGAGGATGTGTGTGTGGGGGGAGGATGTGTGTGTGGGGGGGAGGATGTGTGGGGGGGGAGGATGTGTGTGTGGGGGGAGGATGTGTGTGTGGGGGGAGGATGTGTGTGTGGGGGGAGGATGTGTGTGTGGGGGGAGGATGTGTGTGTGGGGGGAGGATGTGTGTGGGGGAGGATGTGTGTGGGGGGGGAGGTGCTGTGCGGGGAGTTGTGGGGAGGATGTTTGTGGGGAGGATGTGTGTGGGGAGGATGTGTGTGGGGGGAAGATGTGTATGGGGGAGGATGTGTGTGTGTGGGGAGGAGGATGTGTGTGTGGGAGGTGTTGTGCGGGGAGTTGTGGGGAGGATGTGTGTGGGGTTGGGAGGATGTGTGTGGGGGAGGATGTGTGTGTGTAAGGGAGGATGTGTGTGTGTGGGAGGGAGGATGTGTGTGTGGGAGGGAGGATGTGTGTGTGGGAGGGAGGATGTGTGTGTGGGGGAGGATGTGTGTGTGGGGGAGGATGTGTGTGTGGGGGAGGATGTGTGTGTGGGGGAGGATGTGTGTGTGGGGGGAGGATGTATGTGTGGGGGGAGGATGTGTGTGTGGGGGAGGATATGTGTATGGGGGGGGGAGGATATGTGTGTGTATGGGGGAGGATATGTGTGTGGGGGAGGATATGTGTGTGGGGGAGGATATGTGTGTGGGGGGAGGATGTGTGTGGGGGGAGGATGTATGTGGGGGGAGGATGTATGTAGGGGAGGATGTGTGTATGTGGGGGAGGATGTACTCACCTAGTTGAGGTTGCAGGGGTCGAGTCCAAGCTCCTGGCCCCGCCTCTTCACTGGTCGCTACTAGGTCACTCTCCCTGAACCGTGAGCTTTATCATGCCTCTGCTTAAAGCTATGTATGCGTGTGGGGGGGAGAGGATGTGTAGGTGGGAGGTGTTGTGTGGGGAGTTGTGGGGGGATGTGTCTGGGGGAGTTGTGAGGCAGCTGTGGGGATGATGTGTGAGGGAGTTGTGGGGAAGAGGATGTGTGAGGGAGTTGTGGGGAGGAGGATGTGTGAGGGAGTTGTGGGGAGGAGGATGTGTGAGGGAGTTGTGGGGAGGAGGGTGTATGAGGGAGTTGTGGGGAGAAGGATGTGTGAGGGAGTTGTGGGGAGGAGGATGTGTGAGGGAGTTGTGGGGAGAAGGATGTGTGAGGGAGTTGTGGGGAGGAGGGTGTGTGAGGGAGTTGTGGGGAGGAGGGTGTGTGAGGGAGTTGTGGGGAGGAGGATGTGTGAGGGAGTTGTGGGGAGGAGGATGTGTGAGGGAGTTGTGGGGGATAGGATGTGTGAGGAAGTTGTGGGGAATAGGATGTGTGAGGGAGTTGTGGGGAATAGGATGTGTGAGGGAGTTGTGGGGAGGAGGATGTGTGAGGGAGTTGTGGGGAGGAGGATGTGTGAGGGAGTTGTGGGGAGGAGGATGTGTGGAGTTGTGGGGAGGAGGTGGTGTGGGGGGGAATTGTGGGATGTGTGTGAAGGAGTTGTGGGGAAGATGTGTGTCGGGGAGTTGTGAAGAGGATGTGTGTGGGGGAGTTGTAGGGAGAGGAAGATGTGGGGGAGGTGTTGTGGAGAGGTGTTGTGGGGAGAGGATGTGTAGCGGAGGTAGTGTTGTGGGGAGAGGATGTGTAGCGGAGGTAGTGTTGTGGGGAGAGGATGTGTAGCGGAGGTAGTGTTATGCGGGAAGGATGTATGTGGGGAGGTATCGTGGGGGAGGAGGAAGTGTGTAGGGAGGTTTTGTATGAGAGGAATTGTGGGGGAAGATGTGGAGGATGTGTGTGTGGGGGAGTTGTGTAGGTGTGGGGGGGAGGATGTATGGGGGTGATGTGAGGGAGGAAGATGTGTGTGAGGGAGGAGAATGTGTGGGTGGTGTTGTGAGGTGTGCTCACCTAGTTGTGAACACAGGGATCGAGTCAGGACTAGCACGGGACTGTCAAGATAGTGTGTGGTGTATTATGGCAGTATGGTGGGGAGGGCAGTGCCGGTACTGTGACACCTCAAGGTGAGTGGAAGAAGGGGAGTTAGTGGGGAACTTGTGGGCCAGTGGGCCGCCAACATCAAAAGCCTGGTTGACCAGGAACTCAAGAATGCAGGAAAACTGTAAACAGGTAAATCATAGTAAATTACAGGTAAATGACATGTATGTCAGAGTAAATCGGAAGTAAATCAGTGTTTTACCCGTGCTGGACTCAGCGGTCTGAGTGGATGATTGTCTGTAGAACATTCGGGGAGCGCTGCCCCCTTCCTCGCCCGGACCTTGACCAGGTCTCCTGGCTGCTGGTTGCTCCAATTAGGCTGTCAGTGCTGGCCGTACGCAGTCTAACGTAGACATCACCTGAAGAATACTTCCGAGGGGTCAATGCCCCCAAGGCCTGATCAACCAGGCTGTTGCTGCTAACCGCGCGCAGCCCAGCGTACGAACCACAGCCCGACTGGTCTGAACCTGGTATGCGTAACTTGTCCAGTTCCTTCTTGAAGGCAGCCACAGGTTTGTTGGTAATTTTCCTTACTGATGGAAGGAGGGAGTTGAAGAGTCGGGGACCTCGAACACTTAACAAGTTCTCTCTGTGTACTCTTCGTGCCCCTGCTTTTTAGTGAAGGTACTTTGAACCATCTACCAAGTCTATTGCTTTCACATGTAGTGATATCTGTGTTCAGGTTTGAGACCAGTCCCTCCTGGGTAATCCAGATGCCAATTATTATGTATCTTTCTCTCCTATGTTCCGAGGAATACAGTTGAAGGGATTTCAGCTAGTTATCCAGCCTACTAATTTCCTCGTTGTAGCAACGGCAGCACTGTTGTGATCCTTGAACGTGAGATCTTCTAACAACATTACTCCCAAGTTTCACACATGGAACTTCCGCTCTACTGAATGATTTGAATTCATCCTGAACTCTGCCACAGTCTATTTCCTCCATTCTTCCACAGCGGAGCAACTGAAGCTTATCAGGGAACGGGTGGGGTTTGAACCCATGGCAAAAGAGTCATATTGTTATCTGAGGCCCACTGAAAGAATTTTATTTACATCCTCTTGAAGATTCATTGTGTCTTCGACGGACGCCATTGCCTGGTATTCAACAGAGGAATGTGCAACGCGCAATGCATCTCACTTCCCTATGAAGTTGACACTTCCCTTCCCTTCCCTTCTCCCCTCCTGTCACCCCATCACAATAACAATACACTTGTCTCCCCGCCATCCATTACTTCCCATAACGTCATCGTGTACACCAGCAGTGTGCTGCTTGTGACACTATACCTTTGAAGAGTTTCGAGAGTTTCACTACTTTCGGGGCCCGGCTATGGGTCAGGCTCGTCTGGTGCTTGCACTGCCAACCAGGCTGTTGCTGCTGGAGGCCCGCTCCCCCACATATCCATCACAGCCTGGTTGATCTAGCAGCTGGTGAAGAAACTAGTCCGGTTTCCTCTTGAAGGTGCTATGTTATACACAGCATGCGCAACACCAACCACGAGTCGTGTAGTGGTCTTTACCAACTGTTAAGTGAAGGTAAGCAGAGGCATCTGGTGGCAGCATGCAGCCCCCTCATTTGCGGTAACGTTTCAGCATACTAGACTTACTCCAGCTGGCAGCTGGTTCACTCCTCAATGTGACCATTGTCTTCTCACTCTCAACATTATTCTGTTTTGTGGTAAAACACTTGTACATTTGTAGCATACGTGGTGAATGGAAAATGTAAGTATGTACATGTATTATGTACGTCTGCGTGTGTTATATATATATATATATATATATATATATATATATATATATATATATATATATATATATATATATATATATATATATATATATATATGGAAACACACGCAGTGTGCTCCTTCTCTTCTATATATGACAGTTACATCAACAGTGTGCTGCTACATTACTGTATTTGAAAAGTTACATTGTGGGATCAAAACCTACCAATATTTTCCTTTCATATTCCGTCAGACAGGATGGATCACATACACCAGGTGATGAAATGTGTCAATCTGAGCGGGAAGACTTCAGTACAGAAATCGTGAGGCATTCCATTCTGACTTCATGGCGAGAGAGAGAGAGAGAGAGAGAGAGAGAGAGAGAGAGAGAGAGAGAGAGAGAGAGAGAGATAAGGACAGACTGAGGAAAGCAGGAGGGGAAGAAGCAAGCACAGCAGGTGTTATCTTATTTATTACATCAAGACTCTTGGAACACCACCTTTCAAGGCTGAGGGACTGATCACCTCAAACTTCATGACTTCCTCCGTTTCCAACAGATTCATCACGGCCGAGGCACTGATCACCCCAAACTACTACTTCATGATTTTCGACGTCTCCAGCATTATTGTGTGTACTGGACTGATAAAGTCACTGGCTGGGGAAACGTCTCCACAATAAAAATACCCAAGTGTTGCACAGTGTGTCTTATTCATATGTTGTACGAGTCCATATGTCCTAATGGATCAGAGAATCATCGCCTCTGTGGCTCGGTCTCAGATCACACCACCTAACCCTCAAAGATAAACAAGGGAACATAAAGATAGGCAGGTGGGCAGAAGTTTGTAAGCTGTTACTATCTTGATCATGAGACTAAAATCCAGCAATCCTATCAGAGTGCAAATCTTTTGAAATGTTTCCATTTCAGACAAATGAGAGTAGGATAGTGCCTGCCTGGGTAGCCGGTACTTACAATACGCAGCTGCAGCAGCAGGTACAGTTTCTAGTCACTGTAAACGAATGTTTGACATAGCTTACTGTATTTCTTGCAATACTCGGCTCCTGTCATTCTCTTGCAGCCACACCCACCTGCAAGGAAACAAGTTACATTAATAAAATAATCAACGAAATTTCAAATTTCTCTCAAGATATTAATTCGTTCTGAGAGCAAACTAGTGAACTGAAGTTGATTAAAAGTAATTTAGATGTGATTAAGTGTTAGGTAGAGCATCTTGGTGGTTTATACGGCCACTGACTGCTTACGCTATAACAATGTAAAGTTTATACTGTGTAACGTGTACTTAACAAGAACACCAGGTTGAGTCTGCACGTCTGCGTAATGTATGTTGATGGCCACAACTACCCACAGTTAACACTGAACAAAACAGGTGTAGTAATGCATGCACTCGTGAAGATACATGTGTCTGATACATACAGTGTGCTCATACCTGAAGGATACCTCAAGGACACTTCCGGGTGTCAACGTCCCCGCGGCCCGGTCTCAGGCCAGGCCTTCTGGAGGATCAAGGGCTGATCAAGCAGACTGTTACTGCTGGCCGCAAGCAGTGCAACGTACCAATCACAGCCCGGCTGGTCAGGCACTGATTTGAGGAACTTGTCTAGTTCCTCTGGAAGACAGCCAGAGGTTTGTTGTTAATTCCCCTTAAGTACGGAGAGAGGGCGTTGAAGAGTCGGGGACCTCTGACACTCATCGAGTTCTCTCCTAGTATACTCGTCGCACTCCTGCTTTTAGCGGAGGCATTTTGCACTGTCTGCCAAGTCTGTGACCGGTTGTGACCGACCGGTTTGAAGCTATTCTACTCTGGAAACCCGTCCTGAGGCCATACATCAACTATACTACCGTCTGGAAGCGGAGTAACTCAGGAAACCCAGGAAACGTTACAATCTGCACGTTTCCCACACGTGTTGCGAGGACGAGGCCTGGTCACGGACCGGGCAGCGGGGGGCTGACCCCCGAACCGCCCCCCTCCAGGTATACCCAACCTCACCTAATTTTACGTTATTTTCCATACGAGATTCCCAACGTTAAGTTCTTAACACTGAACTTTTAAGTTACGTTTTCTTGAAGATAAATTAACCCGTAAAACAGTGATGTGTTTGTGGCAGTGATGTATGTGTGTGTGGCAGTGATGTATGTGTGTGTGGCAGTGATGTGTGTGTGTGTGGCAGTGATGTATGTGTGTGAGACAGTGATGTATGTGTGGCAGTGATGCATGTGTGTGTGGCAGTGATGTATGTGTGTGGCAGTGATGTATGTGTGGCAGTGATGTATGTGTGTCTGGCAGTGATGTATGTGTGTCTGGCAGTGATGTATGTGTGTCTGGCAGTGATGTATGTGTGTCTGGCAGTGATGTGTGTATGGCAGTGATGTATGTGTGTCTGGCAGTGATGTATGTGTGTCTGGCAGTGATGTATGTGTGTGTGGCAGTGATGTATGTGTTGCAGTGATGTATGTGTGGCAGTGATGTATGTGTGGCAGTGATGTATGTGTGGCAGTGATGTATGTGTGGCAGTGATGTATGTGTGGCAGTGATGTGTGTGTGTGTGGCAGTGATGTGTGTGTGGCAGTGATGTATGTGTGGCAGTGATGTGTGTGTGGCAGTGATGTATGTGTGGCAGTGATGTATGTGTGGCAGTGATGCATGTGTGGCAGTGATGTGTGTGTGGCAGTGATGTATGTGTGGCAGTGATGTATGTGTGGCAGTGATGTATGTGTGGCAGTGATGTGTGTGTGGCAGTGATGTGTGTGTGGCAGTGATGTATGTGTGGCAGTGATGTGTGTGTGGCAGTGATGTATGTGTGGCAGTGATGTATGTGTGGCAGTGATGCATGTGTGGCAGTGATGTGTGTGTGGCAGTGATGTATGTGTGGCAGTGATGTATGTGTGGCAGTGATGTATGTGTGGCAGTGATGTGTGTGTGGCAGTGATGTGTGTGTGGCAGTGATGTATGTGTGGCAGTGATGTATGTGTGGCAGTGATGTATGTGTGGCAGTGATGTATGTGTGTGTGGCAGTGATGTATGTGTGGCAGTGATGTATGTATGTGTGGCAGTGATGTATGTATGTGTGGCAGTGATGTATGTGTGTGTGGCAGTGATGTATGTGTGTGTGGCAGTGATATTTGTAGTATTGATGTTTGTGGCAAACTGTTGGGCTCATTGGGTTTAAAATCTACCGACTGCACAAGTCAATACAGCTGTACATGTGCTCAGTACCAGTCGAGAATACGTCAGTCACTAAAACAGGGATCAAAGTTAGTGTATATATACTGAGAGAGAGCGTTATGCTGCATGAGGCACCGAGGTTGTTGAGTCAAACCGGGAAACTTGCATATGCGTAGTGTGTGTATTCACCTAATTGTGGTTGCAGGGGTCGAGACTCAGCTCCTGGCCCCGCCTCTTCACTGATCGCTACTAGGTCCTCTCCCTCTCTGCTTCCTGAGCTTTGTCATACCTCTTCTTAAAACTATGTACGGTTCCTGCCTCCACTACTTCACTTGCTAGGCTATTCCACTTCCTGGCGACTCTATGACTGAAGAAATACTTCCTAACGTCCCTGTGACTCGTCTGAGTCTTCAGCTTCCAGTTGTGACCCCTTGTTTCTTTGTCCCCTCTCTGGAACATCCTATCTCTGTCCACCTTGTCTATTCCCCGCAGTATCTTGTATGTCGTTATCATGTCTCCCCTGACCCTTCTGTCCTCCAGTGTTGTCAGTCTGATTTCCCTCAACCTTTCCTCGTACGACATTCCCCTGAGCTCTGGGACTAGCCTTGTTGCAAACCTTTGTACTTTAACTTCTTGACGTGCTTGACCAGGTGTGGGTTCCAGACTGGTGCTGCATACTCCAGTATGGGCCTAACATGCACAGTGTCTTGAACGATTCCTTATTAAGGTATCGGAACGCTATTCTCAGGTTTGCCAGGCGCCCGAATGCTGTAGCAGTTATTTGGCTGATGTGTGCTTCCGGTGACGTGCTCGATGTTATGGTCACCCCAAGGTCTTTCTCCCTGAGTGAGGTCTGTAGTCTTTGTCCACCAAACCTATACTCCGGTCTTCTTTGCCCCTCCCCAATCTTCATGACTTTGCATTTGGCAGGGTTGAATTCGAGAAGCCAGTTTCTGGACCACATGTCCAGCCTGTCCAGGTCTCTTTGCAGTCCTGCCTCATCCTCATCCGATTTAATTCTTCTCATCAGCTTCACATCATCTGCGAATAGGGACACTTCAGAGAGTATTCCTTCCATCATGTTCGCATATATCAAAAATAGCACTGGTCCTAGAACTGACCCCTGTGGGACCCCGCTGTCACAGGCGCCCACTGTGATACCTCTTCACGTACCATGACTCGTTGCCTCCCTGTCAGGTATTCCCTGATCCATTGCAGTGCCCTCCCTGTTATATCCGCCTGATCCTCCAGCTTCTGCACTAATCTCTTGTGGGGAACTGTGTCAAAGGCCTTGCTGCAGTCTAGGAAAACTCAATCAACCCACCCCTCTCTCTTGTGTCTTACTTCTGTTACCTTGTCATAAAACTCCAGAAGGATTGTGACACAGGATTTGCCTTCCATGAACCCATGCTGGTTTTCATTTATAATCTTGTTCCGTTCCAGGTGTTCCACCACTCTCCTCCTGATAATCTTCTCCATGACTGCACACAATACATGTCAGAGACACAGGTCTGTGTGTGTGTGTGTGTGTGTGTGTGTGTGTGTGTGTGTGTGTGTGTGTGTGTGTGTGTGTGTGTGTGTGTGTGTGTGTGAGAGAGAGTGAGAGAGTGAGAGAGTGAGAGAGAGAGAGAGAGAGAGAGAGAGAGAGAGAGAGAGAGAGAGAGAGAGAGAGAGAGAGAGAGAGAGAGAGAGAGAGAGAGAGAGAGAGAGAGAGAGAAATCTTTAATTGAATAATTGACGGTATCCTTATCAACCTATAGAAATCTCCCAGTTCAGGCTGACACATCTCAGCACTACGAGTGTAACACATCCTCCGTGATGGAACATGGCAGGGAAACACAGGTAACTTTTATTCCCACTGTGTAACCATTACATCAAAAAAGGTGGCAGCACACTACTGGTGTATCCAGTCTTGCTAAAAACAAAGACAAGAGCGAGGACGTGATGATGAAAGAGTACTTATCTGAATGTCCTCGACTCCTGGTGCATGTGTATGTGGTCCACTCATTGAGTACATCATTTACTAGGCCACTCTTCGCATTATTGCAATTAAAGAACTGTATAAGCCACTTCTCCGCGCATATGATGTATATTTCTCAAGACTGATGGACTGAACACATCGATTCCAGGCTCAGGGACTGATTACCTCAAACTCCTCATTTTCCACCATTCTTCTCTGCACTGGACTGAAGAAGCCACTGGACGTTCCCACAATAAAGATTCCCAAATGTTGCGCAAGTGCAGCATTAAGATAAAATTGAAATTACAAAGTTAATATTGTTTTGACATTTTCAGACATGAGTGACGTGACTGAGGACAGCGGTGGGACGGTGGTGTCTCAACCTGTGCAACTCTGGTTCCATGGCTGAGCAAGTCCACACTAATAGGTAGGTTTCCTTGCACCTAGCGGTAGATGCCTAGGAGTCGGTAGACTCTTGTGGGTTCCTAGGGAAGGAACTAAGGACCACAAGAGAAATAACCAACATTGGTTCTCTCTTGGTTCACCCTGGGTTATAATAACCAACATTGGTTCTCTCTTGGTTCACCCTGGGTTATAATAACCAACATTGGTTCTCTCTTGGTTCACCCTGGGTTATAATAACCAACATTGGTTCTCTCTTGGTTCACCCTGGGTTATAATAATCAACATTGGTTCTCTCTTGGTTCACCCTGGGTTATAATAATCAACACTGGTTCTCTCTTGGTTCACCCTGGGTTATAATAATCAACATTGGTTCTCTCTTGGTTCACCCTGGGTTATAATAATCAACATTGGTTCTCTCTTGGTTCACCCTGGGTTATAATAATCAACACTGGTTCTCTCTTGGTTCACCCTGGGTTATAATAATCAACATTGGTTCTCTCTTGGTTCACCCTGGGTTATAATAATCAACATTGGTTCTCTCTTGGTTCACCCTGGGTTATAATAATCAACACTGGTTCTCTCTTGGTTCACCCTGGGTTATAATAATCAACATTGGTTCTCTCTTGGTTCACCCTGGGTTATAATAATCAACATTGGTTCTCTCTTGGTTCACCCTGGGTTATAATAATCAACACTGGTTCTCTCTTGGTTCACCCTGGGTTATAATAATCAACATTGGTTCTCTCTTGGTTCACCCTGGGTTATAATAATCAACACTGGTTCTCTCTTGGTTCACCCTGGGTTATAATAATCAACATTGGTTCTCTCTTGGTTCACCCTGGGTTATAATAATCAACATTGGTTCTCTCTTGGTTCACCCTGGGTTATAATAATCAACATTGGTTCTCTCTTGGTTCACCCTGGGTTATAATAATCAACACTGGTTCTCTCTTGGTTCACCCTGGGTTATAATAATCAACATTGGTTCTCTCTTGGTTCACCCTGGGTTATAATAATCAACATTGGTTCTCTCTTGGTTCACCCTGGGTTATAATAATCAACACTGGTTCTCTCTTGGTTCACCCTGGGTTATAATAATCAACACTGGTTCTCTCTTGGTTCACCCTGGGTTATAATAATCAACACTGGTTCTCTCTTGGTTCACCCTGGGTTATAATAATCAACATTGGTTCTCTCTTGGTTCACCCTGGGTTATAATAATCCATGGTAATCAACGAACTATAAATGTTTCCTTCGTTCGCTGACGTGATAAGATAAGACAGATACTAATGTGCCAGAGAAACAGGCCTATTGGACTATATCGTACTTGTTCTTGAAACTATGTACTGAATTTGCCTCCCACTTCTCGAGCACTCTTATCTTGGGATCACGACAGTGCTTCCTAACATACCCAAGACTCGCCTTCCTCAGAGTCTTGACCTCATTCTTCATGTCTCTCTCTCAAGGGTGCCTCCTTGCCGTGGTGAAGGAGGGCTCTTGATCCATGGAAACTATGTCAGGTCCAAATACCTACTGGTTATCCTCAGGTTACGTTAAGACTAGGAATGGAACGATACCAAACTTTTTGCCAGTACCAATATTCAATTACAGGCCGATACCTTCAAAAATAACAGATAGTCATCGATATTTATATTGATAGCATCAAAATCAGGCGATACTCGCCGATATTGATAGCATCAAAATAAGGCGATACTCGCCGATATTGATAGCATCAAAATCAGGCGATACTCGCCGATATTGATAGCATCAAAATCAGGCGATACTCGCCGATATTGATAGCATCAAAATCAGGCGATACTCGCCGATATTGATAGCATCAAAATCAGGCGATACTCGCCGATATTGATAGCATCAAAATCAGGCGATACTCGCCGATATTGATAGCATCAAAATAAGGCGATACTCGCCGATATTGATAGCATCAAAATAAGGCGATACTCGCCGATATTGATAGCATCAAAATAAGGCGATACTCGCCGATATTGATAGCATCAAAATAAGGCGATACTCGCCGATATTGATAGCATGGAAACAAGCCCGTGATGATACACTGGCACGCTCCTAGTTAAGACTGTTTCGGGGGTCACCATCCCAAGATGTCTTTAATATACCTTTGAAGAATTTCGAGAGTTCAACTACTCTCGGAGCCCGGCCATGGGCCAGGCTTGTCCGGTGCTTGCCTGATCAACCAGGCTGTTGCTGATGGAGGCCCGCTGCCCCACATATCCATCACAGCCTGGTTTATCTGGCACCTGGTGAAGATACTCGTCCAGTTTCCTCTTGAAGGCTTCTACACTTGTTCCAGCCGTGTTTCTGATATCTTCTGGTAAGATGTTGAATAGTCTGGGACCCCGGATGTTGATACAGTGTTCCCACCGCACCCCTGCTCCTCGCTGGGTTTATTTTACACTTCCTCCCAGATATCTCACTCCAGTTTGTTGTTATGACAGTGTGCCGATTTGGGACCAGGCCCTCGAGTACTTTCCAGGTATATATTATCATGCATCTCTCTCTCCTCCGCTCCAATGAGTACATGTTCAAGACTTGAAAGCGTTCCCAGTAATTTAGGTGTTTTACTGGCTCAATGCGAACCGTAAACGATCTCCGTATTTGTTCCAGCTCTCATATTTCTCCTGCTCTGAACGGGGCCGTCAGCACTGATCAATATTCTAAGTGAGGGAGCACCAGCGATTTGAAGAGTGTCACCATCGGCATTATTTCCCTTGTTTTGAAAGTTCTCAATACCCAACCCGTCATCTTCCTGGCTGTCGTGATCTTTGTCTTATGTTCCCTAAAAGAAAGGTCAGCAGACATAATTATTCCCAGGTCTTTTATGTTTTATTTTCGTTCTATTTGGTAACCGTCTTCAGTTTTGTATATAGAGTTCTTCATTCTTTCCATACCTAAGCAGCTGGAACTTATCAGCATTGAGCGTCATGTTCTCCACTGCCCACTGGAAAACCCTGTTTATGTCTTCCTGTAATTTTTCAGTGTCCTCTACCGTAGTGACTTTCAGGTTTGTTTTACTGTCATCTGGAAATGATACAAGAGTGCAACGGGTGTGTTTATCTATGCTATGAGGATTAGAAACAGCAGAGGTGCCAGGACAGTGCCTTGGGGCAATAAGCTTTTCACCTCGCTGATACTGGATCTTGCTCTGTTTACTACTACTTATTGTGCTGTGTGTGCTAGGAACTCGAAAATCCATCTGCCTACCTTCCTCGTAATGCCCATGGCCCTTATTTTGTGCGCTATCACTCCATGATCGCATTTGTCAAACGCCTTTGCAAAATCTATGTAAATCACATCTGCGTTTTCTTCTTCCAGTGCCTCCATAATTCTGTCATAATGGTTCAGCAGCCGTGACAGGCATGATGTCCTGCTCTAGAACCATGTGGCTCGAGTTATGTTGGCTATGAGTTTCGAGAGTTTTTCTACTTTCGTAGCCCGGTCTTAGACCAGGCTTGTTAGGTGCTTGCCTGGTCAAAGAGGCTGTTACTGCTGGCTGTACGCAGTCCTTCAAGTCTCTCTTATTCATACGGAGCGATTCCGATGCTCAGGTTTACCTGGAGTATACCTGGGTAGGGTTTCGGGGGTCAACGCCCCCGCGGCCCGGTCTGTGACCAGATCTCATGCTTTAGGACCACAGTCTCCAGAATTTTCCACGAGTAAATTAATATGCATCTTTCTCACCCACGTTCCAACGAATACGGCTGAAGGAACTTTTAAACATTCCCAGAAGTTCAGACGTTTGAGTGTGTACAAGCAGTTAACGTTCTTTGTAAGTTTTCAAGTTGAGCAACCTCTCGTGCCTTAACGGAAGCAGTCAGTATACAGCAGTATGCCAGCCCGGAGAGAACAAGTGGCCTGAAGAGTATTATCATTGACTCAGCATTTCTTGTCTTCAATGTTATAGTTATCCAGGTTATAACTTTCCCTGCGATAGCAACGACAATACTGTTGTGATACTTGAATGTGAGATCTTCCGTTACGCTCTTTATTTCCTCCAGTCTTCCATTCTGCACTGTATGCAAGAACCTTGTTTTCGAGGGGAGTAATTTCGGTGAGCAGATTTGTGCCCAATGCCTCCAGAACTTTCCAGATGTAAATTATGATGCATATTTCTCGCCTGCATTCCAAGGAGTACAGTTCAAGGGACTTCAAGGATTCTCAATAGTTCAGGTGTTTCACTGAATTTAAATTAACAGTGAAGGTTGTGTATATTCTCAGCTCTGCAATCTTGGTTACATTTATTAAAATGAGCTGTTTATGTATAGCAGTATTACAGACCAGAGAAAACAACCAGTGACTTGAAGGATATTATCACTGGGCTGGTATCTTCTGTTTCTACGCAAGTGTGACTGTTTCTTAGCTTGGTATTTTCTTGCTTTTTTTAAGGGTGTAATTATCCAGTGTGTGATAACAACACTCATCAATGAATGTGAGATCTTCCAACATTATCACACTGTCTCTACCATTAATCTCTCGGTTCATCGAGTGCTTGAGTTTGTTTTATATTCCTTTCACATTTTCATTTCTTCTGTTTTTCCGTAGCGGAGAAACTGACATCTGTGGTCAGTGAACATTATACTGGTGTCAGTGGTCCACTGGAAGGCTGTATATCACCTTGGAGAGTTGCTGTGTCCTGAATGGATGACATTCTCATACAAATTCAAGTATCGTCTGTAAAGGATATTGGATAAAAGAATGAAAAAAGTATTAAGGAACAGAGGTCTTCAGTAAAGCAGCTTTTAATCTGACTTCTTTTCACTGTTAATCTTTGTGTTCTATTTGTTAGAAAGTAAAATATCTATTTGCACACTTTTCCAGTTCTCTCTTTTACAAAGTCTGTACATGACAGAACTTGTAAAATCTTTCCTAATGTATAATAGAGCACAAAATACCTGGAAAAGGAATAACTGGAAAAGTGTAGCTGTTGAGGGCAGACGCAAGTGTGACTGGTGGGGCAGACGCAAGTGTGTGACTGGTGGGGCAGACGCAAGTGTGTGACTGGTGGGGCAGACGCAAGAGGATGTGGCTGGTGGGGCAGACGCAACAGGATGTGACTGGTGGGGAAGACGCAAGAGGATGTGACTGGTGGGGAAGACGCAAGAGGATGTGACTGGTGGGGAAGACGCAAGAGGATGTGACTGGTGGGGCAGACGCAAGAGGGTGTGACTGGTGGGGCAGACGCAAGAGGGTGTGACTGGTGGGGCAGACGCAAGAGGGTGTGACTGGTGGGGCAGACGCAAGAGGGTGTGACTGGTGGGGCAGACGCAAGAGGGTGTGACTGGTGGGGCAGACGCAAGAGGGTGTGACTGGTGGGGCAGACGCAAGAGGGTGTGACTGGTGGGGCAGACGCAAGAGGGTGTGACTGGTGGGGCAGACGCAAGAGGGTGTGACTGGTGGGGCAGACGCAAGAGGGTGTGACTGGTGGGGCAGACGCAAGAGGGTGTGACTGGTGGGGCAGACGCAAGAGGGTGTGACTGGTGGGGCAGACGCAAGAGGGTGTGACTGGTGGGGCAGACGCAAGAGGGTGTGACTGGTGGGGCAGACGCAAGAGGGTGTGACTGGTGGGGCAGACGCAAGAGGGTGTGACTGGTGGGGCAGACGCAAGAGGGTGTGGCAAGAACTTGATGTGACCTTTCTCAAGTGAGCGACAGAGGTCAGTGGCAGGCGGTGAGAGCATACTAGGAGACCACAAGTATGTTTGCCCCCCCCCCCCACACACACAAACACACACACACACACACACACACACACACACACACACACACAAAACACACAAAACACACAACACACACAACACACACAACACACACAACACACACAACACACACAACACTCACAACACACACAACACACAATACACACACACCTACACACCTACACACACACAACAGGCCTAGTGTCTATTCGACATGTGCCTAAGACAAAATGGTAACACACACACACACACACACACACACACACACACACACACACACACACACACACACACACACTTCACGTGACACTACAGTCAAAACTAAGGACTCAACACTGATCTGTATTAATTATAATTACTGGAGTGATGGTGAAGCACTAAACCCAGAAGGGGACGCTCTTCACGTCAGACTTAAGACAGTACCTGGGACAAGTGTAAAATTCTTCAAGAAGAAGCTAGGCAAATATTTTCACCAGGTGCTAGATCAACCAGGTTGTGATGGATATGTGGGGGCAGCGGCCCACCAACAGTAACAGCATGTTTAACGTGGGGAGACGATAAACCCACAAGGATCGTGTAGCACTGAATCACCAGGCACCAGTTTAGCGCTTCACGTGAATATAATGATGTTAGTCCATATCTTAGTAGTTGGAATCTACCACCACTGAACATATGTTCCGCTGTCTACTGCTATGATAAAATTATAATTATAATCAAAGAAAGCGCTAAACCGAATGCTACGCTAAAAATATCCGTTATTTTCGTGCAATTTATCAATTTCTTCTATCTGGGTGATTACCATGCTGATTTTGGTATCGTCAACAAAGAATGACAATGTTTATCAACAGAGTATGTCAACTATGAGTGTGAGAAACAGTGTAAGTGCCAGGACCCTGCCTTGCACTACTCAGCTTTTTACTTTGTTAACAGTTACATGTTCATTCGCTTACTACTACGTCTTCTATTAGTCAAAAAATTGAATATTATTAATCCCCCCCTTTTTTTCCTGTTACACCTTGTTTAATGAGCTATCCCTCCATTATTGCATTTGTTAAATGCTTTAGAAGTGGTCTACACGGTATTCGTTGTGTTTTGTGTTTCTTTCAAGGCCACGGTAACTCTTATGATCTAGTTGTTGTGGCAAGCATGAGGCTTTTACTCTAAATTCATGCTGACTTGCCTTGTACAGGTCATGATTTCCCGTAAAATTTGAAATTTGTCGTGCCACCACACACTCAGTGATGGGTGATGCTAGAGCTACTGTTTTGTAGTATTGTATTTTGCCAGAGACCTTCTGCCGCCTTTGTCTCTCCAAGAGTAACGTCCCTCTAAGAACACTGACATCCCACTGGGAACAGATGTCCTACTAAAAACACTGACATCCCACTGGGAACAGATGTCCCTCTAAGAACACTGACATACCACTGGGAACAGATGTCCTACTAAGAACACTGCCATCCCACTGGGAACAGTGACGCTATACAGTCATACTGAAAACACTTATGTCACACTGGCACAACCTGGGAAGAAAGAAGAGCTAATTTTCCTAGAAAGCACTTGACGCAATGTTGTCTACAGCCCTCCAGTCTCCTTGAGACGACCTCCCATCTCCCACAGTCATTCACTCACCCTCACACACACACACACACACACACACACACACACACACACACACACACACACACACGTGGAAGATGAGACACAGACGAGCTATGGGGATGTAAGGAAGTATTTCTTTAGTCTCCGCGTGGTTTTAAGAAGTACACTGACTTGGATGAGGCAGTGGTGGAAGGAACTACTACACTACTTTCTATCTAAAATATTTGTTGATGCTTAGGGAGGAACCGCGGGGCCGTTGACCCCCGAAAACATACTTCAGGTGTCGCCCCTAGCTGCCTGCTCTCGAATCAAACATCCTGGTTCCTGGTCTCATTCTTCATGTTATACCTGGAGAGGGTTTCGGGGGTCAACGCCCCCGCAGCCCGGTCTGAGAACAGGCCTCCTGGTGGATCAGGGTTTGATCAACCAGGCTATTACTGCTGGCCGCACATAAGCCAACGTACGAACCACAGCCCGGCTGGTCAGGTACTGACTTTAGGTGCCTGTCCAGCCCCTTCTTGAAGACAACCAGGGGTCTATTGGTAATCCCCCTTATGTATGCTGGGAGGCAGTTGAACAGTCTGAAACCAGCAGTTCTTGTTGGCTGCATAATAGAAAAAAGTTTTCTGTGAGCCAGCAGGCCAATATAATCACAACTTGACTGATCTGGCACTTTAATGGTCAACAGAGGTCATATTACCGATACAGCAACGGTAAGATTCACAACATGCTTACCGCTGACGAGGTAGTATTTAGAACTCTGTTTAAGCATTTTGCTCACTGAACTCCTCTTTTGTTTTGAACGACTCGCTGCTGATGTAATCGACATAACAGTTCTTTGTAAAATGGGTTTGTGTAGAAAAAAAATCTGGCGGTAGGTAAACAAGGTGAATAAATAAGCGACGGTCACCTAAAGAGAGAGTTGTGAAGCCTCACTGTGTCGCTATCTGCTTCAGTGTAACACTGAGCGCTCTGTCTCGAGCACTGGAAACATTAGAAGGGTTAAATAGTGAATTTAAATGTCGCTAAATGCAATTAGATCTAAAAACTACTGTGATAACATGAACATTGAGAGGAACATTTATGGAGCAGCTTACACTGTAAACAAATCGACATGCTGCCAGAGTTAGACTTTCTTACAAGTAGTACTGTCAGCTTGGCATTTACGACGATTAAACTAAATGTCAAGTATGCAGGCAGCCTTACAGTCACTCCCTACAACCTTGTGCTTGGTTAAGAAAAATATTACTACCATGGCTGGAAAATTCATAAGAAACCCGCACTTAGAAGAGAACCTTACAGCGAAGGTTGACAATATATACTATTATTGCACAGTCTTCGATCCACTGGAAGATAAACAAAATGAAGATGTATATCTTTGATGATGTCTGAGAGTTTGTTCTCCTCCCAGAGTCCGGATGTCGCACACAAACTTTACCAAGGTCTTTTATAACTGCGATTATAATGAAAGAGCAGAAAATGTGTGCAAAATTAATAACTGGAAAAGTGAGCAAATGAATTTTAAACTTTATAACAAATACAGGACAGAGTAATAAAGAGGTAAATCAGAGGCTGCCACAGTGATAACCTCATGTTCTCCAAGACACAGTACTCGCCTCCACTACATCAGTTCTCCAAGACACAGTACTCGCCTCCACTACATCAGTTCTCCAAGACACAGTACTCGCCTCCACTACATCAGTTCTCCAAGACACAGTACTCGCCTCCACTACATCAGTTCTCCAAGACACAGTACTCGCCTCCACTACATCAGTTCTCCAAGACACAGTACTCGCCCCCACTACATCAGTTCTCCAAGACACAGTACTCGCCTCCACTACATCAGTTCTCCAAGACACAGTACTCGCCTCCACTACATCAGTTCTCCAAGACACAGTACTCGCCTCCACTACATCAGTTCTCCAAGACACAGTACTCGCCTCCACTACATCAGTTCTCCAAGACACAGTACTCGCCTCCACTACATCAGTTCTCCAAGACACAGTACTCGCCTCCACTACATCAGTTCTCCAAGACACAGTACTCGCCTCCACTACATCAGTTCTCCAAGACACAGTACTCGCCTCCACTACATCAGTTCTCCAAGACACAGTACTCGCCCCCACTACATCAGTTCTCCAAGACACAGTACTCGCCTCCACTACATCAGTTCTCCAAGACACAGTACTCGCCTCCACTACATCAGTTCTCCAAGACACAGTACTCGCCCCCACTACATCAGTTCTCCAAGACACAGTACTCGCCTCCACTACATCAGTTCTCCAAGACACAGTACTCGCCTCCACTACATCAGTTCTCCAAGACACAGTACTCGCCTCCACTACATCAGTTCTCCAAGACACAGTACTCGCCTCCACTACATCAGTTCTCCAAGACACAGTACTCGCCCCCACTACATCAGTTCTCCAAGACACAGTACTCGCCTCCACTACATCAGTTCTCCAAGACACAGTACTCGCCTCCACTACATCAGTTCTCCAAGACACAGTACTCGCCCCCACTACATCAGTTCTCCAAGACACAGTACTCGCCTCCACTACATCAGTTCTCCAAGACACAGTACTCGCCTCCACTACATCAGTTCTCCAAGACACAGTACTCGCCTCCACTACATCAGTTCTCCAAGACACAGTACTCGCCTCCACTACATCAGTTCTCCAAGACACAGTACTCGCCCCCACTACATCAGTTCTCCAAGACACAGTACTCGCCTCCACTACATCAGTTCTCCAAGACACAGTACTCGCCTCCACTACATCAGTTCTCCAAGACATAGTACTCGCCTCCACTACATCAGTTCTCCAAGACACAGTACTCGCCTCCACTACATCAGTTCTCCAAGACACAGTACTCGCCTCCACTACATCAGTTCTCCAAGACACAGTACTCGCCTCCACTACATCAGTTCTCCAAGACACAGTACTCGCCCCCACTACATCAGTTCTCCAAGACACAGTACTCGCCTCCACTACATCAGTTCTCCAAGACACAGTACTCGCCTCCACTACATCAGTTCTCCAAGACATAGTACTCGCCTCCACTACATCAGTTCTCCAAGACACAGTACTCGCCTCCACTACATCAGTTCTCCAAGACACAGTACTCGCCTCCACTACATCAGTTCTCCAAGACATAGTACTCGCCCCCACTACATCAGTTCTCCAAGACACAGTACTCGCCTCCACTACATCAGTTCTCCAAGACACAGTACTCGCCTCCACTACATCAGTTCTCCAAGACACAGTACTCGCCTCCACTACATCAGTTCTCCAAGACATAGTACTCGCCTCCACTACATCAGTTCTCCAAGACACAGTACTCGCCTCCACTACATCAGTTCTCCAAGACACAGTACTCGCCTCCACTACATCAGTTCTCCAAGACATAGTACTCGCCTCCACTACATCAGTTCTCCAAGACACAGTACTCGCCTCCACTACATCAGTTCTCCAAGACACAGTACTCGCCTCCACTACATCAGTTCTCCAAGACATAGTACTCGCCCCCACTACATCAGTTCTCCAAGACACAGTACTCGCCTCCACTACATCAGTTCTCCAAGACACAGTACTCGCCTCCACTACATCAGTTCTCCAAGACACAGTACTCGCCTCCACTACATCAGTTCTCCAAGACATAGTACTCGCCTCCACTACATCAGTTCTCCAAGACACAGTACTCGCCTCCACTACATCAGTTCTCCAAGACACAGTACTCGCCTCCACTACATCAGTTCTCCAAGACATAGTACTCGCCCCCTTATTCTTCTCGTCCTCATAACTGACAGAGACAAACCATAACATGGTATCATCCTCTGTAGACGATACTATAATTAGCATGAGAGTGGTATCCATGCAGGATGCCACATATCTCCAAACACGTATAAACCAAGTCTTCCAGTGGGCCACTGACAGCAATATGATGCTTAATGAGGACAAATTTGAGTTACACCGTTATGAAAAAATGAGATGATTGTAAAAAAACCTAGAACGGTATATAAAGTTAACTAACCATTCAACTGAGTGAAAACCTAACGGAAAGGACTTAGGAATGAAAATATCAGATCTCACATCAAAAATAACAGTTTCGTTATCGTAACTGCAAAGAAAATGATAGGAGATGCCAAGCATGTAATGGTCTTCATTTTAAGTCACTCTCTGTATTTTAAAAACCTTTTTAAGTTGGGGAAAACTGCAGACCTAGAAAATGTACAGTCTTCACCGCATGTATAAATTCAGTGAAGTATCCAAATTATTGGAGGCGAGAAAGATGCATTATAATTTATATTTGGAAAATCCTAGTTTGGCTGATCTTAAACCTCCACACAGAAATCACACTCAATGAAAGCAAGAGGCTTGGCAGACGGTACAAAATATCCCTAATGAAAAGCAGGAGAGTAAAATACCCAGGACATTGCAACAGCCTCCCACTAAACCTGAGAGAACGTAGGCGAGAAAGATGCATTATAATTTATTCCTGGAACATTCTGGCGGGACTGGTTCTACAATCTGCCCACGAAAATCACTTCTTACAGTCTAATGCATTAATAATGAAAATTCCGAGTATAAAGAATACACTAAACGAAGTCAATAAATGTAAAGGGACCAAGACTTTTCAATACACTCTATTCATAGATAAGGAGAATAAATGAAGAATTCTTTATTTGTAGACGATTTGTTATCCAGTAGCTTTATCAATACAAATTCAAGGACATAATGGGAAGACTATAGATCTATAAACAAAAGACGAGGAAATCAGTCTGTCAGACACATCAACATCATGGAACCTTCGTTCACAGGACATCTCGAGCGCTAGCGCACTCACCTCACACACTGAGGTCCGGAGTTCGAATCTCCGGTACGGTTGGAAAACATTAGGGACGTGTTTCCGTAAGACACCTATCGTCCATGTTCACCCATCAGTATAAAATGGGTACCTGGGTGTTAGTCGACTGGTGTGGGTCGCATCCTGGGACAAAACTGACCTAATTTGCCCGAAATGCTCAGCATAACAAGCGGCTTTCTGTATAGTAATATGTCATTAGTGTCAGTTAGGTCTGTATACCTTGTACATGTACTTGTAGAAATAAAGATATTATATTATCTTGCCTACTACTGACTCACCCCTGGGGAATGACCTACTTCCATGGGTAATCCCACCTACCGGTGACAATGCCGTCATCTGCTACACGTCCCTTACCTGACTGCTTCACATACTGCAAGACTACGGTGCTCTTCACCAACTTCAAGGCTGAGGGATTGATTACCTCATCTTTTGTATGTAGTTCTACAGTCTTCCAAGTACTTCCTTGAATTTGTACTGATAAAGCCACTGGATGGCGAAACGTCTACAATAAAGATACCCAGATGTTGCACATGTCTAAGTCTTCATCTTGCGGTACTCTATACTATTCATATACAATACGGGAAATTACCAGGAAACCCTTGACTGTCTTTAAGAGAGAACTTGTTAAGATCTTCAAGTCAGTTCCCGATCTACCTACCAGGCTGTGGTGCCCACGTTGGACAGCGTGCGAGTAGCACCAACAGCCTGGTTGATTACCATTAACCTGGAGGCCTGGTCTGGGAGTGGGCCGCGGGGGTGGTGACACTTGCAGGGCACCAGCAACAGACTACCCCTGCTGCAGGGTAGGACACTCGCCCCCTCCCCTGCTAGAGAGTAAGGTACTCACCCCCTCCCCAGCACGGGCAGTGGTGGTTGCGTCATCTTGAACTGTGCAACCCTGAGGTTGCATCATACTTGTTATCCTGCTGACACACGTCACTACAACACCCACCCCGTCACCCCCTCCAATGCTCCTCTCGCCCTTCCAATACCTCCACTTCCTCTCTACCATCCTCCTCCAACAAGAGACCTCCACCTCCATCTCGCCTCCCGCTCCTCCATCACAAGATGTTAACAATAGAATATTTTTGCTCCTTCCACAAGTGTTATCAGGGTTTAATAGCGCAAAAAACGCGTGTAGATAAAGTAAGTGAACGAGCGAGCAATTGTCTTCGACTTTCTAACAAACATAACGTGAAGAGTAACAAAGTAGAATCAAGAGGCTGTAGTAATATTGGTAGAATCACCCACAATGTGTTAGGTAAAACGACGTATGTGGAACTACTGTGGCAGTTTACTGCGGCAACGTTTCGCTCTCCGCGAGCTCTGTCAAGCTAATATAAAGCTCCTTGAGAGTAAAACGTTGCCGTAATAAAATGTCACATTAGTTGCACATGTGTCCTCTTACATAAGACAATCAGAGGCCGTCCAAGCTCTCTCTCTCATCCTCGCATTAGACAAAGAGAAATCACACCAACGCAGCATCTTCTGCAGACGATACTAGACTATGTATGACGTGGCAAGATAAACAAGCCCGGCTGATCACGAACTGATCTGACTGATTTGTCAAGTTCCCTCTTGAAGGAAAAATAAACACTAATGCAGTATAATACCATCCTTTATTGACTACGTTTATCCATCGTGTCTATGTGATGATGAAGACGTATGTACAGCAGTTGGGTATCTTTATTGATGAACGTTTGGTCTCTGCAGTAGGCTTTAGTCAGATACAGAGGCAGCAGGTATAGCAGCGAAATAATGATGTAATCAGTCCATCAACTTTGGAGAAATAGTATTCGAGGTGGTCAGTCCCCTTGCCCTCAGCTCCATGGAGCTGAACTCTTCACCAGGCTGAGGGACTGACCACCTCGAATACTATTTCTCCAAATTTGATGGACTGACTAAATCTTCATTTCACTACTATACTGCTGGCTCTATAGTTCACCGAAGAAGTCTACTGTGTAGGTAAAATGTTTCAATAATAAAGATACCCAACTGTTGCACGTGTCTCAATCAACTTGTCGGTATTTTATATCATTTTCAACATAACGATTGTACTATATTCCACCGAATTGGTTCAATAAAGGATCGCATTATACAGGCAGGCTTCGCTTTACGGCGCTTCGCTTTACGGCGCTTCGCTCATGCAACAGTTTTCAATTATAGCCATTCTTCACTTATTCAAATTGCCTACAATAAATATATTCACCATTCACTATAAGCTAAAGACGAAAATATTTTAAGTAATGTGTGTACTGTATATGCATTTTTAGGCCTACCTCTATTGCTCGCTTAATATATGATAGTGTAAATCAGGCTTTTATATGCATTTGAAAGTGAAAAGACGACGACGACTGCTTGACAGAGTAGAGCACAGAGCAAGACGTCTCATCTCTCGCCTGGACCAATCCTGGATAGATCTGTCATTTCAGCAGAGCCTTCAACATAGGAGGCATGTGGGTGGCCTTACTATTATGTACAAGGCCAATATTGTAAAAGTACCACACTTGGATCCACTTCGAGGACAGCGTGAAACAAGCTACTATACCACAAGACGGGCAGAAAGCAGCAACTTCACTTTGGTTGTACCCTTCTCCAGAACATCACTTCATCTGAGATTTATACCCAGGATGACTCGAGTATGGAACATATTCGTACAACATTATGATGTCAACGAGATAAAGTCAGTTGATCAGATGAAAATGCTGGCCCACATATGGCTCCAACTTCATCCTGTTCCCTACTTGTATGTCTCATAACAATAAAAATGCTTTCAAATGAGCTGATGTAGGTAACAGCTCTTAGCTTGTCAATAAAGTTAGGAATCCTTAACCTGTAAATAGCTTGTCAATAAAGTTAGGGATCCTTAACCTTGTCAAACCCTGTGTGAAGAAGAAGAAGAAGAAGAAGAAGAAGAAGAAGAAGAAGAAGAAGAAGAAGAAGATGAAGATGAAGATGAAGATGAAGATGAAGATGAAGATGAAGATGAAGAAGAAGAAGAAGAAGAAGAAGAAGAAGAAGAAGAAGAAGAAATGATTCACTTTACAGCGATTTCTGCTGTATAAGCGATGCCTTCCTGCTCGGCATTTGTTTAAACATCCATCATGTCGGTATTTCATACCTTTTTATCTTCCCTCTTGAAGACAGTCCTGAGGAGGAAACGAGAGCAGTATCTGCAGGCAGAGAGGGTGGCGCCTACATGATGATACGAGGTGCATGCGGGAACAGTCTGGTTGACCAATCATCAAGCAGGTGGCCACCAACAGGCCGCAGATGCTCGTAGATAATCACCAATTGTCATGGTATTTACCAGGGGTGCGTGCGTGCGTGCGTTAATCTGTGTCATTCTCTAATTTTCACCAGTGACCTTCTGATGTCCGGTGACTGCTAGCAGCACCACCACCAGCGCTAGCAGCACTGCTAGTAGCACCTGCAGGAACACTGCTGTTAGCACCTGTAGGAACACTGCTAGCAGTACCTGCAGGAACACTGCTAGTACCTGCAGGAACACTGCTAGCAGAACCACCACTACTAGTAGCACCACCAGCACTGCTAGTAGCACCACCAGCAGTACTGCTAGTAGCACCTGCAGGAACACTGCTAGTAGCACTTGCAGGAACACTGCTAGTAGCACTTGCAGGAACACTGCTAGTAGCACCAGCGCCAGCAGCATTGCTAGTAGCAACTGCAGGAACACTGCTAGTAGCACCTGCAGGAGCACTGCTAGTAGTATTGCTGCAGGTGCTACTAGCAGTGCTGTAGAGCTAGGCGGTGATGGTAGGTGGTGGCTGGTGTAACTGCTGCTAGTGAAGCTTTCGTTTGTGCTGCTAGTGGTGATGCTACTACGTGTAGTGTTGCTAGTGGTGGTGATAGTGCTGCTGTAGGTGCTACTAGTAGTGTTCCTGCAGGAGCACTGCTAGTAGCACCTGCAGCAGCTCTTATCACCACCACTAGCAACACTACACGTAGCAGCATCACTAGCAGGGGCAGCAGCAGCAGCACAAACCCAAGCTTCATCAGCACCAGCTGCACCAGCCACCGCCTACCACCGCCGCTTAGCTCTACTACTTGCACAAGCAGCAGCACCACCACTAGCAGCCCCGCTGTCACCACCATGAGTGGCAACAACACCACGAACACCACCACCAGCAGCACCGCCAGATACTAATCAGCACACACAAGGAATCGCGCTCCCCTGACCACATTTATTGATCCTCTTCTTTCCCTATTGTCCTGGGTAGCGGGAAGTACAGGGCGGTGGTGTGAGCCCTGGGCAGGGCGGTGATGTATGCCCTAGGCAGGGCCGTGGTGTATGCCCTGGGCAGGGCGGTGGTGTATGCCCTGGGCAGGGCGGTGGTGCATGCCCTGGGCAGGGCCGTGGCGTATGCCCTGGGCAGGGCCGTGGCGTATGCCCTGGGCAGGGCGGTGGTACATGCCCTGGGCAGGGCCGTGGCGTATGCCCTGGGCAGGGCCGTGGCGTATGCCCTGGGCAGGGCGGTGGTACATGCCCTGGGCAGGGCGGTGGTGTGAACCCTGGGCAAGGCCGTGTGTTCCCCCGGTAATCACCTTCAAAACCATAATGGACTTCACCCTATCACGACACCATCACTGCCAAAGCACACACCATACCCTGTGGTAGTTGTGACAGTCAGTACATTGGTGAGACTTTAAGCAAACAAAACACTAAAATTCAGCAATACTAACCCGCTTGTAGGACCCACAGTACACGCGTGACACACACACATGCACCTTACGACCTGGCAAGATGCTGAACACATCGTTAGGGAAAAGGACAGAGCGGCCAGATGACGACTAAGGGGGAATCACCAATAGACTCTTGGATGTCTTCAGTGGGGAACTGATAGGTTCCTCAAGTCAGTTCCTGATCAACTGGGCTGTGATGCTATCACCCCAAGCCTTAGTTGATTAGGCCAGCACCGGAAGACCTGGTCTGCGGTAAAAAAAAAAAAAAAGGGGGGGCAAAGAGTCAAAAATGGTATTAGAAGAAATCCCAAATAATTCTCGTACGCAAAATCCGGGGAAAAACACATTCGGTACAGGAACATATAGTGATGACAAAGACATGAATTAGTTACAACACGACTCCATGTTAAGTGAACCACTCATCAGCTCATAGATCGCTGACCCAAATGAGTTTTTCATGAATGTGACTCAAACCACAGCAAATGACAGCATGTCCATGCATTCTGCCCCAAGCCTTGACTTGTGAAGTCCATATTCATCAGTAGTTGCAAGAAACCACTGTCTTGAGCCTTCAGTATTTTATAGAGAAGGATCCTGGACACAAGTGCCACCCCAGAGGCATTAAAACTACTGATATTGCCCCACTTCACGAAAGTGGCAGTAAAGTAACTGAGAATATATATATATACCAACAACGCTAACTTCACACATTATCAAAATTTTTGAACGGGCTCTAAGAAGCAAAATTGCACAATCCAGGTCATCATGGGTTGAGACAAGGTCGCTCTCGACTTTCACAATACGGTAGTTAAACCATGTTTTGGAACACAAGTTAAAAACTAATGTAGTGTAAAGTGATTTTGCAAATGTCTTCCACAAATAGAACAAGGTATTACAGGACACAAAAGGAAAAGTGGGCAGATGGATATTTAATTTCTTAACGAATAGAACCCAAAGAATAGCAGCAGAGTGAAGCTGGAGGCTGCATCAGTGAACACTGAACCCGCCCGTCTTCTGTTTATCATTCTTATATCCGACATAGAGGACATTAACTATACTGCTGTATCATGCTCTGCTAACGATACCAGAATCTCTGAGAATCTCCGTCTTCGACGAACGTCAATATTGAAACGGATATAAATAAAGTCCTACGGTGAGCTTCAGACGACAATATAATGTTTAATGACTAAAAGTTTCAGTTGCTCCGCTATGGACGAACAGAGGAAATAAAGACTGTAACGGAGTACAGGACAAACTCAAGTCTATCAACAGAGCTAAAGTTCCATGTGCGAGTCTTGGAGTGATGCTGTCACATCTTATATTAACGAACCTCATCATGTTGCTATCGTTACCGCTAAGAAAATGACAGGCTGGATAACTAGAGCTTTCAAGACATGAGATGCTGAACCAATGCCGATACTTCGTCACTTGTTCTCTCCAGGCTGGAATACTCTGTCATTATGCAGGAGAGATGACTGAGTTAAAAAATTAACATGTAATTTTTACTGCCCGCATACATTCAAACGTCTGAATTACACTGAAGTTCCTTCAGTCGTATCCCTTACAACTGAAGTTCCTTCAGTTGTATCCCTTTGATATACCTTTGAAGTTTCGAGAGTTTATCTACTCTCTGAGCCCGGCCATGGGCCAGGCTCATCTGGTGCTTGCCTGGTCAACCAGGCTGTTGCTACTGGAGGCCCGCTGCCCCACATATCCATCACAGCCTGGTTGATCTGGTTGATCTTGGAATGTATGGAAGATAGGTACATCAAATTTTTCACATGGAAAACCCTAGAAGGACTGGTAGCAAACTTGCACAAGAGACTTGGCAGACGGTACAGAGTACCTCCAATAAAAAGTAGGGACGCGACGAGTACACTGGGAGAACTTGATAGGTGTTAGAGGTCCACTACATTTCCACGTCCCCTTTTCGTGCATAAAGGAAACTGCCAACAAACTTATGCCTGTCTTGAAGAGGAAACTTGCTAAGTCCCTCAAAATTCATCCGTGATCAGCCGGGCTGTAGTGGATATATTAGAGTGCATGCGGCGAGGAACAGCAGCCTAGTCGATCAGGCCAGCAATCAGTAGGTATGGTCTAGGACCGAGCAGCGGGGGCGATGATCTCCGGAAGTGGCATAAGACAAACAAGTTAAACCCCCAAAACTGTGTACAGGTCCAGGTACCTTGACTCATCAGGTCATCAACCAGGAGTGGTAAATTGTGGAACCGTTGACGGATAGTAAACTAAAACTACAAATATCTGGCAAGAACAATTATCAAATATGGAAAAAAGTGGTGTAGGGAGAACACTATGAAGATGGTGCCAACTAGAGATGAACTGAACCCAGGTGGATACAGAAAGTACAATACAGCCGATACAAATTTTAAAAGTACGCATATATGGAAACTAAAAGCTCTCCTCTTGCAACTACAATTAGATCAACACGATAAAAAAAGTATATAAAAAAAAACACGACAGTGTCTTGACCTTCCCCAGGTGCCTGCGGTATCTGCCACCCTCATACTGAACCACATCAGTCAACAACACGACAAACGTAGACAGGCAAGACATGGCACATGAAGCAACACGACAGCCGACACCCTGGACGACAACAGACAACCCCACTACACACAAACAGGCAACACGACAACTGTTTTTTAAGTGTAGTCGCCTGTTATACATGTAGTAAGTAGTAGTATGTTAAGAAGCATCCAACACTATAATTTCAACGCCACTATTAATTATACTCTAGCTATAATTTGCTGGTTGGGTGAACGCGGATGGTTGTCCGTGTAACTGTGCATAACACGGTGCAGCGTACGTAGACTGGTCAGCGCCCACCCACCACCACCATACCTCCACCAAATTAAAGTAATTTTCTACACCCGGTGTCTGGCCTGTGGCCACACTTCTCTGTTGACCGTCTGATCAACCAGGTTATATCTGCCTCTAACCTGAAAACCAACATGCCCATAAAAGTTTTACTCCCCAAACACCACCATGAATAAACATGAAGATCTGCATCTTTCTACACGACACACTCCACAGATGACAAGTTCCAGCTGCTTACATACAAAATGAATGACGAACTCAAAAGGAACACTATATATGAAACAAAAGATCACCAAACAGAAGGAAAGGAACATGGGAAACATCCGAGTGAAATAATTTCAGATGACATTATTTCGGATGTTTCCCATGTAAAGCAAATATCATGAAAGCCCTTCCAAAAATGATGGGGAATAACGAGAACTTTCAAAACAAGGGAAACAGTTGGTGCTATACAGTTATATAATGCACCTGTGCTTCATTCTCCGGCGTTTCCTGCAGTATCTCTCACTCCGGTAAGTGTGCAGTATTAAGCCTTGTATGTTACAACATATAATAAACATACTTGTCACTGCCTTCAGGTAGCACGAACAGCCTGGTTCATCAGTTCAGTAATCACAAGGCCTGGCCTGGGACCAGGCAGCGGTGGCAGCGACCCCAGAAATCAACTCTCAGATAGACACAAACTTTAAAACACAAAAACCTCTGTTTTTGTAGTTACAATTATGTCGACACACAATGAAAGGCTATAAAAATCACGATACTTTGTTGAAGTTTCCAAAGCTGCTGCCTGCACCACACCAGGCTGCTGCCTGCAGTATCTGCCACCCCTCACCCTGCACCACACCAGGCTGCTGCCTGCAGTATCTGCCACCCCTCACCCTGCACCACACCAGGCTGCTGCCTGCAGTATCTGCCACCCCTCACCCTGCACCACACCAGGCTGCTGCCTGCAGTATCTGCCACCCCTCACCCTGCACCACACCAGGCTGCTGCCTGCAGTATCTGCCACCCCTCACCCTGCACCACACCAGGCTGCTGCCTGCAGTATCTGCCACCCCTCACCCTGCACCACACCAGGCTGCCACCCCTCACCCTGCACTGCTGCCCGCAGTATCTGCCACCCCTCACCCTGCACCACACCAGGCTGCTGCCTGCAGTATCTGCCACCCCTCACCCTGCACCACACCAGGCTGCTGCCTGCAGTATCTGCCACCCCTCACCCTGCACCACACCAGGCTGCTGCCTGCAGTATCTGCCACCCCTCACCCTGCACCACACCAGGCTGCTGCCTGCAGTATCTGCCACCCCTCACCCTGCACCACACCAGGCTGCTGCCTGCAGTATCTGCCACCCCTCACCCTGCACCACACCAGGCTGCTGCCTGCAGTATCTGCCACCCCTCACCCTGCACCACACCAGGCTGCTGCCTGCAGTATCTGCCACCCCTCACCCTGCACCACACCAGGCTGCTGCCTGCAGTATCTGCCACCCCTCACCCTGCACCACACCAGGCTGCTGCCTGCAGTATCTGCCGCCCCTGCCACACCTGCACCACACCAGGCTGCTGCCTGCAGTATCTGCCACCCCTCACCCTGCACCACACCAGGCTGCTGCCTGCAGTATCTGCCACCCCTCACCCTGCACCACACCAGGCTGCTGCCTGCAGTATCTGCCACCCCTCACCCTGCACCACACCAGGCTGCTGCCTGCAGTATCTGCCACCCCTCACCCTGCACCACACCAGGCTGCTGCCTGCAGTATCTGCCACCCCTCACCCTGCACCACACCAGGCTGCTGCCTGCAGTATCTGCCACCCCTGCCTGCAGTATCTGCCACCCCTCACCCTGCACCACACCAGGCTGCTGCCTGCAGTATCTGCCACCCCTCACCCTGCACCACACCAGGCTGCTGCCTGCAGTATCTGCCACCCCTCACCCTGCACCACACCAGGCTGCTGCCTGCAGTATCTGCCACCCCTCACCCTGCACCACACCAGGCTGCTGCCTGCAGTATCTGCCACCCCTCACCCTGCACCACACCAGGCTGCTGCCTGCAGTATCTGCCACCCCTCACCCTGCACCACACCAGGCTGCTGCCTGCAGTATCTGCCACCCCTCACCCTGCACCACACCAGGCTGCTGCCTGCAGTATCTGCCACCCCTCACCCTGCACCACACCAGGCTGCTGCCTGCAGTATCTGCCACCCCTCACCCTGCACCACACCAGGCTGCTGCCTGCAGTATCTGCCACCCCTCACCCTGCACCACACCAGGCTGCTGCCTGCAGTATCTGCCACCCCTCACCCTGCACCACACCAGGCTGCTGCCTGCAGTATCTGCCACCCCTCACCCTGCACCACACCAGGCTGCTGCCTGCAGTATCTGCCACCCCTCACCCTGCACCACACCAGGCTGCTGCCTGCAGTATCTGCCACCCCTCACCCTGCACCACACCAGGCTGCTGCCTGCAGTATCTGCCACCCCTCACCCTGCACCACACCAGGCTGCTGCCTGCAGTATCTGCCACCCCTCACCCTGCACCACACCAGGCTGCTGCCTGCAGTATCTGCCACCCCTCACCCTGCACCACACCAGGCTGCTGCCTGCAGTATCTGCCACCCCTCACCCTGCACCACACCAGGCTGCTGCCTGCAGTATCTGCCACCCCTCACCCTGCACCACACCAGGCTGCTGCCTGCAGTATCTGCCACCCCTCACCCTGCACCACACCAGGCTGCTGCCTGCAGTATCTGCCACCCCTCACCCTGCACCACA
This sequence comes from Cherax quadricarinatus, assembly GCF_038502225.1. Classification (NCBI taxonomy): domain Eukaryota; kingdom Metazoa; phylum Arthropoda; class Malacostraca; order Decapoda; family Parastacidae; genus Cherax; species Cherax quadricarinatus. Next base: position 10,425,244 of record NC_091307.1, read on the forward strand.
CCAGGCTGCTGCCTGCAGTATCTGCCACCCCTCACCCTGCACCACACCAGGCTGCTGCCTGCAGTATCTGCCACCCCTCACCCTGCACCACACCAGGCTGCTGCCTGCAGTATCTGCCACCCCTCACCCTGCACCACACCAGGCTGCTGCCTGCAGTATCTGCCACCCCTCACCCTGCACCACACCAGGCTGCTGCCTGCAGTATCTGCCACCCCTCACCCTGCACCACACCAGGCTGCTGCCTGCAGTATCTGCCACCCCTCACCCTGCACCACACCAGGCTGCTGCCTGCAGTATCTGCCACCCCTCACCCTGCACCACACCAGGCTGCTGCCTGCAGTATCTGCCACCCCTCACCCTGCACCACACCAGGCTGCTGCCTGCAGTATCTGCCACCCCTCACCCTGCACCACACCAGGCTGCTGCCTGCAGTATCTGCCACCCCTCACCCTGCACCACACCAGGCTGCTGCCTGCAGTATCTGCCACCCCTCACCCTGCACCACACCAGGCTGCTGCCTGCAGTATCTGCCACCCCTCACCCTGCACCACACCAGGCTGCTGCCTGCAGTATCTGCCACCCCTCACCCTGCACCACACCAGGCTGCTGCCTGCAGTATCTGCCACCCCTCACCCTGCACCACACCAGGCTGCTGCCTGCAGTATCTGCCACCCCTCACCCTGCACCACACCAGGCTGCTGCCTGCAGTATCTGCCACCCCTCACCCTGCACCACACCAGGCTGCTGCCTGCAGTATCTGCCACCCCTCACCCTGCACCACACCAGGCTGCTGCCTGCAGTATCTGCCACCCCTCACCCTGCACCACACCAGGCTGCTGCCTGCAGTATCTGCCACCCCTCACCCTGCACCACACCAGGCTGCTGCCTGCAGTATCTGCCACCCCTCACCCTGCACCACACCAGGCTGCTGCCTGCAGTATCTGCCACCCCTCACCCTGCACCACACCAGGCTGCTGCCTGCAGTATCTGCCACCCCTCACCCTGCACCACACCAGGCTGCTGCCTGCAGTATCTGCCACCCCTCACCCTGCACCACACCAGGCTGCTGCCTGCAGTATCTGCCACCCCTCACCCTGCACCACACCAGGCTGCTGCCTGCAGTATCTGCCACCCCTCACCCTGCACCACACCAGGCTGCTGCCTGCAGTATCTGCCACCCCTCACCCTGCACCACACCAGGCTGCTGCCTGCAGTATCTGCCACCCCTCACCCTGCACCACACCAGGCTGCTGCCTGCAGTATCTGCCACCCCTCACCCTGCACCACACCAGGCTGCTGCCTGCACCACACCAGGCTGCTGCCTGCAGTATCTGCACCACACCAGGCTGCTGCCTGCAGTATCTGCCACCCCTCACCCTGCACCACACCAGGCTGCTGCCTGCAGTATCTGCCACCCCTCACCCTGCACCACACCAGGCTGCACACCAGGGTGCTGCCTGCAGTATCTGCCACCCCTCACCCTGCACCACACCAGGCTGCTGCCTGCAGTATCTGCCACCCCTCACCCTGCACCACACCAGGCTGCTGCCTGCAGTATCTGCCACCCCTCACCCTGCACCACACCAGGCTGCTGCCTGCAGTATCTGCCACCCCTCACCCTGCACCACACCAGGCTGCTGCCTGCAGTATCTGCCACCCCTCACCCTGCACCACACCAGGCTGCTGCCTGCAGTATCTGCCACCCCTCACCCTGCACCACACCAGGCTGCTGCCTGCAGTATCTGCCACCCCTCACCCTGCAGTATCACACCAGGCTGCTGCCTGCAGTATCTGCCACCCCTCACCCTGCACCACACCAGGCTGCTGCCTGCAGTATCTGCCACCCCTCACCCTGCACCACACCAGGCTGCTGCCTGCAGTATCTGCCACCCCTCACCCTGCACCACACCAGGCTGCTGCCTGCAGTATCTGCCACCCCTCACCCTGCACCACACCAGGCTGCTGCCTGCAGTATCTGCCACCCCTCACCCTGCACCACACCAGGCTGCTGCCTGCAGTATCTGCCACCCCTCACCCTGCACCACACCAGGCTGCTGCCTGCAGTATCTGCCACCCCTCACCCTGCACCCCACCCGGCTGCTGCCTGCAGTATCTGCCACCCCTCACCCTGCACCACACCAGGCTGCTGCCTGCAGTATCTGCCACCCCTCACCCTGCACCACACCAGGCTGCTGCCTGCAGTATCTGCCACCCCTCACCCTGCACCACACCAGGCTGCTGCCTGCAGTATCTGCCACCCTGCACCACACCAGGCTGCTGCCTGCAGTATCTGCCACCCCTCACCCTGCACCACACCAGGCTGCTGCCTGCAGTATCTGCCACCCCTCACCCTGCACCACACCAGGCTGCTGCCTGCAGTATCTGCCACCCCTCACCCTGCACCACACCAGGCTGCTGCCTGCAGTATCTGCCACCCCTCACCCTGCACCACACCAGGCTGCTGCCTGCAGTATCTGCCACCCCTCACCCTGCACCACACCAGGCTGCTGCCTGCAGTATCTGCCACCCCTCACCCTGCACCACACCAGGCTGCTGCCTGCAGTATCTGCCACCCCTCACCCTGCACCACACCAGGCTGCTGCCTGCAGTATCTGCCACCCCTCACCCTGCACCACACCAGGCTGCTGCCTGCAGTATCTGCCACCCCTCACCCTGCACCACACCAGGCTGCTGCCTGCAGTATCTGCCACCCCTCACCCTGCACCACACCAGGCTGCTGCCTGCAGTATCTGCCACCCCTCACCCTGCACCACACCAGGCTGCTGCCTGCAGTATCTGCCACCCCTCACCCTGCACCACACCAGGCTGCTGCCTGCAGTATCTGCCACCCCTCACCCTGCACCACACCAGGCTGCTGCCTGCAGTATCTGCCACCCCTCACCCTGCACCACACCAGGCTGCTGCCTGCAGTATCTGCCACCCCTCACCCTGCACCACACCAGGCTGCTGCCTGCAGTATCTGCCACCCCTCACCCTGCACCACACCAGGCTGCTGCCTGCAGTATCTGCCACCCCTCACCCTGCACCACACCAGGCTGCTGCCTGCAGTATCTGCCACCCCTCACCCTGCACCACACCAGGCTGCTGCCTGCAGTATCTGCCACCCCTCACCCTGCACCACACCAGGCTGCTGCCTGCAGTATCTGCCACCCCTCACCCTGCACCACACCAGGCTGCTGCCTGCAGTATCTGCCACCCCTCACCCTGCACCACACCAGGCTGCTGCCTGCAGTATCTGCCACCCCTCACCCTGCACCACACCAGGCTGCTGCCTGCAGTATCTGCCACCCCTCACCCTGCACCACACCAGGCTGCTGCCTGCAGTATCTGCCACCCCTCACCCTGCACCACACCAGGCTGCTGCCTGCAGTATCTGCCACCCCTCACCCTGCACCACACCAGGCTGCTGCCTGCAGTATCTGCCACCCCTCACCCTGCACCACACCAGGCTGCTGCCTGCAGTATCTGCCACCCCTCACCCTGCACCACACCAGGCTGCTGCCTGCAGTATCTGCCACCCCTCACCCTGCACCACACCAGGCTGCTGCCTGCAGTATCTGCCACCCCTCACCCTGCACCACACCAGGCTGCTGCCTGCAGTATCTGCCACCCCTCACCCTGCACCACACCAGGCTGCTGCCTGCAGTATCTGCCACCCCTCACCCTGCACCACACCAGGCTGCTGCCTGCAGTATCTGCCACCCCTCACCCTGCACCACACCAGGCTGCTGCCTGCAGTATCTGCCACCCCTCACCCTGCACCACACCAGGCTGCTGCCTGCAGTATCTGCCACCCCTCACCCTGCACCACACCAGGCTGCTGCCTGCAGTATCTGCCACCCCTCACCCTGCACCACACCAGGCTGCTGCCTGCAGTATCTGCCACCCCTCACCCTGCACCACACCAGGCTGCTGCCTGCAGTATCTGCCACCCCTCACCCTGCACCACACCAGGCTGCTGCCTGCAGTATCTGCCACCCCTCACCCTGCACCACACCAGGCTGCTGCCTGCAGTATCTGCCACCCCTCACCCTGCACCACACCAGGCTGCTGCCTGCAGTATCTGCCACCCCTCACCCTGCACCACACCAGGCTGCTGCCTGCAGTATCTGCCACCCCTCACCCTGCACCACACCAGGCTGCTGCCTGCAGTATCTGCCACCCCTCACCCTGCACCACACCAGGCTGCTGCCTGCAGTATCTGCCACCCCTCACCCTGCACCACACCAGGCTGCTGCCTGCAGTATCTGCCACCCCTCACCCTGCACCACACCAGGCTGCTGCCTGCAGTATCTGCCACCCCTCACCCTGCACCACACCAGGCTGCTGCCTGCAGTATCTGCCACCCCTCACCCTGCACCACACCAGGCTGCTGCCTGCAGTATCTGCCACCCCTCACCCTGCACCACACCAGGCTGCTGCCTGCAGTATCTGCCACCCCTCACCCTGCACCACACCAGGCTGCTGCCTGCAGTATCTGCCACCCCTCACCCTGCACCACACCAGGCTGCTGCCTGCAGTATCTGCCACCCCTCACCCTGCACCACACCAGGCTGCTGCCTGCAGTATCTGCCACCCCTCACCCTGCACCACACCAGGCTGCTGCCTGCAGTATCTGCCACCCCTCACCCTTCACCACACCACGCTGCTGCCTGCAGTATCTGCCACCCCTCACCCTGGACCACCACAGGCTGCTGTCTGCAGTATGTGCCACCCCACACCAGGCTGCTGTCTGCAGTATCTGCCACCCCACACCAGGCTGCTGTCTGCAGTATCTGCCACCCCTCCACTGCACCACACCAGGCTGCTGCCTGCAGTATCTGCCACCCCTCACCCTGCACCACACCAGGCTGCTGCCTGCAGTATCTGCCACCCCTCCACTGCACCACACCAGGCTGCTGCCTGCAGTATCTGCCACCCCTCCACTGCACCACACCAGGCTGCTGTCTGCAGTATCTGCCACCCCTCACCCTGCACCACACCAGGCTGCTGTCTGCAGTATCTGCCACCCCTCACCCTGCACCACACCAGGCTGCTGTCTGCAGTATCTGCCACCCCTCACCCTGCACCACACCAGGCTGCTGTCTGCAGTATCTGCCACCCCTCACCCAGCACCACACCAGGCTGCTGTCTGCAGTATCTGCCACCCCTCCACTGCACCACACCAGGCTGCTGTCTGCAGTATCTGCCACCCCTCCACTGCACCACACCAGGCTGCTGTCTGCAGTATCTGCCACCCCTCCACTGCACCAAACCAGGCTGCTGTCTGCAGTATCTGCCACCCCTCCACTGCACCACACCAGGCTGCTGTCTGCAGTATCTGCCACCCCTCCACTGCACCACACCAGGCTCCTGCCTGCTATCTGCCACCCCACACCAGGCTTCTGCCTGCAGTATCTGCCACCCATTACACTGCACCACATCTGGCAAGCTGATGACACGAGACACACACATGTACAGTTAAGTACCATTATTCCGAAACGCTTCGCCTACACAGCAGGCTTCTTCAGTCAAGTACAGAAATGTTGACGAAACATTTCGGTCTAAAATTACATAACTGTTGTACAGGTGTCTTCTCAACTTGTCGGCAATGTATACCAAATTTGTAGTCCTGAGTTTCTTGACGAGGAATGTTCATACATTCACCAAACATTCACTGAGTTACATTTTCCTTCCTTTTTCATCAAAGACTGCAAGAAAAGAGCTCTTCAGATCATTAATTCTCCACGCACCAACACCACTCCCAACAAAGTTATAATTCTTCCCAACAGCCAGGTTGCACTGAACGTTTCTAAAGTACTTTCACAAGCTAACACCAGAGTCGCCATCGCTTCTAGCACTTCAATAAAGGATCTAACCAGGACAAAATCAAAGCACCACGAACCAGTCAACGCAGGAGTTTACACTATACCCTGTGGAGGCTGTGACAAGATTTACGTAGGTGAAACAGCAAGAAACCTCGACATCCGCCTCAATGAACACATTTACGCATGTAGGAACGATAACTTGAACAACGCCTGTGTACAACACCGAAATTCCACCAATCATCTCATGAAATTCAGGGACGTCCAATTAATGATCAAAGAAACTAACTTCCGTAGACGCAAGTGCCTCGAATCAGCACTGATCGCTGTTTCGAATACAATTAAACAAAACAACGGCAGCTTCACCATCTCTGAAGTCTTAGCAAGAATCCTCCTGAAAACAGTAAACCCTGCCATCACATAGTCTCTCCTGTTATACTACACAAAGCACATTACAGAGTGAACACTGAAACAGGCTGCCTCTATCCAGTCTATATTTGTCCAACCTATTTTTATGTTACCCAAGTAATAGCTTTTATATCCTTTTACTCATGTACGAATTAATTGCTCAACCATATTGTATTATTACTACAACTTTTGTCACTACTACTACTACTACTACTACTACTAGTATTGCACCTCACTCCGAGCCTATATATACCCTGTGTCCATGTATTGTTTGTAATGGCTTGATAAAGCTCCTGGAGAGAGAAACGTTGCCACAATAAAACGTCACATTAGTTGCACTTATGTCCTTTTACTTTACATATTGTCGGTAATTCTACCAACATTATTACAAACTAACTTATCTTACCTACCTACTACCTGTCTTACCTACCTACTACCTGTCTTACCTACCTACTACCTGTACCTTGGTGGAGGGAGGATGTCAACTTGTGTTCAAGCCTCGGAAATCTACTACGAATGTAAGCTCTTTCTGCAAAATACACAGACTGGTTGTGCCACCTCTTGTCTCTTTGTTGATGGTATACCTCTGATGTACCTTTGATGAGTTCCGAGTGTGTTTCTACTCCCAGAGCCCGGCTATGGGAAAGGTTGGTATTTGTACTTGCCTGGTCAACCAGGCCATTTCTGCTGGCTCCAGAAGTCTTCAACCCTACGACACGGTCTTATAACAGGACTAGCTGATGGCCTGGTCAGTCAGGCTATTAGTGCTACCCAGTATTTTCTAGTATTTGTTTTAAAATACGGCACTGCAGGAAGCAGGCTCAGGCATCTACGTGCACCAGGTGACATTTTTCTTTAAGTCTGTAAGGTTTATGTATATGTTCAGAAATAAAATTTTAGGTTAAACCTAACTGTTATATACACATCATGCAAAATTATATAGAACTAACTCTTAATATCGAGAAAATAACTTGACATACAAATACTGTTATTTTAGGATCTCCATCATTTGTCGGTCATGTATTTGATCCTCGTGTAAATACATCAGCAATGTCCCAAGACTTTTCTTTCTTTGTTTTTATGCGGATTTTGCCTGTCTGAAAGAATGCTCTTTTTTCTCTCCTTTCCTTAACCCCCCCCCCCCCGGCTGGAACTTTGTTGCTGCCATGTGCGGGTCTTTAACTTCTTCTGGTCAGTATCTTGGCTTGACCTGCGTCGTTACACTTGTTGCTACTAAGCAGTTCAGTAACCCTTATTTTCTTCTTTAATGACTTGTGCCTCAAGGGCGAAGACCCGCGGAACCTTCAACAAGTTGAACCCCCCATCCCTCACCACTACTCCCCACCCCTACTCATCCCTTCCAAGACGTACTCACCCTTAAAGCACCCTTCCTTCCTCCCCTTCCCAGGACTCGCTCAGTCCCCCTCCCCTCTTGTCCCACGACACGCTCAGTCCCCCTCCCCTCTTGTCCCAGGACACGCTCAGTCCCCCTCCCCTCATGTCCCACGACACGCTCACTCCCCCTCCCCTCATGTCCCACGACACGCTCAGTCCCCCTCCCCTCTTGTCCCACGACACGCTCAGTCCCCCTCCCCTCTTGTCCCACGACACGCTCAGTCCCCCTCCCCTCTTGTCCCAGGACACGCTCAGTCCCCATCCCCTCTTGTCCCACGACACGCTCAGTCCCCCTCCCCTCTTGTCCCAGGACACGCTCAGTCCCCCTCCCCTCTTGTCCCAAGACACGCTCAGTCCCCCTCCCCTCTTGTCCCAGGACATACTCCTTTCCCCTCTCCCCTTTTCTCCCAGGACACGCTCCTTTCCCCTCCCCCTTTTGTTCCAGGACACGCTCCTTCCACCTTCCCTCTCGTCCCAGGACACACCAACTTCACAAATCCCACCTCTGGACCTCAACCTCCGGCCCTGGACCTCACAACCTCCGGCCGTGGACCTCACTCCACCCACCACAACAATGGTGTATTCTCTCCATCAAGTTGTAGCTTCCTGCTTACTTGTGTGCACCTGCACCTTGTTTGTGTCTCCTGCTCACCTGGTGCACTCCTCTAGTGCCCCACCTGGTGCACTCCTCTAGTGCCCCACCTGGTGCACTCCTCTAGTGCCCCACCTGGTACACTCCTCTAGTGCCCCACCTGGTACACTCCTCTAGTGCCCCACCTGGTACACTCCTCTAGTGTCCCACCTGGTACACTCCTCTAGTGCCCCACCTGGTACACTCCTCTAGTGCCCCACCTGGTACACTCCTCTAGTGCCCCACCTGGTACACTCCTCTAGTGCCCCACCTGGTGCACTCCTCTAGTGTCCCACCTGGTGCACTCCTCTAGTGCCCCACCTGGTGCACTCCTCTAGTGCCCCACCTGGTGCACTCCTCTAGTGCCCCACCTGGTGCACTCCTCTAGTGCCCCACCTGGTACACTCCTCTAGTGTCGCCCTTCTGATATCTCCTAGGTCAGGCTGACACATTACTTCAAGCATTGAACACATCTTGTACAGTAATAGGTGTGATATTACAGAACACTTTGGTAGTATACATATCTTGTGTAGAGGAATAGGGCAGAGAAAATGCAAGTATCTTGTCTTTCTATCGTGTAACTCAAAATACGTAAACACTAGGTGCCAGATCAACCAGGCTGTTGCCAACAACAGCAAAGCCTGGCCCATGGCCGGGCTCCGGGAGTATAAAAACTCTTGAAATTCCTTGAAGGTACTCACACACTGCGGGTATACCCGAGTTTGCACAAATATAAACAAAACTGGTCTACCTTGAGTACCTGTTGATGGTTTTGGGAATTCTGTCTCCCCCGCACACCAGCCACACCGCGTCTCCTTGACCGCCTGATCAGTGAGACTGTTATTACTTGCAGTACGTAGTCCAACGTAAACACTACGCCTGGCTGATCAGGAATAATTTAAAGCAAATTGTGAAGGTACTGGTGAAATACCTGCTACCAGTTTTGAGAGAGTTCCTACACTTACAGCCCGACCTGTGAATAAACCTGATCAACCAGGCTCTTGCTGCTGGCGGCCCCAATTCATCACAGCTTGGTTGATCTGACACTCGGCGGAAGTAGAGATCCAGGTGTTCGGGCAATGTTTCTGATATCAACTGGCAGTAGGTTTCTCCCCATGTACATATATACCGCCGGTGTTCCTGAGAGAACAGCCTCACCGATGTTACCTGATCCCAATAATATAGGTGCTGGAATTAATATCAGCTGTGAAAGTTCGCTGTAATTTCTCCAGGTGTGGTGTTTACCCTGACTGGGTAGAAAGGTTGTAAGTGAATATTAATATTCACGTGTAGTAAGTACAAGTACCTTGAAGACTATCATCACTGGAATACCATCTATTGTTCTGGAGTTCCTACTTAGGCTGTCTCAATTTTCTTGCAAAAGTAACCAACAGCAGTCCTCTTAAAGAAGATATTTAATAAGTGCCTATAAAAAAATCAACAGAGGCATCAGAAGCAGCTGCAGCTGCTACTGAAACCAGAGTTGCAGAAGCGCCCTCTCACCATCACTCGTATAACGTTGCAACGGGCGCACGAAACCAATTTAATGACAACCTAATGGATAAATGACAATTAAAAATTAGAACCAATTGGGAATGTGCCACCGGGCGGATATCCGCCGAACTTTGACCAGAGATATATCATAATCTACACCCTGGAAAATCTGGAGGAACTGGTCCCGAAACTACACACGATAAACAATGTCCCCAGTGAAAAACAAGGGTGTAATACCTTCCACGACTTTAGAGAGTTTTTCTACTCCTGATTAGCCAGGCTGTGGTGCATATGTTGGACTGCCTGGTTGTTCAGGTTGACCAGGTCTCCTGGTAGATGGGAGTAGAAGGGTGGGCGAGCGTTGCAGGTGGGTGGGCGGGCGTTGCAGGTGGGTGGGCGAGGGTTGCAGGTGGGTGGGCGAGGGTTGCAGGTGGGTGGGCGAGGGTTGCAGGTGGGTGGGCGAGGGTTGCAGGTGGGTGGGCGAGGGTTGCAGGTGGGTGGGCGTGAGTAGCAGATGGGTGGGGCACTGTAACTCATTTGACCTACACATTATGTGGGTGTTAGCCCCAGTTATCCAGCGGTCAATGTAATACTTACCCACCCTCCCTAGCACCATATGTCACTGATCATGTACCCTCCACTGCCTCCAACTAAACTAGTCACACTTCTAAATGAACATGATAATGCTAGAAATGTGGACACTATTGAGCCTAGTCATACATATGGCAGCACACTAGACCTGTGCCTACGATTTAATGTATGACTTATAATGTATGATGTATAATGTATGATGTATAATGTATGGTGACTTTCCAGCACTCTCAACTGTCAATCTCGACCATATTTCCAAGAAAAAACTTATTCTTTACCCAGAACATAGAGGACTTCTGTAACGTCAAGAATGAAGGGAACAGAAAAAAAGGCACAAGTCTTCCAGTACAAATGGCAACATACTCTATAATAAGCAAGATATACACAAGTAGTGATAACAATATTTGCACACGGCCTATACACAAACTGTACATACGAAGCATAAGACATTAAGCAAGGAAGCAGCATTATAATGACGCACAACTATGCAACTGTACAACCCCAGACTTGCTCGGAACTTTCCAGGTTACACTAACAAATGCAAGGAATACAATAGCTGTAAGCTATGCTATTCCTTGACAATGATCCATACAACAAGGTATAAGATGAGTATCATTATAAACGAGGTTCAAGCAACTTGTAATTAAATAGGCTTCTTCATATCTTCATTTAAAACAAAGATAATGATAAGCAAACATGTTCCACCATCTGTTTGCAGGGTGAAAACAACAGCTACGTAAAGTCTTACAGATACCTGGTGTAGTCGTACTCTTCTATAAATCTATCACAACTAAATAAAAAATGCAAAGGTAGGTTAAATGTTCTCAAAGACGTTGCTGGCTACAACCTTAACTATGATGCTATTGTGAGAGTAGTAAGAATGATTTATATAGCCTATATTAGATCCTTAATTATGCTGCGACCTTCACAGAACAAAATAACACTTAAGTAAGTCATCTTCTGGGAAGACTGCTTCAAAACCTTTATTTTAGCTGCGAGACTGCATCCGTAAGGCCATGATTTATCTGATCCCAATTAATGTTAAGATAAAACTTGAATCTTGTGAATATAGACTCATGATGGTCTTGTTGTGTAGCTCCTGGACCAGTGTGTATGTGGGTCTGAACTTCAGTTATATTGCCGTCTGATTTAGCTGCATTCAACACCGTTATTTCCCATGCCGGATTCTCATTACTTTCTAATATAAGATCAAGGTCCGATCTGTTCCACTATCTTGAGTAATGGCGAGAGTCTTTAATAGTTCCTTCGTACTGACTCCTGGGATTATTTCTGTCGGTGGGTAAAAGGACAAATGCAACTGTGACATTTTAATTAACAATTTGTAGGTAATTGTACCTTTATCATCATCTCTTATTATAACATTGCAATATCAGATATCTGAGCCCGCACTTGAGAGATTTTCAGTTTCATAACATGAGGAATGAACTCCATAAGTGTAAAGGGACCAAGATTCTTCACCGTCCTCTAATACATAAGAGGGATTACCAACAAACATCTAGCCGTTTCCAATTGGAAACTCAGCAAATTCCTCAAATCACTTTCTGATCAATCGGGTTGAGGTGCATACGTTGGACCGTGGACGGGGAGCATCAACAGCCAGATCGAACAGAGCAGCAACTAGGCGGCCTGGTCTGAACCGGGACTCGGAGTGTTAACCTCCGGATGCTACTACAGGTAACTTACTTCTACATGGGTTTAATGCAAGTCGCTCCTACCTCTTATAACTGTCGGGTTCTTACCACATGATCTTGGATGAACTGGAAGACAAAATGCAGACGTGGTAATGAAAAACACTTTCTGAAAGTCGTCGACAAGTGCGTCCATGGTGTAGCAGCACACACAACGTTCATAAAGAAATAAGTGGAAAAGTGGGCAAATGCCTTTTGAAATTTCTTTATAAAAAAAAGTAACAGAAGAAAGTAAAATCAGAGGCCGTCACGGTGAAAAGTTCCCTTCCTCAAGTCACGATACTCGACCCAATTATCTTTTTCACATCCAATAAAAACTGAGAAACTATCACAGCACCGTATCATCTACTGCAGACGATATTAGAATTTGCATGAGAGTGAAATGCAATAAGGACACGACTAATTTAAAGCTAACACACAGTAAATCAAGTATTCCTGTGCGCCAGAGAAAACAATAAGCGACTCATGAGTGTCAGAGGTTCTCGACTTTTCAACACCCTCTCCGAGCATAAGAGGAATTACCAACAAACCTCTGGCTGTCTTCAAGAGGGAACTTGATGATATTCTACAGCGAGTTCATGATCAGCCAGGCTGTGATGCATACATCAGACTGCATGCAGCCAGCAACAGTAACCTGAGTGATCAGGCCGTCAACTTGGATACCTGGTCTGAGACCGGGCCGCGGAAGCGGTGACTTTCGAAACCTTCTCCAGGTAACTTGTAGGTAACGTTCAGATAATCTTTCCCTTGTGGCTTGATGTTTCTGTGGCATCTCAGTAGTATGCCCAGGTACCCAACCCATATTTCGTATGTCTCTGTGAAGGCCACTAATAAACAGTATTTTCTTACTGCGTGACTTAAGACACTGTATACTTGCAAATATAACGTTAATTGTTTTGTTCGTTGTGGGATTTTCTTTGTTGTTGACAATATGTGCGGCTGTGGTGAGGGAGCCACTCTGCAAGGTGCTCCAATATTATTTTATTATTTTAGCTTTCTGGAGCTAAAAAAAAAATCTCTGGGGTATGAATGGTTGTGAATACCATAATGACGTTGCTTGCCTGGGTTCTCTTGACGCTAGTGAGGGGCTCTTGATCTAGGGAATTGGATCTTTGTCCGGTTCCCTGAATTAAGCCTGAATACCTTCCACATCCCCCACAGGCGCTGCATAATCCTACGGGTTTAGCGCTCCTCCTTGATATTAATAATAATAATAATAATGATAATAATAATTGCCTGGCTTCTAACTCCTGGTTACAGGCAAGTGGTATGCGGAGCAGTTTCTCATGCGCCTTACCTATCAGATCACGTGTTAATGTTTGTCCAGCACGTCTGAGAACCAACGCTGACTAGTAAAATCCCACAAGATGCTGCAGTTTCTTCACCCTCTGTATCATGTTTCTGTGAGTCCTGAGAGAGAGATGACAGGTGGGCGTCGGCGAGAGTCCTGGCAGGTAGGTGAACACAAGCGAGTGAGGGGGGTCCTAGGAGACAGGTAAACATGAGTGAGGTTGCCGTCACCCACCGGACATCCCCACACGTGGTGCTACACCAGGATACCACCCCTGTGTCTAGCTTCCGGACTCACCTAGTGCTGGGAGATGCTGCCTTCCTGGCTCCCAGCCTCCCACCTACTTGTACCAAAACACACTCGTGTTGAGAGGAATACTAGAGTACATTCACCTAGCTGTACTCGCTTAACTGTTTGCAGAGGTAGTCATATCTCGTACCTCAGTCTCTCAACTCTTAGTAAATCAAAGACCAAATGCTGCTTTGATGTGTCCCGTAGCCCGATTGCTAGCACACTCAGCTCACACACTGAGGTCCGTGGTTCGATCCTCGGTACGGATGGAACCAATACTACGTATTTTTTTAAGACACCTGTTGTCTCAGTTCACCTATCAGTAAAATGGGTACCTGGGCGTTAGTTGACTGGTATGGGTCGCATCCTGGGGACAAAATTGACCTAATTTGCCCGAAATGCTCTGCATAACAAGGGACTTTCTATATAGTAGTATATCATTGATGTCAGCTAGGACTGTATACCTTGTACATGTACTTGTAGAAATAATAATTATTATTATTATTTCTGTTACTATTATTATTTAGGTATTTTGTTGATTCTATGAAGGTAACATAAGACCAGGTTAGGTTAGTCTGTACATTACGCAGCTCCGCTACCTTGCAAGGCTCTGAGTGTAGAGGATCACAGAGGTGAGAACACAAGTGATTTAATAAGTACTATTATTAACACTGCTTCCCTTGTTTTGTTTTTTTTTTTTTGAAAGTTCTTATACACCTCCCTGTCATTTTGCAAGCCTCTCCTGCTTTTCTTTTTTTTACTCTCCAAATAACAGATCATTCTAAGTGATTTACTTGTCCCTCACGTGTGGTGTGTCATTCTTGGTGTGTTACAGGTGTAGGTAGCGGGGATGGGGGGCCACCTAGGTGCCCTCATAGGTGGGGGTCTCCCTGGTAGTGGTATGACAAACTGCTACCGCTACTCACCACACTTCCGGAAGCTGCGAGGGAGGAGCTTGACGTACAAGATAACGGTAAGTCGTCGCAGCCGCCATTTCTACTCTCACACCACAACCACACCATCACCACCATTTTCACAAATCGGCATCACATTCACATACCACTACCATCTCTCACAAACACTACCAGCAGCAGCAGCAGCAGCAGCAGCAACAGCAGCAGCAGAAACGACGAGAACAGCAGGTAACCAGACTAGTCACTTCCCCCCCCCACACAACGTCAAGAAATTAGAGAAAGTGCCAAGGTTTGCAACAATAGTAGTCCCGGAGCTGAGGGGTATGTCCTACAAGGAGAGGTTAAGGGAACTCAACCTGACAACACTGAAGGACAGGAGTGATAGAGAGAACATGATAACGACATATAAAACACTGAGGGGGAATAGACAAGGTGGACAGACGGAGGATGTTCCAGAGAGGGGACATAGCAACAAGGGGTCACAGCAACAAGGGGTCACAGCAACAAGGGGTCACAGCAACAAGGGGTCACAACAACAAGGGGTCACAACAACAAGGGGTCACAGCAACAAGGGGTCACAGCAACAAGGGGTCACAGCAACAAGGGGTCACAACAACAAGGGGTCACAGCAATAAGGGGTCACAGCAACAAGGGTCACAGCAACAAGGGGTCACAACAACAAGGGGTCACAACAACAAGGGGTCACAACAACAAGGGGTCACAACAACAAGGGGTCACAGCAACAAGGGGTCACAGCAACAAGGGGTCACAACTGGAAGTTGAAAACTCAGATGAGTCACAGGGATGTTAGGAAATATTTCTTTAGTCATAAAATTGTCATGAAGTGAAATAGTCTGGAGAGTGATGTGGTGGCGACAGGATCCATACACAGCTTTAAGGAAAGATACGACAAACCTCATGGAGTTATAATTCGATTCCTGCAACTACAAATAGGTGAATACAAATTCAAATTCAAAGTTTATTCTCTATAAGGATTACAATGCTGAGTTTACAGAATTTGGTTATTGTGTGGTTTACATGTAGTAAAATAATGATTACAGAGTGTACCACTAGAACACCTAGCATGGCTAGGTATTTCGGGCAGACTTAGATTAAATCTTAATTTTAAAATATTACAAATTATGAGGTAAGTTGGTATTATGGCTAAGTGACTAAATACTAGTTTGTGAGTTTAGCAATGTGAATGCTTTTGTTTTGGCACAGTACATAGTTTCAGTATTGGAGTATCACAGGATTCATTATTTTAAGATTGAGATTAATATTTCTGTTTATGGTCAAATGGGTGAGTGAGTGTAAGTGTGAACCACCAGGTGGTATTCGTGTAGTTAGTTGACGGGGTGTATCAGGGAGATAAGATGTTTTCTAATGTTAGTTTCGAAGGTGATGAATGTGTCTGCAGTTCTAGAGTTCTCAGGTAGGGTGTTCCAGATTTTAGGGCCTTTGACATACATTGAATTTTTGTAAAGGTTTAGTCGGACACGGGGAATGTCGTAGAGATGTTTGTGTCTGGTGTTATGCCTGTGGGTTCTGTCACAACTATCAAGAAAACGTTTTAGTCAAGGTTGATATTGGAGTTTAAGGTCCTGTAGATGTAGATTGCACAGTAGTAAGTGTGGATGTACTGAACAGGGAGTAAGTTTAGATCTATGCAGAGTGGGGGAGGTGTGTTGCCAGGGATGGGATTTAGTGATTATTCTTACTGCAGCTTTTTGTTGGGTTATTATTGGCTTTAGGTGTGTTGCTGCAGTTGATCCCCAAGCACAAATAGCATAGGTGAGGTATGGATAAATAAGTGAGTGGTATAGTGTGAGAAGGGCATTTTGCGGCACGTAGTATCGTATCTTGGAGAGGATCCCAACCGTTTTGGATACTTTTTTGGTTATGTGTTGGATATGGGTGCTGAAATTCAGGTTGTTGTCAAGGTATAGGCCTAGGAATTTGCCCTCATTATGTCTGGTAATTGGAGTGTTGTCGATCTTAATGTTAATTTGTGCATCTCCTGCTCTGCTACCAAACATAATATAGTAGGTTTTGTCAGTGCTAAGCTTAAGTTTATTGGCTGTCATCCAAGTCGATATTTTGATCAGCTCCTCATTCACAATGGTTTTGAGGGTGGCAAGATTAGGGTGAGAGATGACATAAGTCGTGTCGTCAGCAAAGAGAATGGGTTTCAGGTGTTGGGATACGTTTGGAAGATCATTGATGTATATGAGGAAGAGCAGGGGACCAAGGACACTTCCTTGCGGAACTCCAGTATCACGTGGCCGTGTTGTTGATGCTGTGTCTTTAATGGTAACATACTGGTACCTATTAGTAAGGTAAGATTTGAAATAAGCAAGCGCATGGCCTCTTATACCATAATGGTCTAGTTTGTGGAGTAGGATGTCGTGGTCTACTGTGTCAAAAGCTTTTCTTAGGTCAATAAAAATTCCTAGTGGCGATAGAGCGCGCGCACGCACAAACGCACGAGCGCATGAAGACAGACAGACAGACAGACAGACAGACAGACAGACAGACACAGACACACACACACACACAATCACTTGTCAATAGATAGTGACAACCAGTAACTAACAAAATTCAAACACACATGCAAAAAAACAGGCCAAGTGTCTACCGACAGGTGCCTTTGACACCCGGTAACTAACACAGTATACGACCGTCCTGAACCTCAGGTATCCACAAGCTGTTTGATAAGAATTAAGAGGAGGTCAGGAGCTGTGATTCAGTCCTTGCAAACAATTAGGCGAGAACAACTAGGTGTGAGAACTGAGCTTCCAGGAGTGACCGAGGAGGAGGAATCACCACCACTGACAACACTAAATGTTAGTGTCATGTAAGAGTTTTTGCTGTATAGACAAGACTGAGGTGGAGAGAGAGAGAGAGAGAGAGAGAGAGAGAGAGAGAGAGAGAGAGAGAGAGAGTGAGAGAGAGAGAGAGAGAGAGAGAGAGAGAGAGAGGAAGGAAGGAAGGAAGGTAGGAAGGAAGGAAGGTAGGAAGGAAGGAAGGAATAAAGGCAGGAAGGAAGGCAGGAAGGAAGAAAGGAAGGAAGAAAGGAAGAAAGGAAGGAAGAAATGAAGGCAGGAAGAAAGGAAGGAAGGCAGGAAAGAAGGAAGAAGGGAGGGAGGGAGGGAGGGAGGGAGGGAGGGAGGGAGGGAGGGAGGGAGGGAGGGAGGGAGGAAGGAAGGAAGGGAGGGAGGGAGATGGAGGAAGAAGGGAGGGGTATAGGAGTGGTGGAGTGTCATCTAGACACACTCCACCACCCACTCCTTCCCGTGGTGGAGGAAGGTGGCGAGAACTATATGTGAAGTGGTGTGAGCACAGACATACACAGTTTTATGAGTAGATATGATAGAGGTCAAAGCAGAAATGGCGGCCGATGAAGAGGAGGGGCCAGAAGCCAGGATTCAACCCCCCCCCCCCCCCCGAAATACAATTAGGTGAATACAATGAGTTACCGGGAACAACAGCCAGACCAAAGGTAACAAAGTTACTTCACCAGATGTGATCGTTTGTGGCTCTCTACTTCACCTGTGGCACTCTACTTCACCTGTGGCACTCTACTTCACCTGTGGCACTCTACTTCACCTGTGGCACTCTCTACTTCACCTGTAACTCACTACAATGATTACGCTCAAGTTATCATAACAAAAAAGATATAAGTCAGTAAGTACACTGAGATACAGCTCAACAAAGGCTCAAATTAACACACATTAAAATAAAGAAAAATAATTGAGAGAGTCTTGTGTTCGTGGATGTATTATGTGTGTGTAATGTCGACTACCTCCCACCTACTGTACACCACCTGAATGTACTGCATAGTAAGGCCATTACACAAACTAAAATTTGTCTTCAAGGAGGTAGTTAAGTTTGAAATTTGAAGTGTAATGTAGTATGGTAGATCCTGACACATACCAGACGGCAATACACAGTCTTATGATCCGGTATGGCATTATGTAGGTTTAAAATTGAGAAGCGTTTGAACCAAATCATTCACTATTCTTGGTAATAGAAAAGAAATACGGTAAGAACAATACAAACACCGAAGGTGAAAGTAGCATCAGTTAAAAATCCCATTAAATTGTTGCACGACAAGCAAAAATCTCCCCCCCACACACACCTCCATAAAGAGAACACCTGACAACCCGGGTTGCCAGGTGTGCGCTCAACGTGAGACAGGTAGCCGAGGCCTACCTTCTGACGGTAGCGATCCAGAAGATCAACATACTCAGCATGGTGCCTCTCAACAAGGCAACTATGGAATGTACCTGTGCAAGACTAATGTAAGAACAACTCACATTCAAGCATTACAACTTTGTTATTACACCTGCAAGGAAAATATTAGACTGGATAACAAAAACCTTCAGAAACAGTTGCCCATGGTTGCACTTATCACAGGCTTTTGCAAAGTCTATGTATACTAAAACAGCAGTTGCGAGAGGTAGCAGTGAACACCCACAACACTGACACCATGTTAACCTGGTGTGTGCAACTTCTATAATTCCATGGTAATCTTGCTTCTTAAAACACCTTTCAGATATCTTGATAACGTGGGATGTTAGTACTATTTATCTGTAATTTTTTTCCATTGCTTTACTACCACCTTCGTGGAGTGCGGTAATGTCAACGATTTTTTAATGATTGTGGAATCATCTCAGTCATTAAAAAATCACTGACTTAACAAAAGTCAGCAGCCACCAGTATCAGAAATATTACAGGAACAACTGTACAATTTTCCAAGAATATAATGGATCACTACCTTGGCCAAATAACAGATCAACCCCCTCCCCACACAGGATGGGAGGGGGGGGGGCTCAAACAGAAAAGGGTTAAGCTTATCGAGCGCATATCCGGTGTTGGGCATTGCATCAGGTGGGTGAGTGCCAGGTGCCAGGAAGGTGAGAGCCTGATAACACAATACCGCCACCATAGTTGATTACTAAATCTGAACACTGACGCTACCAATTTCAAACTGATGGTCACAGTCACGATATTTTTTCAGTGGTAAGTGTAGCACACTTCACGAATACGTAGTTAGGTAGATTACCCGCAGACGGGTATGTTAGAGCCAGGGGCGAGGGGTATCCAGTTTTTTTTTTTTTTCTTAATCTCGCAGCTCTAGACCAGGCTTGTTTAGTGCTCGCCTAGTCAACCAACAGTTTGCTGCCAGCGGCTCGCTAGCCCACATTTCCAAAACAGCCTGGTTGATAAAACATAATGGAGGTATTTTTTTTTTTTTACACAAATTTACAGCATAAGAGCTGCTAACTTACCTCAGCTCATTTCAAACCGACCCCTACCTAAGGTATACTACCACCCCCTGGGATGCCACCCACAACAGCCAATTAACACCCAGGTACCTACTTACTGCTAGGCGAACAGGGGGCCCAACGTTTCCATCCATGCAGGGGTTCTTGGTATGCGAGTTGAGTGCGCTACCAACTGAACAACTGTCGAGTTTCCTCTTGAAGACTTCTACAGCTGTTTGTTCTGGTAGAATGTTGAACAGTCTGAACTCTCGTACGTAAATATAATGTTGAATTATTGTGCACTGGGCGCCACTGCTTTCCCCACATCGCTCACTCCAATACGTTGTTAGGGCAGTGTGCAGATTTGAGACTAGGCTCTCTAGTATCTTCCACGAAAATGAATGACCTCGGAGCCATGTTGAACTGTAAACAAAGTCAGTGACTGAACCACAGATATTTATGCCAGCAAAAACACACACAGAATAACAACGGATAATACATCATTCATGTTTGCAAACAAACAAATAAGGTCTCAAACCAAGAAACAACAAAATACTGTTTATTGGTGGATTCCTCTCCGAGTCCAGTACATTGTTTGCAGCTTTTATACATACACACACACACACACACACACACACACACACACACACACACACAAAGGACTACCTTAACAAAATACGGATACCAGGATTCAATCTTTTTAGATGCGACCAGAACAATAGGGAACAAGGAAAAGAAGGGTTTGGCCTACATGGTGTCATTCATTTACACTGAGTTACTAACACAAAACAGAGTTCTGTCTTGAAAATCTCTCAAACCAGGTCCCAAATATCTTGTTGCTTGATGATTTCAACTGAAGATATCTAAAATGGGAGAAAGTATCAAATACTGTAGCGGAACTGTGGGAGCCACAGTGTGGAGGAACGTCTCACATATATGAACTATTATGTCTATTATAAACTCTTAAGAGAGTAAATAGTGGAACCGACAAGACTTAACAATACTCTTGACCTTATATTCATGAACAATGATGATCTGGTACTAAAACATAAGTGTTGAGGACAGTAAACTCAGACCACAACCTAGTCAAAGTTCAGACCTCCAACACTGGTCCTCACCAACAAAACACAGTCATGAGGGTATTTTTTACCAAATTCAACTCTAACAAGAACATTAACTGGGATCAAATAAATCACGTCTTAATGAAACATGCTGGGAAAATATATTGAATAACATGGATCCGAAGGAATGTCTAGAGGGATTAAGGAAAATGAGAAGATGTATGCTAGATTCTTCGCCTTCGCCCTTTACATGCGAAGACTAAGAATCGCAGAACTCAAGATCGCTAGACCGTCTTAAGTGCGAAAGGAAATACTGATTAGATAAATAGAATATATTGAACATGAACTGAATGAATCACGCTGAGTGCAGGAAAGACAGGGGAAGCTGAAACAAGATGGAACTTACATTGACGATAGCAAGGAAATGAGTGAAATATTAGTCTCAATATGACTCAGTGTTCAGTGAATCATTAAATCAGACTAAACGTTGTCAAATCCGAATGAATTCACGAATGAGTCTCAAAACTTTACCAGCATCTACACAATTTCCGACATAACCCTACAACACAACTTGAATTTAGAAAAGCAATTGATAGAATGTCCATACTGCACTCTGCCTCGGACCTAGAATCATGGAACTCGATGCTCTTCATGACTGGCAAACCCCTATCATGTGCCGTAAATATTCTATGGAGACAGAGCCTAGACACGGAGGTCAACTCACAGTAATTAAAAAATGGACATAACTACACCCCCACAAAGGTGGCAGCAAAGCAATAGCTAAGAATTATAGACCGATTTACACTGACGTTCCGCATAATATATTTTTGAGAGTTTTAAGAAGCAAGATGGCAAACCGCATGGATTCGCAAAATTTACACAACCCAGGATACCGTGAGTTTAGACTAGCTCCTGCCTCTCGCAACTGCTCTACCACTATGACATGGTCTTGGATGCACTGGAAGACAAACAAAATGCACATGCAGTATACAAAAACTTTCTCAGAATCTTTGATAAGTGTGATTATGGTGTAATAACTCACAAAATGCGGGCAAAATGAAAGTATGGAAAAATGGGCAGACGGATATTTAATTTTCTAACGAATAGAACTCAAAAGTGTAATAGTGAAGAGAGTGAAATCGGAGGCTGCCATATTGAAAAAGGCATAAATCAAAGCACCTTATAATTATTTGCAGACGATACTATAATCTACACAAGAGTGGTATCCACTGAGGATACGACAAACCTACAAGCTGATATAAAGTGTTCTAGTGGGCCACTGACAACAATATGATATTCAATGAGGGCAAGTTTCAGTTACTCCGTTGTGTGGCTTCTTTCCACAAAATAGCCCTCACTAGTGGGGCTACGAGGCAGAGAGGGCTAGTGTGGCCTCTTTCCACAAAATAGCCCTCACTAGTGGGGCTACGAGGCAGAGGAGAGGGCTGATGTGGCCTATTTCTACAAAACAGCCCTCACTGGTGGGGCTACGAGGCAGGGGAGACGGCTGGTGTGGTCTCTTTCCACAATACAGCCCTCACTAATGGGGCTGCGAGGGAGGGCAAAGGGATGGCTGGGGCTCCTTACACATGACAGCCCTCACTAGTCGGGCTAAAGGAGAGGGCTGGCTGGGACTCCTTAACATTCTCCACAAAACCACAATGACGGTGTAAAGAGGATTAGGGAATTTATTTCCCAGACATTCCAAGGCGAGTCGTGCCAAGCCTACCTGGCAACACCTTCCTCACTCACATCATCTAGTAGAGCGAAAAGTCCCGTGTTGACACTTAACAGTGACTATTTCAGCAGACCTAGCATTCAAAAAGTGCAAAAAATGCTGACATTTCTGCAGCAAGGAAAATGATAGGCTGGATAACCAGAATTTTCAAGACAAGAAATGTTGAAGCAATAATGATACTCTTCAAGTCACTTGTTCTCTCCAGGCTGGAACACTGATGTATACTAACGGTCCACTTCAAGGCAGGTGAAATTTCTGAGCTGGAAAACAGAGAATTTTCGCTACTTTTATACAATCAAGTCAAGCATCTGGACTACTGGGAATGCTTGAAGTCCCTTCAACTTGGAACGTAGGCGAGAAAGGTACATTATAATTTACACCTGGAGGATCTGGTCCCAAACTTTCATACTGAAATCAAGACTTGGCAGACGGCTCAAAGTGCTCCCATTAAAAAGCAGCAGCGGCGCGACGAGTACACTAAGAGAGAACTCGATGACTGTCGCAGGTCCCCGACTCATCACCCTCCCTCCAATCATAAAGGAAAATACCAATAAATCTCTGGCTGTCTTTTAAGAGGGAAATGGACAAGTTACTCAAATCGGTGCCTGATCAGCCAACTGGACTGCGTGCAGCAAATACCAACAGTCTGAATGATCAGGCTTCCAATAATGGGCTCTCGTCTACAAACACTTTCAGGTAGCTTACACACTGGAAACATACAAGCTACCTTATCCTTTACTTTCTTATCTCTGACTGGCAGAATGTGACGAGTTGGGGTCCCATGGGGAGCCGTCTTTGCCCCACTTCTACTGGTATTACACATAAATGATCCAGAAATGGATCTAACACTGCAAGTATACAGATATGATATCGATGAGATGTGCAGAATACATGATCTCCTGGACAGGCACCTATATTCAGTACCTGAGCAGCCGGGCTGTGGTTCGTAGGTCGGTTTGCGTGTGGCCAGCAGTAACAGCCTGGTTGACCAGACCCTGATCCACTGCGATGCCTGGTCATGGACCGGGCCGCGGGGGCGTTGACCCATCGGAACACCCTCCAGGTATACCTCAAAGCACACATGTAGGAGACTAAAATTTACAACGTTTCAGTCCGACTTCTACCATTAACTAGTCTAAGAAAACTGGATAATCTGCTACAGTAGTTGCAGAGCTGGAAATGAACTTCATATCATGTAAAACATGAATATAATTTGCATGGATATCCATTTACTGAAACAATGGCAAAGTTAAAGTTTCGCAAACTGACGTAAACAAAGTCGTCCGGGAGGCGCACTCGCCTGGTCAGGTTTACACGGGTTGATTCATAGCTCCTTAATTACCGCTTACCAATTTCGCTGATTGGTGACCTCCACAGCCCAAACATAACTAACGACCCAACAGCTCGTCTGCGTCTGTAACGGCAATCTATGTCCCCTGACTCCCTCTCTGAGCATGTTAACCAGCCTGGTTCTACCCACTCTAATCCCCCGAGTTTGTGAATCATGATCATGTCCTTTCTAATGCTCCTCTCATTTGATATTGTTTTCTGTCAGTGACAGGCATTGGCACTCCCAGGGATGTATGAGTCAGTGACAGGCCCTGGCACTCCCAAGGGTGTTTAAGTGTCGATGATGCCCTTTGAAGACGAGGCGTGAGTGGCATATCCGGGGCTGAGTGTCGACTGGCGTTATACGGAAATTTTTCAGTAAGTGAACACAAAAATTGTGGATAACAGTTAAAAGGCGGAACCAGGAACCATACAGGTGAGGGTTTGTCTGTCCTCGCAGTTTTGTAGATGAATGGTTCAGAGAACCGACATGTTGATAAATTAGACATGTCCTCGCAGACCTGCCCAGAGTCCAGTCTTCCCTACTACTTCCTTGTTCAACCAGGCAGTTGGTATTAGCGTGTACAAGCTCACTAAGCCATTATAGTCTGGTTGTCCTGCCACTTGACGTAGGTAGACCTTTTTTTTTTCTTAAAACTTGTAACACTGTTGTGGCAATACCTCTGATATCTGCTAGTAGTATTTCAACAGTCTCAGACCACTGTTGACAGGTTTTTGTGTTCATAACGCCCA
Organism: Cherax quadricarinatus; assembly: GCF_038502225.1. NCBI lineage: Eukaryota > Metazoa > Arthropoda > Malacostraca > Decapoda > Parastacidae > Cherax > Cherax quadricarinatus. The sequence continues at coordinate 10,449,944 of NC_091307.1, forward strand.
GGTTTTTCCACTGAGTTTATTCTGCACTTCCGCTCATATCCTACACTCCAGTAAGTTATGGTACTGTGTAAATGTGGGACCAGGTTATCAGTATCTTCCATTTATATGTTATTAGATGTCTGTTCTTCGCTCAAGTACTGGGGAACGTTTTCAGTAGTTTAAATACTTGTGTAAAGTAAAAGGACACAAGTGCAACTAATGTGACATTTTATTGTGGCAACTTTTCGCTCTCCAGGAGCTTTATCACGCCATTACAAACAATACATGGACACAAAGGGTATATAAAGGCTCAGAGTGAGGTGCAATGGTGGTGGTGGTGGTGGTAGTAGTAGTAGTAGTGACAAAAGTTGTAGTGGTAGTAGTAATACAATATGGTAGAGCAATTAATTCGTACATGAGTAAAAGGATATAAAAGCTATTACTTGGGTAACATAAAAATAGGTTGGACAAATATAGACTGGATAGAGGCAGGTTGTTGCAGTGTTCACTCTGTAATGTGCTTTGTGTAGTATAACAGGAGAGACTATGTGATGGCAGGGTTTACTGTTTTCAGGAGGATTCTTGCTAAGACTTCGGAGATGGTGAAGCTGCCGTTGTTTAATTGTATTTGAAACAGCGATCAGTGCTGATTCGAGGCACTTGCGTCTGCGGAAATTAGTTTCATTGGTCACTAATTGGGCGTCTCTGAAATGATTGGTGGAATTTCGGTGTTGTACACAGGCGTTGTTCAAGTTATCGTTCCTACATGCGTAAATGTGTTCATTGAGGCGGATGTCGAGGTTTCTTGCCGTTTCACCTACGTAAATCTTGTCACAGCCTCCACAGGGTATAGTGTAAACTCCTGCGTTGACTGGTTCGTGGTGCTTTGATTTTGTCCTGGTTAGATCCTTTATTGAAGTGCTAGAAGCGATGGCGACTCTGGTGTTAGCTTGTGAAAGTACTTTAGAAACGTTCAGTGCAACCTGGCTGTTGGGAAGAATTATAACTTTGTTGGGAGTGGTGTTGGTGCGTGGAGAATTAAATACTTCATTTGTTGTGTAGACAGTAAACGCTCTACCTTTTCCACCCCTCAAGGAAGGTTCCTTGATGTTGGTGAGGGGAGGGGGGGGGTTGGGGTAAATTGTAGATTGATGAGAGGAGACTAGTAGGTAGACTCTCCCAGCCTTCTCCTTGGCAGACAACCCTCCCTTGCTAGCTTCCCCCCACTACACATCTGTACCTCCCCCACTACACACCTGTGCCTCCCCCACTACACACCTGTGCCTCTACCACTACACACCTGTGTCTCTACCACTACACACCTGTGTCTCTACCACTACACACCTGTCTCTCTACCACTACACACCTGTCTCTCTACCACTACACACCTGTGCCTCTACCACTACACACCTGTGCCTCTACCACTACACACCTGTGCCTCTACCACTACACACCTGTGCCTCTACCACTACACACCTGTGCCTCTACCACTACACACCTGTGCCTCCCCCACTACACACCTGTGCCTCCCCCACTACACACCTGTGCCTCCCCCACTACACACCTGTGCCTCCCCCACTACACACCTGTGCCTCCCCCACTACACACCTGTGCCTCTACCACTACACACCTGTGTGTCTACCACTACACACCTGTGTGTCTACCACTACACACCTGTGCTTCTACCACTACACACCTGTGTCTCTACCACTACACACCTGTGCCTCTACCACTACACACCTGTGCCTCTACCACTACATACCTGTGTCTCTACCACTACACACCTGTGTCTCTACCACTACACACCTGTGTCTCTACCACTACACACCTGTGTCTCTACCACTACACACCTGTGTCTCTACCACTACACACCTGTGCCTCTACCACTACACACCTGTGCCTCTACCACTACACACCTGTGTCTCTACCACTACACACCTGTGCCTCTACCACTACACACCTGTGCGTCTACCACTACACACCTGTCTCTCTACCACTACACACCTGTGTCTCTACCACTACACACCTGTGTCTCTACCACTACACACCTGTGTCTCTACCACTACACACCTGTGTCTCTACCACTACACACCTGTGTCTCTACCACTACACACCTGTGCCTCTACCACTACACACCTGTGTCTCTACCATTACACACCTGTGTCTCTACCATTACACACCTGTGTCTCTACCACTACACACCTGTGTCTCTACCATTACACACCTGTGTCTCTACCACTACACACCTGTGTCTCTACCATTACACACCTGTGCCTCTACCACTACACACCTGTGTCTCTACCACTACACACCTGTGTCTCTACCACTACACACCTGTGTCTCTACCACTACACACCTGTGTCTCTACCACTACACACCTGTGTCTCTACCACTACACACCTGTGCCTCTACCACTACACACCTGTGTCTCTACCACTACACACCTGTGTCTCTACCATTACACACCTGTGTCTCTACCACTACACACCTGTGTCTCTACCATTACACACCTGTGCCTCTACCACTACACACCTGTGTCTCTACCACTACACACCTGTGTCTCTACCACTACACACCTGTGTCTCTACCACTACACACCTGTGTCTCTACCACTACACACCTGTGTCTCTACCATTACACACCTGTGCCTCTACCACTACACACCTGTGCCTCTACCACTACACACCTGTGCCTCTACCACTACACACCTGTGTCTCTACCACTACACACCTGTGTCTCTACCACTACACACCTGTGTCTCTACCACTACACACCTGTGTCTCTACCACTACACACCTGTGCCTCTACCACTACACACCTGTGCCTCTACCACTACACACCTGTGTCTCTACCACTACACACCTGTGCCTCTACCACTACACACCTGTGCGTCTACCACTACACACCTGTCTCTCTACCACTACACACCTGTGTCTCTACCACTACACACCTGTGTCTCTACCACTACACACCTGTGTCTCTACCACTACACACCTGTGTCTCTACCACTACACACCTGTGTCTCTACCACTACACACCTGTGTCTACCACTACACACCTGTGCCTCTACCACTACACACCTGTGTCTCTACCATTACACACCTGTGTCTCTACCATTACACACCTGTGTCTCTACCACTACACACCTGTGTCTCTACCATTACACACCTGTGTCTCTACCACTACACACCTGTGTCTCTACCATTACACACCTGTGCCTCTACCACTACACACCTGTGTCTCTACCACTACACACCTGTGTCTCTACCACTACACACCTGTGTCTCTACCACTACACACCTGTGTCTCTACCACTACACACCTGTGTCTCTACCATTACACACCTGTGCCTCTACCACTACACACCTGTGTCTCTACCACTACACACCTGTGTCTCTACCATTACACACCTGTGTCTCTACCACTACACACCTGTGTCTCTACCATTACACACCTGTGCCTCTACCACTACACACCTGTGTCTCTACCACTACACACCTGTGTCTCTACCACTACACACCTGTGTCTCTACCACTACACACCTGTGTCTCTACCACTACACACCTGTGTCTCTACCATTACACACCTGTGTCTCTACCACTACACACCTGTGTCTCTACCACTACACACCTGTCTCTCTACCACTACACACCTGTGTCTCTACCATTACAACTGTGGTTCTTCAAACCACTAAAACTCCACCCCAACAAATGGTAAACATTACCAACACGATACAAAAAGAGAGAAACGCAGTATAATTTCTTCCTTAGCTGGCAACGTTTCGCCCACACACTGGGCTTTATCAAGTCATAAACACATCCGGTCTGTGACTTGATAAAGCTCACTATGTGGGCAAAACGTTGTCAATAAATGACTGCATTATATTGCATTTCTCTTTTTCCACAAACAGAGAATCTGACAGGCAACGAGAGATTTCCAACGTTACAAACTCAGACCACAACTTTATTCAGGGGTTAATATTTAGACGTGAATACATACTGCATTCAGCAGCTCAACACACTACTCAGAGCATATCTGGAGTCTACCTGGAGGGTCTTAGGGGAAGATCAAAGCCCCCCGCTACCCGGTCCATGATCAAGCCTCGCGGTGGATCAGGGCCTGATCAACCACCGGTTTCAACCGTAATTAACTAGGATTAAATGAAGCATGACCTTACTATAACCTGCTGGGAAGCTAGTATGAGCAACATGGATTTGAATCAGTGTCTGGAGAGGATGAGTTGAGTGGCACACTGGAGGTATGATGCAGAGAGGTTACACGATGTCGCTCCCTCTACAGGCAAAGACGAAGAATCACAGAACTTCTCAAATGTTGCAGATTTTCTCAGGAACGAGAAAACACTGGTTTGAGAAATTGGTTAGAGAAGTGGAAAACATCTGACATCAAAATGACAGTATAACACGGAGAGAGAGAGAGAGAGAGAGAGAGAGAGAGAGAGAGAGAGAGAGAGAGAGAGAGAGAGAGAGAGAGAGAGAGAGAGAGAGAGAGAGAGAGAGAGAGAGATGGAAGAAACCCAAAATACTTTTTCTCGTATAGAAAATTCAGATAAAAAATCACATGTATTATGGTGTCCTTGCTTGAAGGATACTGACGCTTACAATGACAACAAGAAACTCATTATATTACCAGTAGTACTAGTAATTCCCTCACAACTCAGCCTGAGGCCCAGACGTCATTTGTTGCCTCCCATACAACCAAGCTGTTCCTATTAGTGACACGCACGCCAAAGTACAATCACAACCTGGACGATCATAAGAACATAAGAAAGAAGGAACACTGCAACAGGCCTACTGACCCATGCGGAGCAGGTCCATGTCCCCCCCGGATTAGACCAATGACCCACTCAGTCTGATCATCTCCACTCAAGGATGGAGCACTGCACCAGTCCCAGCAGCACAAGCTAGTCAGGTCCAACTCACACCCACCCACACCCACTCATGTATTTATCTAACCTATTTTTAAAACTACACTACGTTTTAGCCTCAATAACTGTACTCGGGAGTTTGCTCCACTCATCCACAACTCTATTACCAAACCAGTGCTTTCTTATATCCTTTCTGAATCTGAATTTTTCCAACTTGAAACCATTGCTGCGAGTCCTATCTTGGCTGGAAATTTTCACAACGCTATTTACATCCCCTTTATTTATTCCTGTTTTCCATTTATACACTTCGATCATATCCCCCCTAATTCTACGCCTTTCTAGAGAGTGCAGATTCAGGGCCCTCAGTCGATCCTCATAGGGAAGATTTCTGATACATGGGATCATCTTTGTCATCCTCCTCTGTACGTTTTCCAGAGCATTTATATCCATTCTGTAATACTGTGACCAGAACTGAGCAGCATAGTCTAAATGAGGCCTAACCAAGGATATATAGAGTTGAAGAACAACCTGAGGACTTCTATCATTTATACTTCTAGATATGAAGCCAAGAATTTTGTTAGCTTTATTGCGAACACTAATGCACTGTTGTCTTGGTTTTAGATTACTGCTAACTAGGACTCCTAAATCCTTTTCGCAGTCAGTAGTATTAAGATCTACATTATTTAGTTTATATGTGGCATGGTTATTTACCTGCCCAACATTTAGAACTTTGCATTTGTCAATATTAAACTGCATCTGCCGCTTCTCCGACCATTGCATCAGTCTATTCAAATCATCCTGGAGTGCTCTAGTGTCCTCATTATAATGAATTGGACGGCCTATTTTGGTGTCATCAGGAAATTTGCTTATGTCGCTATTTATTCCCTCATCTATGTCGTTTATGTAAATTGTGAACAACAACGGGCCCAACACTGACCCCTGAGGAACACCGCTTGTGACGTGCCCCCATTCTGATTTCTCCCCATTTATGCAAACTCTCTGCTGTCTATTTATCAGCCATGCCTCTACCCAGGAAAAAATTTCTCCTCCTATTCCGTGTGCCTTAAGTTTCCTCAATAGCCTCTGGTGTGGAACTCTATCGAAAGCCTTACTGAAGTCCATATACACAATATCATATTCATTACCATGATCTACCTCCTCAAACACTATCATAAGGTCTAGGTGGTGTTGAGCGGGAGGGAAGGGCGGGGAGAGATATAGAAAGAGGGAGGATGATGAGGAGGGTAAGGGGGATGAGGAGGAAGAGGGGAGGGAGGATGAGGAGGAAGAGGGGAGGGAGGATGAGGAGGAAGAGGGTAGGGAGGGAGGGAGGGATCTAGAGGGAAGAGAGCGAGAGAGATAAAGAGGGGCGTGGTATTAAGGTGCAACAGCAAGTGGTCTCAGCACAACGGCTGTCTGCCCGTTATAAATGTTGCACCGGACTGTCAACAGGTGCATGTATAACGGTACACACAACAGGTACATACATAACGTTACACACAAAAAGTACATACAAAACGGTACACATGACATGCACATGCATAACGGTACACAACAGGCACATGCATAACGGTACACAACAGGCACATGCATAACGGTACACAACAGGCACATGCATAACGGTACACATAACAGGCACATGCATAACGGTACACAACAGGCACATGCATAACGGTACACAACAGGCACATGCATAACGGTACACAACAGGTACATGCATAACGGTACACAACAGGTACATGCATAACGGTATACAACAGCACCATGCATAACGGTACACATAACAGGTACATGCATAACGGTACACATAACAGGTACATGCATAACGGTACACATAACAGGTACATGCATAACGGCACACATAACAGGTACATGCATAACGGTACACATAACAGGTACATGCATAACGGTACACATAACAGGTATATGCATAACGGTACACATAACAGGTATATGCATAACGGTACACATAACAGGTACATGCATAACGGTACACAACAGGTTCATGCATAACGGTACACAACAGGTTCATGCATAATGGTACACAACAGGTTCATGCATAACGGCACACAACAGGTACATGCATAACGGCACACATAACAGGTACATGCATAACGGTACACAACAGGTACATGCATAACGGTACACATAACAGGTACATGCATAACGGTACACATAACAGGTACATGCATAACGGTACACAACAGGTACATGCATAACGGCACACAACAGGTACATGCATAACGGTACACAACAGGTACATGCATAACGGTACACAACAGGTACATGCATAACGGTACACATAACAGGTACATGCATAACGGTACACATAACAGGTACATGCATAACGGCACACATAACAGGTACATGCATAACGGCACATAACAGGTACATGCATAACGGTACACATAACAGGTACATGCATAACGGTACACATAACAGGTATATGCATAACGGTACACAACAGGTACATGCATAACGGTACACAACAGGTTCATGCATAACGGTACACAACAGGTTCATGCATAACGGCACACAACAGGTACATGCATAACGGCACACATAACAGGTACATGCATAACGGTACACATAACAGGTACATGCATAACGGTACACATAACAGGTACATGCATAACGGTACACATAACAGGTACATGCATAACGGTACACAACAGGTACATGCATAACGGCACACAACAGGTACATGCATAACGGTACACAACAGGTACATGCATAACGGCACACAACAGGTACATGCATAACGGTACACATAACAGGTACATGCATAACGGTACACATAACAGGTACATGCATAACGTTACACATAACAGGTACATGCATAACGGTACACAACAGGTACATGCATAACGGCACCCAACAGGTACATGCATAACGGCACACAACAGGTACATGCATAACGGTACACATAACAGGTACATGCATAACGGCACACAACAGGTACATGCATAATGGTACACATAACAGGTACATGCATAACGGTACACAACAGGTACATGCATAACGGCACACAACAGGTACATGCATAAAATTACATATAACAGGACTTACAATAAAAACTATTTCTTGGATCACTGCCCCTGCAGGCCTGTCCTAGACTAAGCCTTCTGTTTATTGGCCTAATCATTCAGACTGTTGGTGGTAGCATCGCGCAGTCCAACGTAAGCACCTAAGCCTGTCTGATCAGGAACTAACGTTAATAACATATCAAATTCTCTCCTGAAGACAGCCAGACGTCAGTTGGTCATTTCCATTATGTATATGTATGGTGTTAAAGAGTCTTGGTTCCTTTGCACTTATTCAATTCTCTTAGTGTACTCATCGTATTACAACTTCAGTGAGGGTAATTTGTACCATATGTAGTGGTAGCGACTGTGTGCAGGTTTGGGACCAATTCCTCCAGAATTTTCCGGGTGTAAATTATGAGGTACCTTTCTTACCTACTTTCCAAGTAGCACACATCGAGGGATTTAAGTCGTTCCTAATAATCTAGGTGCTTCACTTAATTTATACGAGCAGGGAAGATTCTCTGAACATTCTCTAGATCTGTAATTTCACTTGCCTGGAAAGGGGCTGTTAGAGTACAACATTATTGCAGCCTAAAGAGGACGAGTGAATTAAAGAGTATCATCTTGTTATGAAGCTTCTAGTTATCGAGGCTATCATTTTCTTTGTGACTGTGATAACATTATTGCCATCGAGTGCGAGACCTAACATTGTCACTCCTAATTCTCTGACGTTAATCTTCCGTCCGCATATACCACATATCCATCACAGCCTGGTTAATCTGGCACTTGGCGGAGAAACTGATCGAGGTTTCTCTTGACGACTTCTACATTTGTCCCAGCAGATCCTCTGATATCTTCTGGTAGAATGCTAAATAGTCTGGGACCATTGATGTTGATATAGTGTTCTCTTATTGTGCTCACGGCACCCCTGCCCTTCAACGGGTTTATTTTACTCTTCCTCCCATCTCTCTCCAGTGCGTTATTATTGCAGTGTACATGTTTGGACCTGACCAAGTACCTTCCACGTATATATTTTCATGTATCCCTTTCCACCGCTTGAGGGAGTACACATTCAGAAATTTCATGCGTTTCCAGTAGTCTACATGCTGTACTGACTCGCTACAGGCTGTGAACAATCTGTATCTGTTCCAGCTTTGATATCTCTCCTGCCATGCATGGCGCTGTCAACACAAGCATATACCAATCCAGAGATGACAAGTGATCTAAACAGTTACCATTGGCAAACCTTCCCCCCCCCCCCTTTTTTTCAAAATTTTCATTATCCATTCCGACATTCGTCTACGTTTTCGCAATATTTGCCTTATTGTTTTCTTTAAAAACCTGGTCAGCTGACATTATTACACCCTGGTTCTTTACGTGTTCTATTTGGTAGTTATCCTGTATTTTGTTTATCATGTTCCTTTTGAGTTTCTCATTGTTTCTATATCTGAGCAATTGAAATATGTCACCCTTGAACACCATGTTATTCTCTACATCCCACTGGAAGACTGATTATATCCGCTTGCTGTGTTTTTCGTTTTTTTTTTTTGTGTTTTTTTTTTACTGAGGATGTTTTCATGGTTGTCGTTCATACACCTCTCATACATCAAAGGTTATTGTCGTATAACTTATTTCCGTATCATCCACGAATGACGCTACACTGTGGTGGATGTTTTTATCTATACCTGCTAATAGGTTGGGAAACAGCAAAGGCTCCAGGATCGTGCCTTCGGGTAATAAGCTTTTTACATAGCTAAGGTTTAGGCTAAGATTTATACATTTGTCTATGTCGGACACGAGAAAGAGAGAATCGGGGCAAATACTGTGCCTCGGGGAACAGAACTTTCCATTGTGGCTGCCTCTAATTTCACTTTGTTCACGATTATTCTTTAGGTTCTACTTATTAGGAAGCTCAATAACCATTTGCCTGTTTTTCCCGTTATTCTTTTTGCGCGTATTTTGTGCACTATTACACAACAGTCGCAGTTACTGATGACTCTTGCAAAGTCTGTGAACACTTTTATCTGCAATTTAGTTTCCAGTGCATGCAAGACCATGCCGTAATGGTCAGTAATTCCGAGAGGCAGAAACGAGCAGCTCTAAACCCGTGTTGCCCTGGCTTATGCAACTATTGCCTGGTTGATCAGGCAAGAACCAGACAAGCCTAGCGAAGGGCAGGGCTGCCAGAGTAGGGAAAACTCTCAAAACCTTACAAAATTAGACCAAAGATAAAGGCGAAGCAATCTTACCTAGGTAAATTTCTTCAAGGGTTTTCATAAGGTGGGACGTCAATGCTATCAGGCTACAACCTTTTTTCTGTGATTGCTTTACTGCCAGCCTTTGTAGAGCGAGGTGACGTAAGTTTTTTTTTTAAATGCCTGTGGGATGATTTCTGTTCTCATACTCCGTCTCCTTATATTTAATGCACACGAGTTTTTCCAATCCTCGATGAATACTGAGTTTCACGAGTGTGTCTGGGGCAAAGTTCATGGGCATGCTATTAATGGCTTCAAGTCGAGTGGGGTTAGTGTTATGTCAGAAATTATGGAGACGTCAGCATTGTTTTTAGTCTCTCATGAAAAAAACATCTGGATTGTCACTCATTACACTGATTAATTATTGATTAAACACAGGGTCTTATCGTGACTTCAGTTTTTAACTTAATTCTTTGTTGTCTATTGGTAATTCCCCTTATGCCTGGCAGAAGGCTGTTGAACAGTCTTGGGCCGTGGACACTTACTGCGTTTTCTCTTAGTGTACTAATGGCGCCCCTACTCTTCAGTGTGGATACGTTGCACAGTCTGTCCAGTCTTTTGCTTTCGTAAGAAGTCATTTTTGTGTGCAGAATTGAGAACAGCCCCTCTGGGATTTTTCAGGTGTAGATCATGGTGTACTTCTCTCGCCTGCGCTCCAGTGAGTACAAGTCAAGTGACTCCAAACGATCCGGCAATTAAGGTTTTTGATGGAACTTATGTGTGCAGTAAAGGTTCTCTGTACATTCTCTAGATCTGCAATTTCACCTGCCTTGAAGAACAAGCGATTTAAAAAGGGTCATTGGCTTGGCATCCCTTGTTCTGAAGGTTCTCATTATCCATCCTATCATTTTCCTCACAGATGTGATAGTGACACTGCTGTTGTGGTAATTAAAAGTTAAAATCCTCTGACATTAACACTCCCAAGTCCTTCACACTACTTTTCCCGCTCTACCGTGTGATTAGAGTTTGTAGTATACTCAGTTCTAGCTTTTATTTCATCCAGTTTTCCATAACGTAGTAGTTGAAATTTGTTTTCATTGAAGATCATATTTTTTCCGTTGCCCATTGGAAAACTTGGTTTATATGTGCTTGGAGATTTACAGTGTCCTCAATGGATGACACTCGTGCAGATTCTAGTATCGTCTGCAAAGGCTGACACTGTGCTACGGTTTACACCTGTCTATATTTGATATGAGGATGCGGAACAGGATGGGAAGAGTACTGTGCCTTTTGGAACAGAGGTTTTCACTGGGGCAGCCCCCGACTTAACTCTCTGTTCGATTGGTTAGAAGTTGAAGATCCAGCCGAGTGAGAATGACGACATCAAGGTGAGGGAGACAACACATTATATGAAGCATCATAAGTTTTCGCTTCTTAAATTCATTAAAAAAAGTGATAAAACGGCGGGGGTCCGGTGCTCTGCTTCAACCCCCAGGAAACACAAGTAAGGGAGCACAAAACCTGTTTTACCAGGAAATGTAAAATTAAGATGAAGACACAAGGAAGTCTTCAGATAAGAACAGGTTGTGCTGGAGGTGTTGAAGTGGTTAAGTTACTCTACTTTAACCTTAGATAACACAGACATACGTCCACTTACTGAACAAGAAGCAAATACTATCAACGTGATTTACCTGGAGAGTGTTTCAGGGGACAACGCCCCTGCGGCCCCGTCCATGACCAGGCCTCGCGGTGTGTCAAGACCTGATCAAACTGGCTGTTTCTGCTGGCCTCAACTGAATAGTTGGAAACCACACACTGGTTATTTAGCGCGTAAAGAAGTTGATACGTGCGTGCCACGAGCACCAACAGTCTGCTTGTTGAGAGCACAGGTAGATGATGTAACAGAGACAAAGACAAGTTATGGAACAAACTTTTATTAGGACAACGTTTTGTTCTGTGTAGAGTTTTAACAAGTGATTAACTCTATACAAGATGGAATTTTGCCTCAATATTGTTTTTTGCCTAACAAAGAGGAGAGAGAGAGAGACATTCACAGCTCCTGGCCCCGCCTCTTCGCTGGTCGTTAAAGTATCGATCCTGCCTCCACTTCTTCATTCACCAGATTATTCCACTTCTTGACAACTCTAAGGATGAAGAAATACTGTCTAACATACCTAAGATTCATCTGAGTTTTCAACTTCCATTTGTGTCACCTTCTTACTATGTCTTACTCCCAAACATTCTCTCCTTGCCCACCTTGTCAATTCCTCTCAGTATTTTATACGTCGTTATCATGTCCTCCCTACCCCTTCTTCCTCCAGTGCCATAAGGTTGAGTTCCCTTAACCTCTCCACGTAGGACGTACCCCTTAGCTCAGGGTTTAGTCTTTTACATACTGGTGTTGCATACTGGTGTTGCATACTGGTGTTGCATACCCCAATATGGACCTGACGTACACAGTGTACAGTGTCGTGAATGACTTTACTTACATGTCGAAACGTTATTTCTCCTCAGTTTGGAGGTGGTTGTGCCCTTACACGCTGCCAAGAAAATTTATATCTTCCTTCAAATGGTACTAAATCTATTAATTTTAATATATATAATTTACTGAAATAAAAGACCAAACACTCAAATAGAATTTAATATAAACACGCTTTAAATATTTTGTGGGTCAACATCAACACTTGTGTTGAAGGTCCATGTTAGTATTCAAGAACAAAATATATATACAAAATATTAGAGAGAGAGAACACAGACACTGAGGCGAGCACAGCTGGCCGGCCATGACACAAACTTGACAGACCCGAGGACGCAAAAAAATTCACGAGGACATTAGTGATTATTTTTTTAGTTGGAGAATAATGAGAGGAAGTGGTGGAGGCAAACACCATCACAGTTTCAAGAGTAGGTATGGTCAGGTCCTGAAGGCTTGGTGCCCACCATTACTGACATGAGAGAATGTTGAGAAAGAACTGGAAAGTGTGGAGAAACATACCGTGCAGTAACATCCATAACTAAATGCAGACTAGCAGCAGTAGCAACTAGAGCAGCGGCGCCATGGGTCCAGAGCTAGTCTGGCCACGGGGGCGCCCTCTTTCAATAACACTCTTACTTGCCATTATAACATCGTCACTCATAGTAACACCCTGCCACTCGTATAGTAGCACCCTGCCATTCCTCCAGTAACCAGTGGATATTAAACAAGTGCTTGAGTATGTGCCGTTGGTGTCTAGCAGTTGCTAGTGAGTGCTGGAGGCTAGCGATGGTCTCCACCACCCTTAGCTTTTATTTAGTGTTCGTACCAGGAATATATACTGTATATGTTATCTGAACTGAACTATATGTGAACAAGAACCTTTAAAATAAGAGATGCCAAGATAATGATGATACTATGTTGTGTGCTAGACTGGGATATTTTTACATACACTTTTTTTTTAAGACTGGTGAAAATAATTATAGATCTGACACACTAATACTGAGTGTCAGACGTCCCTGACTATTCTACGTCTCTCCGTACATAAGGGAAATTACCAACAAACCTCTGGCTGCCTTCAAGAAGGAGCTGGACAAGTTCCCTCTTGAGCTGTGGTTCTTATGTTGGGCTCCGTACGGCCAGCAGTAACAACCTGATTGATCAGGCCTTGATCCACCAGGAGCCCTGGTTTGGGGGCAGAGGGGGCGTTAACGTTCCCTTCCTTAAACTGAACTCCGGGGAATGCAGATGAGAGATAATTTATATCTAAAACATTCTGTATGGACTTGCTCGTCACATGGAACACGTTTATCAACGTCTGACGAGAAAGAGGGTCAGAAAACAGTGCAAAATACCTTCAGTGAAAAGCACGGTTGCAATAAGTATATTAAAGAACTCAATTAGTGTAGAGAGACCATGACTTCCACACCGTCTCATCATATATAAGGGTAATCAGCAGACCTTCAGCTGTCTTAAAAAGAGGACTTGATAAGTTCAAGTCAGATGATGACCTGCGGGGTGTCGAAGGATTTTGTGCTGTTAGCACCAATAGCCTGATTGATTAGACCATCAACTACTGAGCCTGGTCTGAGATCTGGCTGTGGAAGCTTTGACCCCTGGGATCAACAATGGTTAAGTCTACAGTTTTCCTAGTCTAACATTGAGTTACGTGTAGGTAATCTGTAGTCGAGTCCATGGATCACAGCCGCTGCGGCCCGGTACCTGAAGAATACCTGAGAGACGCTTCCAGGGGTCAACGCCCCTACGCCAGATCAAAGACCAGGGCTCCCGGTGGATCAAGGCCAGATTAACCAGACTGTTACTACTAGCCGCAGTAAGAGCATCCCAGATTATTTCGTAATAGTTCATCAATTGCGGGAGGGAAGATCGACTTGCTCAAGACCCATGTTGCCCAAGGTTGTGCATCTGTTGTCATTCCAAGTGTTTACCAACCTCGTTTCTTCAAATTCAAAGATTTTGATAATGTGGCACGTCAGGTCTATCAAACTATAGTTTTTGTGACCTTAGAGGAATGGAACTATATCCGCGGTTTTCACTGACCAGTATTACCCGAGATCAGGGATCAAGAGAGATTATGTGCCTCTTTACACACACACACACACACACACACACACACACACACACACACACACACACACAAAACAAAAAAAAAAAAAAAAAAAAAAAAAAAAAAAAAAAAAAAAAAAAAAAAACACTTAGAATTAATCAGGGATATCACTAAACCTGTAGGGGTCGTACAGTGCTTGGAACATGGGAGACTTTCAGCTTAAATCGAAAGAAGGAAAAATTAAGTCCAGTTCCTTTAATCAAGAGCCCTTCACCAATATCAAGGCACCTTCCTTGAGTGGCTCGCACTTACGACATGAGCCTCACGACGACGTTTCGCTCTGCCCCCGGCCCATTGTCAGGTCACAACTTTCTTTGTAGCTGAGTGCACAGTCTGGGAAACTGGGTTGTTATAGTTTGCTAACATAGCTAACTAAGCTTGGAAAACAAATGTTATATTTTAGAAGATAAAAGTGGTCAAGGGGGGAAAAGTCGTAATTGTCAAGGAGAATATGAAATTAAAAATTTATTTGGAGGATAAGTGTAATAATAACCGTGAAGTGGCTGGTTATGAGATGAAACATGTTAATAGTAACAAATGTTAGCAGTAAGGAAGGGAATTTTTTGAGCAGTAATGAATGGAAAGCAGTTTGTAGAACGAGACGATGAGACTGAAGAGAAGTGAAGCAGAGATGAACATTTCCTTACTGCTCTCTGCGACGAGTGTACAACTGTCAACAAGGAGAAAGGCGGGACGAGCACCTGTACACAACATGGTGAGGACACGATCACTGTCAGGGACGCGCACACTATTTTATACGTACTGAGTATTCTGTAAGGTACGAGACACACCGAGGGAGGGAGGGAGGCGTGCGTGTGTGAGAGGGGCAGGCCCAGGAGCTGGCATGCATGATACAGTATATATGATATAGTCGGACCGAAACGTCGTAGTAAGCTCCTCTCTTCTATGTGCGGGTTATTTGTGTAAAGACGTCAGAAAATATCATGTTAGGTAATGGGAACAACTAAATCATTTACCTCTGCTGGAGGAAATGTGAAAAAAAAGATAAGAGAGACGACCAAATACACGACAGTTATTGAATTAATTAGAGTAACTCAAGGCAGCTGAAAAGTATATTAAGTGTGTATATTATATATCACAGGTCAGCAGCTAATTTTTAAATGTAGCCACAGATGTGCCGAATGAAAAGTCAAATTCGTCACAAGATACAAAAAATTAATTTAAAAATTAGGTTGCTCTACTGAAAATTAAATATATATATATATATATATATATATATATATATATATATATATATATATATATATATATATATATATATATATATATATATATAATACACTTCTGAACTATTTTGTTAAAAAATTTTAAATTTTGACTAATTCATATGTCAGCAGCCCAGAACCTGACCTGCTGTGTCAGCGGCCCAGAACCTGACCTGCTGTGTCAGCAGCCCAGAACCTCACCTGCTGTGTCAGCAGCCCAGAACCTCACCTGCTGTGTCAGCAGCCCAGAACCTCACCTGCTGTGTCAGCAGCCCAGAACCTCACCTGCTGTGTCAGCAGCCCAGAACCTCACCTGCTGTGTCAGCAGCCCAGAACCTCACCTGCTGTGTCAGCAGCCCAGAACCTCACCTGCTGTGTCAGCAGCCCAGAACCTCACCTGCTGTGTCAGCAGCCCAGAACCTCACCTGCTGTGTCAGCAGCCCAGAACCTCACCTGCTGTGTCAGCAGCCCAGAACCTGACCTGCTGTGTCAGCAGCCCAGAACCTGACCTGCTGTGTCAGCAGCCCAGAACCTGACCTGCTGTGTCAGCAGCCCAGAACCTGACCTGCTGTATCAGCAGCCCAGAACCTGACCTGCTGTGTTAGCCCAGAACCTGACCTGCTGTGTCAGCAGCCCAGAACCTGACCTGCTGTGTCAGCAGCCCAGAACCTCACCTGCTGTGTCAGCAGCCCAGAACCTCACCTGCTGTGTCAGCAGCCCAGAACCTGACCTGCTGTATCAGCAGCCCAGAACCTGACCTGCTGTATCAACAGCCCAGAACCTGACCTGCTGTATCAGCAGCCCAGAACCTGACCTGCTGTATCAGCAGTCCAGAACCTGACCTGCTGTTTCAGCAGCCCAGAACCTGACCTGCTGTATCAGCAGCCCAGAACCTGACCTGCTGTATCAGCAGCCCAGAACCTGACCTGCTGTATCAGCAGCCCAGAACCTGACCTGCTGTATCAGCAGGATCCCCCCCGTGACATATATATGTCGTGCCGAATAGGTAAAACTTGCGATGCTCTTCTTGCCGAATAAGTCAAACGAAAATTTGTGTATGCAATAATTTTCGCAAAAATAATTCTGAACCTAACGAAAAAAATATATTTCTTTGTGTTTATTAAATAACTGTAAACTTATCTAAAATATATTTAATCCGATTAGGCTAAATTAAATTGGGCTTCTTATAATAAGGTTAGGTAAGTTTTCTAAGGTTCTTTTGGCACAAAATTATTAATTTTTACATTAATTTCAATAAAAAAAAAATTATATATATAAACCTATAAGAGAAAATTTAAGAAAGGATTTAATTTTAAGAGAGTTTTTGCTAATTCACCAATTTTACCTATTCGGCACGACATATTATATGGATACTTAAAGATGGTTTCCATGATCATGGTCCCCGCTGCCCGGTCACAGACCAGGCCTCAGTGTTAACGGTGTGATCAGTGAGGCTGTTGGTGCTTGCTGTCAGCAGTCAGGTTTCCTCGTGAAGACGGGAGTACATTGGTAATTTTTCTCGTGGCCGATAGTTTTAGGTGTGGGCGGGCATGGGCGGAGTGTGGGCTGTGAGGGGTGGGGGTGGGTGTGCTGCGGAGTGGGGAAGGGGAGAGGGTAGGCGTGCTGTGAGGTCACACATGTGGGATTATCGTGACTCACTACCCTCTGTGACCCTTCACTCAACACTCACATCTTCATAACATATCCACATATCCTCACAGCATATCCACATATCCTCACAGCATATCCACATATCCTCACAGCATATCCACATATCCTCACAGCATATCCACATATCCTCACAGCATATCCACATATCCTCACAGCATATCCACATATCCTCCTCACAACATATCCTCCTCACAACATACCGTCCCTATTTACAATAGGTTAGGTGAGGTTACACAACCATGCAAGAATATATGTAAAACTACCACTGTGAAAATAGGAAAAACACCCGAGTACTTTCATGTACGTACACACGCATCTTCAGATATACAAGCGCATGAGAGCGCTCAGGTGTTTTTCCCATTGTGATTGTAGTATTTTTTTATATTTGCAATCACACGATTATTTTGATTGTGTCCATAACGTATATACAACCACAGATATGTAAACTGCAACACAACTGGTGCAACACTACTGGCGAGGCGCTAGTGTTGCATAACCCAGTCTGAGCATAACCCAGACATGTCAACATCTAGTTTAGAAAAATACGTAAGCAAACACTAATACATATTTACTAGACAACGTTTCGGTCCTGGGACCTTGATCACTTGAAGTGATCAAGGTCCCAGGACCGAAATGTGTTCTAATATGTCCTAGTGTTTGCTCATGTGTTTTTCTAAAGCAATTTGTCAGTATCTATAAAAAGGTTTATACCAGGTTGACACATACCTGACTGTCACACCAGGGAAGACTGTCTCAACACTATGGTCGGGAAAGTAATTGTGGGAGACTTGCTAATAATGTCTTGTCTTTTGTTTGCGCCATCCCTCTGATTTTCGAAAGAAACAATTACAATTAATATTGATAATTTTCACTGCTATTACAATTACAAATGATTATTAGAAGAGAGTGTGGGAGCGTGGCTTGGTTGCCAGTGTCTTGCGTCGACCTCTCCCACAACCTAGGTTAATTAAATAAGGTTTGTCAGGAAACAGGACCAGTGTTTCCTGACGCGGATCTTAGTCATGCGATGACCCGTAGCTGGAGCTTTTGGTCATCTGACCGAGGCCTTCCGCTGGCTTACCTATCCACCCCATTGACAGTTGTGGTTATTATAAGCTCTTCTCTCTCAGAGTTGGTAGCGCACTACTACATTCTTGACTAACACAAACAACTCATGTTTAATATTCGGCCGAGCTGAGGCGTATAGGGAAAGTTTTTTCCGTTACCCCTGCCGGATCAGCCGGGCTGTGGCTCGTACGTCGGACTGCGTGCGGCCAGCAGTAACAGCCTAGTTGATCAGGCCCTGATCCATCGGGAGGCCTGGTCGTGGACCGGGCCGCGGGGGCGTTGATCCCCGGAATAACCTCCAGGTAACCTAGGAGTAAATATGTACCTAGGAGTTAGTCTACTTTTGTGGGTTTACCTCCTATGGAACAGAATTCAACCCCCCACCCCCCCCCGATTATCAACCCTCCGAAGTTGATGACTGTAAGAACGTCTGATTTACAACACACACACAAGTACCCTCGTCTGTCACCTCGTAAGGGACCACCTCTGAGCTATCCTGGAAGACTGAGTACCACTCCGGTGGCCCCATCACTCTCATACGAAGTCGGCTGATTTAAAGACCAGGTTTCAGGGACGAGCTGGTTGCCTGCAGCTGCTGGCTGTGTGGTGGTGACCAACAGGAGAATAATATCTGCCATGATTTGTGGGTCTGGAGTGAAGGGTCTGGAGAGGTCATCAAGAGAGTGCTAATGAAGCAGCACCAGCATCCAGTTATACTCCCTCGATACCTTTAGTTACCATTTGGTCCTAGGCACATGACACTAGGCCTGTTGTATGTGCATGCGTGTGTGTGTGTGTGTGTGTGTGTGTGTGTGTGTGTGTGTGTGTGTGTGTGTGTGTGTGTGTGTGTGTGTGTGTGTGTGTACTCACCTAGTTGTACTCATCTAGTTGAGGTTGCGGGGGTCGAGTCCGAGCTCCTGGCCCCGCCTCTTCACTGATCGCTACTAGGTCACTCCCTGAACCGTGAGCTTTATCATACCTCTGCTTAAAGCTATGTATGGATCCTGCCTCCACTACATCGCTTCCCAAACTATTCCACTTACTGACTACTCTGTGGCTGAAGAAATACTTCCTAACATCCCTGTGATTCATCTGTGTCTTCAACTTCCAACTGTGTCCCCTTGTTACTGTGTCCAATCTCTGGAACATCCTTTGTCCACCTTGTCAATTCCTCTCAGTATTTTGTATGTCGTTATCATGTCCTCCCCATCTCTACTGCCCTCCAGTGTCGTCAGTTCGATTTCCCTTAACCTCTCCTCGTAGGACATACCCCTTAGCTCTTGGACTAGTCTTGTTGCAAACCTTTGCACTTTCTCTAGTTTCTTTACGTGCTTGGCTAGGTGTGGGTTCCAAACTGGTGCCGCATACTCCAATATGGGCCTAACGTACACGGTGTACAGGGTCCTGAACGATTCCTTATTAAGATGTCGGAATGCTGTTCTGAGGTTTGCCAGGCGCCCATATGCTGCAGCAGTTATTTGGTTGATGTGCGCTTCAGGAGATGTGCCTGGTGTTATACTCACCCCAAGATCTTTTTCCTTGAGTGAGTTTTGTAGTCCCAAGAGTTCTTCTACTCCTGGAGCCCGGTCATGGGCCAGGCTCGTCTGGTGCTTGCCTCTGATGATGAGGCAGCACCAGACGAGTGCTGTCCTTGTCAACCAGGCTATTTCTGTTGGTGGCCCGCAGCCACTTGACACTTGAAAATTACTGGAGGCATTTAATTCCAGTCCTGCATACTTCACCTCGTAGGTCAAGAAATATGACTATTTTAAATGGTAACTGAAGTGATAATTATGATAATAGTTACTGTCAGGTACTAGTGCTTGCTGTTACTTGCTTCATGCCAGGTACATGCAAGATACTAGGGAAATCTTAACTTTATTCAAATTTAGTATCTTTCTCGCTCGTGTTCCACGAACGTAGTTTGACGAACTCTAGAAATTCCCAGTAATTTAGGCTTAAACTGATACGCCCACTCAAAATTCTCGGTTCATTCTCCAGCTCCACAATTTTCCTTCCCTAATAAAGGTGTTAGTGTAGAGCAGTAATCCAGTTACAAGGATACCCAGATGTTGTATGTGTGTGTAATTCTTCAGCAGTATTCCAGTCTAGTGACTTAAAGAATATCATCCGCCTGACGTATACAGTTTTGAAGTTTCTTTGTTCCAGTCTGTTATTTTCCTCGTAGTTGCGATAGTATCACCTCGATGATAATCGAACGCAACGACAAAAATCATGCACAGCTTTAGGAGAAGGAACCACAAGGCTCGGGAGGCCAGAAATACAAAACGTTAGGTTTAGACAAATTCGGAGATTCCCGATCCCAGGTCAGGCCTTCTGGTTGATGACCTGACCAAAACCAGGTCGTTGGTGCTAGCAGCAAGCAGTACAACATATACGTCACAGCTCCATTAATCAGAAACTATAAGAGTTTATTAGTTCCCTCTTTAAGACAGCCAGGAGTCTGTTGGTGATTCCTCGTGTATAAAGTGAAAGTGTTGAAGAATATTAGAGCGCTCTGGAAACACAGGTAGTTGTAACAGTGCTGTAAAAGCCAGAAATCAGTAAACCAAGCCAATAAGATGCGGTGCCAGGAGCTATGACTCGACCCCTGAAAACAAGAAGCGTTCAAGGACCACAGGACAACAAACCTTACTCAACGGTGAAAACTAAGGAAAAGGCGCAGGAGCAAGGAACGTGTGAGCATCAAGGAACGTGAGTAGCAAGGAACGTGTGAGCAACAACGAACGTGTGGGTAGCAAGGAACGTGTGGGTAGCAAGGAACGTGTGACCAAGGAACGTGTGGGTAGCAAGGGACGTGTGACCAAGGAATGTGTGACCAACAAGGAACGTGTGGGTAGCAAGGAACGTGTGACCAAGGAACGTGTGGGTAGCAAGGAACGTGTGACCAAGGAACGTGTGACCAACAAGGAACGTGTGGGTAGCAAGGAACGTGTGGGTAGCAAGGAACGCGTGAGCAACAAGGAACGTGTGAGTAGCAAGGAACGTGTTGGTAGCAAGGAACGTGAGTAGCAAGAAACGTGAGTAGCAAGGAACGTGTTGGTAGCAAGAAACGTGTTGGTAGCAAGGAACGTGTGGGTAGCCAGGAACGTGTGAGTAGCAAGGAACGTGTGAGTAGCAAGGAACGTGTGGGTAGCAAGGAACGTGTGGGTAGCAAGGAACGTGTGAGTAGCAAGGGACTTGTGGGTAGCAAGGGACGTGAGAGTAGGAAAGGACGTGTGAGCAGCAAGGGACATGCTAGCAGCAAGGGACATGTTAGCAGCAAGGGACATGTTAGCAGCAAGGGACATGTTAGCAGCAAGGGACATGCTAGCAGCAAGGGACATGTTAGCAGCAAGGGACATGTTAGCAGCAAGGGACATGATAGCAGCAAGGGACATGTTAGCAGCAAGGGACATGTTAGCAAGGGACATGCTAGCAGCTAGGAACATGCTAGCAGCAAGGGACATGCTAGCAGCTAGGAACATGCTAGCAGCAAGGGACATGCTAGCAGCTAGGAACATGCTAGCAGCAAGGGACATGTTAGCAGCAAGGGACATGCTAGCAGCAAGGGACATGCTAGCAGCAAGGGACATGCTAGCAGCAAGGGACATGCTAGCAGCAAGGGACATGCTAGCAGCAAGGGACATGCTAGCAGCAAGGGACATGCTAGCAGCTAGGGACGTGTGAGGGCTGTAGACTGGTCACCAGCAAGATATCAAGTGCAAGATAATTATCACTGGAAACCCGTTTAGTAACCTGAGGAGACCAGGTTCTCCAGGGAGCCAGGAAGAACTCAGCTGGGCCGTGAGGCGAGACGCGTGCATGCAGATGAACCACAAGAACGCTAACAAGTACTTTTTTTACATTCTCATGGGAGTAGGGGAAGTGGAATGAACTGGATGGTGGTCTGCCTACGTGTCACTTCCGGGGGTCAAAATCCAAGGTACTCGGTCCCAGGCCATGGGGAGGTCAGCAACCAGGAGGTAGTACACGGCCCCAGGAAACATAAACCGGCAAATACAAACTAAAAAAATGAGCCAGGAATGACGAGGAGGGAGCTTAAGATACACGGATAACAGGAGAACACGAGGCAGAACGTTATGATAAGGGGTCAGAGTAGATACAGGAGTTATCAGAGTAGACACAAGTGACCAGTACAAGGTTGAAGAGTCATCATAGTAGACACCAAGTGACCAGTAGAAGGTTGAAGAGTCATCATAGTAGACACAAGTGACCAGTACAAGGGTCACGAGTCATAGTAGTAGACAGGTGACCAGTACACTTGTAGGTTGTATAAATCACTACAAGTGTTGGGAAATTCGGTGATTTTTAAAGTAAAAGTTGCTAACAATATTTAATTCACTGCCATCAACAATTACCTGCCAACCTAAAGACTGTCTTGAGGGTGCCTGCCTCAGCAGCCGGGTCTCAGAACAGGCCTCCTGGTTGACGACTTGATCAACCAGGTTGTTAGTGTTAGCCAACGTAGACACCAGGCCCGGCTGATCAGGCATTTATCCAGTTCCTTCTTGAAGACAACTAGACAATTCCCCAATAATTTTCTAGGGACCTCGACAAGTTCCTGAAGTCAGTTACTCATCAACTGGGCTGTGGCTCGTACACTGGACTGCGTATGGCCTGCAGTAATAGCCTGGTTGATCAAGCCTTGATTCCACCTGCAGGCCTTGTTTAGAACCGGAC
The DNA here is from genome assembly GCF_038502225.1 of Cherax quadricarinatus. Taxonomy (NCBI): domain Eukaryota; kingdom Metazoa; phylum Arthropoda; class Malacostraca; order Decapoda; family Parastacidae; genus Cherax; species Cherax quadricarinatus. The sequence goes on from NC_091307.1 coordinate 10,473,299, forward strand.
AACAGGGGCGTCGATCCCAGGAAACATCCTTTAGCTTTCCTTCAGATTCTTATTTACATTCAAGGTTGTACAGTTGGAGACACTTCAAACATTCCCAATACTTCAGGTGTTGCTGTGAACTTAGTCGTGCAGTTAACGTTCTTGATACATCCTGTGTATCTACAACTTTGCCGACCTTAAAAGGGGCTGTTTGTGGTACCTATATATATGCCCTCCGTTTCCTTGTAATGTTTGTAATGGCTTGACAAAGCTCCTGAAGAACGAAACTGCAACAAAATGCCGCATTAGTTGCACCTGTGTCCTTTTTACCTGACAACTGAAATCTGGCTTCAGTGAACATCACATTGTTTCTCGTGACTCTCTAAGACCTGGGTAACAGGTGATCATTACAAGGTTCAGTACTGGGACCTTTTGTTTCTTATAAACACCTGTTTGAGCTGTAGACACCTGCACGCACACACCTGTGTCACAAGGTGGGAGGGCCGCCCACCCACATCATCAAGAGCAGATATTTTTCATCAACTTAATTAATAAGATGTGTTTCCCAGCGCCGCTGTCGCTGACACTCGTCAACAATTATTATGATGTACCGTCGTCTGCTTCTGCTCTTATTAGTGTGTGTGTGTGTCTGCACTTGCTGGTATTTGCTCTTACTGGTTTCTAATGTGTGTGTGTGTGTGTGTGTGTGTGTGTGTGTGTGTGTGTGTGTGTGTGTGTGTGTGTGTGTGTGTGGGGGGGGAGGTTAACACACCAGTGTCGGGTGTGTGAGCGGCTGTGGTGAGGTGTGTGCTACTGTACCAACACTGATGTTTCAACAACACTGACCACCAGTAACACAGTAACTCACTCGTGTTACGTTGACGCAACTGGCCAAAAAGCATGCAAAAAAAAAATAAAAAAACTTTAGTGGAATCTGTATTGTCACTCAAGATATTGTATCACTGACACTGGCATCACAAGATGGTGCCTGGCACCGCAGGGGTGTGCCAAGGGTGTGCCAAGGGTGATCAGAGGTCACAAGCGGCTCGCCAGCAGCTCTATCACCCACCAGACTACACCATAAAACCCTCAACACTTTAAAGTGACATCAGTTACAGGCAACAGTAGCATTAACTAACAGAAATAAATGGTAAAAGAAAACGTATCCGTATAATAAACGTTTGCAATAAACTCCATAAAACGTTTGTGCGTCCTCTTTACAGGTGCCATAAACGTGATAATTCTTCGTAATTTACAAAACTTTTACAAATGTTCGTACAAAAAAAAAAAACGTGAATACTGATTATGTAAAATAGTTGAAAGAACAGTTACAAGACAGCCACCCAGGGTACATAGTTACAAGACAGCCACCCAGGGTACATAGTTACAAGACAGCCACCCAGGGTACATAGTTACAAGACAGCCACCCAGGGTACATAGTTACAAGACAGCCACCCAGGGTACATAGTTACAAGACAGCCACCCAGGGTACAAGGTTACAAGACAGCCACCCAGGGTACATAGTTACAAGACAGCCACCCAGGGTACATAGTTACAAGACAGCCACCACCCAGGGTACATAGTTACAAGACAGCCACCACCCAGGGTACATAGTTACAAGACAGCCACCCAGGGTACATATTTACAAGACAGCCACCACCCAGGGTACATAGTTCAAAGACAGCCACCCAGGGTACATGGTTACAAGACAGCCACCACCCAGGGTACATAGTTACAAGACAGCCACCACCCAGGGTACATAGTTCAAAGACAGCCACCCAGGGTACATGGTTACAAGACAGCCACCACCCAGGGTACATAGTTACAAGACAGCCACCACCCAGGGTACATAGTTACAAGACAGCCACCCAGGGTACATGGTTACAAGACAGCCACCACCCAGGGTACATAGTTACAAGACAGCCACCACCCAGGGTACATAGTTACAAGACAGCCACCCAGGGTACATGGTTACAAGACAGCCACCACCCAGGGTACATAGTTACAAGACAGCCACCACCCAGGGTACATAGTTACAAGACAGCCACCCAGGGTACATGGTTACAAGACAGCCACCACCCAGGGTACATAGTTACAAGACAGCCACCACCCAGGGTACATAGTTACAAGACAGCCACCCAGGGTACATGGTTACAAGACAGCCACCCCCCAGGGTACATAGTTACAAGACAGCCACCACCCAGGGTACATAGTTACAAGACAGTCACCCAGGGTACATGGTTACAAGACAGCCACCACCCAGGGTACATAGTTACAAGACAGCCACCCAGGGTACATGGTTACAAGACAGCCACAACCCAGGGTACATAGTTACAAGACAGCCACCACCCAGGGTACATAGTTACAAGACAGCCACCCAGGGTACATAGTTACAAGACAGCCACCACCCAGGGTACATAGTTACAAAACAGCCACCCAGGGTACATAGTTACAAGACAGCCCCCCAGGGTACATAGTTACAAGACAGCCACCACCCAGGGTACATAGTTACAAGACAGCCACCTAGGGTACACAGTTACAAGACAGCCACCACCCAGGGTACACAGTTACAAGACAGCCACCCAGGGTACACAGTTACAAGACAGCCACCCAGGGTACATAGTTACAAGACAGCCACCCAGGGTACATAGTTACAAGACAGCCACCCAGGGTACATAGTTACAAGACAGCCACCACCCAGGGTACATAGTTACAAAACAGCCACCCAGGGTACATAGTTACAAGACAGCCACCCAGGGTACATATTTACAAGACAGCCACCACCCAGGGTACATAGTTACAAGACAGCCACCACCCAGGGTACACAGTTACAAGACAGCCACCCAGGGTACATAGTTACAAGACAGCCACCCAGGGTACATAGTTACAAGACAGCCACCACCCAGGGTACATAGTTACAAAACAGCCACCCAGGGTACATAGTTACAAGACAGCCACCCAGGGTACATATTTACAAGACAGCCACCACCCAGGGTACATAGTTACAAGACAGCCACCACCCAGGGTACATAGTTACAAGACAGCCACCACCCAGGGTACATGGTTACAAGACAGCCACCACCCAGGGTACATAGTTACAAGACAGCCACCACCCAGGGTACATAGTTACAAGACAGCCACCCAGGGTACATGGTTACAAGACAGCCACCACCCAGGGTACATAGTTACAAGACAGCCACCACCCAGGGTACATAGTTACAAGACAGCCACCACCCAGGGTACATAGTTACAAGACAGCCACCCAGGGTACATAGTTACAAGACAGCCACCCAAGGTACATAGTTACAAGACAGCCACCCAGGGTACATAGTTATAAGACAGCCACCCAGGGTACATAGTTACAAGACAGCCACCCAGGGTACATAGTTACAAGACAGCCACCCAGGGTACATAGTTACAAGACAGCCACCCAGGGTACATAGTTACAAGACAGCCACCACCCAGGGTACATAGTTACAAGACAGCCACCCAGGGTACATAGTTACAAGACAGCCACCCAGGGTACATATTTACAAGACAGCCACCACCCAGGGTACATAGTTACAAGACAGCCACCACCCAGGGTACACAGTTACAAGACAGCCACCCAGGGTACATAGTTACAAGACAGCCACCCAGGGTACATAGTTACAAGACAGCCACCACCCAGGGTACATAGTTACAAGACAGCCACCACCCAGGGTACATAGTTACAAGACAGCCACCACCCAGGGTACATAGTTACAAGACAGCCACCACCCAGGGTACATAGTTACAAGACAGCCACCCAGGGTATTTAGTTACAAGACAGCCACCACCAGGGTACATAGTTACAAGACAGCCACCACCCAGGGTACATAGTTACAAGACAGCCACCACCCAGGGTACATAGTTACAAGACAGCCACCAAGGGTACATAGTTACAAGACAGCCACCAAGGGTACATAGTTACAAGACAGCCACCACCCAGGGTACATAGTTACAAGACAGCCACCACCCAGGGTACATAGTTACAAGACAGCCACCCAGGGTACATAGTTACAAGACAGCCACCAAGGGTACATAGTTACAAGACAGCCACCAAGGGTACATAGTTACAAGACAGCCACCACCCAGGGTACATAGTTACAAGACAGCCACCACCCAGGGTACATAGTTACAAGACAGCCACCCAGGGTACATAGTTACAAGACAGCCACCACCCAGGGTACATAGTTACAAAACAGCCACCCAGGGTACATAGTTACAAGACAGCCACCACCCAGGGTACATAGTTACAAGACAGCCACCACCCAGGGTACATAGTTACAAGACAGCCACCACCCAGGGTACATAGTTACAAGACAGCCACCACCCAGGGTACATAGTTACAAGACAGCCACCACCCAGGGTACATAGTTACAAGACAGCCACACAGGGTACATAGTTACAAAACAGCCACCACCCAGGGTACATAGTTACAAGACAGCCACCCAGGGTATATAGTTACAAGACAGCCACCACCCAGGGTACATAGTTACAAGACAGCCACCACCCAGGGTACATAGTTACAAGACAGCCACCCAGGGTACATAGTTACAAGACAGCCACCAAGGGTACATAGTTACAAGACAGCCACCACCCAGGGTACATAGTTACAAGACAGCCACCACCCAGGGTACATAGTTACAAGACAGCCACCACCCAGGGTACATAGTTACAAGACAGCCACCCAGGGTACATAGTTACAAGACAGCCACCACCCAGGGTACATAGTTACAAGACAGCCACCACCCAGGGTACATAGTTACAAGACAGCCACCACCCAGGGTACATAGTTACAAGACAGCCACCACCCAGGGTACATAGTTACAAGACAGCCACCACCCAGTGTACACAGTTACAAGACAGCCACCACCCAGGGTACATAGTTACAAGACAGCCACCCAGGGTACATAGTTACAAGACAGCCACCACCCAGGGTACACAGTTACAAGACAGCCACCACCCAGGGTACATAGTTACAAGACAGCCACCATCCAGGGTACATAGTTACAAGACAGCCACCATCCAGGGTACATAGTTACAAGACAGCCACCCAGGGTACATAGTTACAAGACAGCCACCCAGGGTACATAGTTACAAGACAGCCACCCAGGGTACATAGTTACAAGACAGCCACCCAGGGTACATAGTTACAAGACAGCCACCCAGGGTACATAGTTACAAGACAGCCACCACCCAGGGTACATAGTTACAAGACAGCCACCACCCAGGGTACATAGTTACAAGACAGCCACCACCCAGGGTACATAGTTACAAGACAGCCACCTAGGATACATAGTTATAAGACAGCCACCACCCAGGGTACACAGTTACAAGACAGCCACCACCCAGGGTACACAGTTACAAGACAGCCACCCAGGGTACACAGTTACAAGACAGCCACCACCCAGGGTACACAGTTACAAGACAGCCACTACCCAGGGTACACAGTTACAAGACAGCCACCACCCAGGGTACACAGTTACAAGACAGCCACCACCCAGGGTACATAGTTACAAGACAGCCACCACCCAGTGTACACAGTTACAAGACAGCCACCACCCAGGGTACATAGTTACAAGACAGCCACCACCCAGGGTACATAGTTACAAGACAGCCACCACCCAGGGTACAGTTACAAGACAGCCACCTAGGGTACATATTTGTGATGGTTGCCACCTTCACCAGAAGCCGTCACATGACACTAACTCAACCCAGCTAAACAAACTATTTACTTAACTAGTAGACCCTCAATACATAACTTACCATACAAACATCTACGACGCTTTACACTCTTGAGAAACACCTTATAAACAATGTTTATAAAATGTGACTTTAAAAGATAAAGGAAAAAACTAAAATGGAAGCGCAATATAAACGTTAATAATCAGTACTGTCCCTGGAATGGGACTATTTAACATACAAGTCAATAACATTGGAACAGATGTTATTTACTTTTAACATATGAAAGTAAATATCAAGATAGGCAAGTAGGTGTTTATCACTCACTGAGTAATGACAATTACAAAGACGATTAGTAGAAAGTGTGGAAGAAAATTTAGATAAATTATAAGCTACAAGAAGTGTACAACGTAAAATATACGGAAGTACACTAGGTAACAGTGTTATTACCACCGACAATCATACTGAGCGGTGGAAATATTACTAGATTTATGGGAGAGATAAAGAGCTTTAGACAAGTATAAGACAAGTACTGAATAACAGCATCCATTATACGGAAATATTTCTTAGAAACCTTGCCAGAAAAACTGTATAAATTATGACACACGGGACAACGAAGCAAATATACATAACAGATGTATTTAAAAGTTAGAAACCTGTGCACAACAGTAAATATGGGAGAGACATGTAAATATGGGAGACATATTAACACAAGAGGAACATGTGACAACAGACGTAAAGCAAAGAGCAACCTGAAGAAATGTAAAAAGAGAAAGATAGACAGAAACACTGAAAAACAGGTCACATCAAACAAAACTACAACCGCCACAAAAAAAGTTGAGAAATATGGATATCGAAATACAATTTATTTAAATGAGAACGAAAAAAATGCGCCAAGAAAGCAAGGATAGCGGAGGTTGTGGTGCCTGTTAGAGTCGTTCATTACCACACACTTACTAACACCAGGAATGATGTAGTGAAAGTCTGCACATGAAAACATATATCAGAATCTACTTATTGTATTTGCAAATAAACTACAATATACAACATTCTAGTTATTTAAAGACCAATAAGTAAAAATCAAACATCGTCTGTAGCTGCGGTTCGTACGTTGATCGTCGTGCGACCACAATAACCACCAGAAAGCCTGGTTTGGGACCGGGCCGCCGGAGCGCTGATCCCCGAAAACATCCTTTAGATAAACATTCTGTTTGATGATATGTGTGAGCATGGGGAGGTGGAACAGAATTCTTCCTCTGTAAGATGCGATTAAAATCCCGGGAGCAAGGGGCTAGTAACCCCTTCTCCTGTATACATTACTAAATTAAAAAGTAAAACTTTTAATATCACCTTGTCTTGGTGGGATATGACCGGTTTGATGAAATAAAATATGTATGTAATAATCGCGAACAACAGATACAAGATGCAAAACAACCACGAAGGGGGGGGGGAGTGAATAATAGCTCTAGCCCTTTCTCGTTACAATCAATACATCATCAGGAGCTTGCAATGTTGCAAAAATGAGTAGGAAGTCCAGGAAGATGGATCAAGGAAAAGACTAATAATTATATATATATATATATATATATATATATATATATATATATATATATATATATATATGTCGAGCCGAATAGGCAGAACTTGCGATCTTGGCTTAAATAGCAACGCTCATCTTGCCATATAGGACAAGTGAAAATTTGTATATGCAATAATTTCGCCAAAATCATTCTGAACCTAACGAAAAAAATATATTTCACTGTGTTTGTTTAGTATTAAATTACTGTAAACAAATCTAAAATATATATGAGGTTAGGCTAAAATAAATTGCTCTTGTTATAATAAGGTTAGGTAAGTTTTCTAAGATTCTTTTGGTGCAAAATTAAAATTTTTTACATTAACATTAATTAAAAAAATATATCTTTAAACGTATAAGAGAAAATTTTCGAAAGGACTTAATTTTAAATGAGTTCTTGCTAATTGACCAGTTTTACATATTCGACACGACATATATATATATATATATATATATATATATATATATATATATATATATATATATATATAATGTCGTGCCGAATAAGTAAAACTTGCGATTTTGGTTTAAATAGTAACACTCTACATATTTATATATAAGAAAATTACATACAAGTGTGAGAGCAGCGTGATGCAGGTGTCAAGTTAGGTTACCGTCCTCTCTGGAAGGGTCACACTTGCTTCTCTCTCCTCACCTGCAACACACAACACAATGGGTTACACAAACATCATTCACATACACACAACTAAGGTAAGCCAGCCTCTGCATGTTGTGCAACATTCTCTACGAATATTTCAATGCGGAGACAGCGAACATTTGACGTAAATTATGTTTAAAAACGGAAATGTTGTAGGAAAAAAAAGACAGTTATATCGTGTATATGTTAGAGCAGACAGTGTTATGCCGTGTACACGTAAGAGCAGATATTGTTATACCGTGTACACGTAAGAGCAGTGTTATGCCGTGTACACGTAAGAGCAGACATTGGTATACCGTGTACACGTAAGAGCAGTGTTATACCGTGTACACATAAGAGCAGACATTGGTATACCGTGTACACGTAAGAGCAGTGTTATACCGTGTACACATAAGTAGACATTGGTATACCGTGTACACGTAAGAGCAGTGTTATACCGTGTACACGTAAGAGCAGTGTTATACCGTGTACACATAAGAGCAGATATTGGTATACCGTGTACACGTAAGAGCAGTGTTATACCGTGTACACATAAGAGCAGACATTGGTATACCGTGTACACATAAGAGCATTGTTTCATTGTGTACACACGAGAGTAGACATTTTTTTATATATAAATAATACACAAATTTAAGGGCAGTGTTGCAGGGAGAGGAAGCTTGCTGCCAGGTGTTGTGTGAGGCTGTGTGACCACATTATCTTGTACACACACACACACACACACACACACACACACACACACACACACACACACACACACACACACACACACACACACACACACACACACACACACACAATGCTGGGGTGGTCACTCAGTGGTCTAGGGAGGTGGTCAACCTCCACATTAACTTTCCCTGTAATATGTGTTGCAGAGGTTAGCCTTCTAGCAGCACATATGGTTCAGGTGCACACTCAGGTGCAACACTACGCAACACATTCAAGCACCATGCTTGTTATATCTGCACATCTAAGCATTTCAAGTGCTACTCAGCTACTGCTTTCCAAGATATGTCGCCGCCATTTTTATTTTTCCTTATTCTGACATTGATGTGGTGAACACACACACACACACACACACACACATATATATATATATTTCAATAAAAAGCGGAGGCGCAACGAGTACACTGAAAACTCGCTGAGTGTCAAGAGGTCCCCGACTCTTCAACGCCTTCCCTCCGTACATAAGATAAATTACTAGCAAATCTTTGACTCTTTTAAGAGGCAACTGGACAAGTTCCTGGCCAGCCGGGCTGCGGTTCGCACGTTACACTGCGTGAGACCATCAGAAATAGTCTGGTTGGTCAAATTTTGAACCACCGGAAGGCGTGGGGTAGCAGGGGCGTTGACCCCCCGGGGTCATCCTTCGGGTAATATATTGTTGTCAGTGACCTACTACTGGAAGACTTGGTTTATATCAACTTGGAGATATTTAGTGTCCTCATTGAAGCCATTCATACATATTCTAGTATCATCTACAAAGGACGCTACGGTACTATTATTTGTCTGTTGGATATAAGAATAAGAAATAATATTGGGGCGAGTGGTGCGCCTTGGAGAACACAACTTTCCACTGTGGCAACCAACCTCTGATTTTCTTACGTCACTATTACTCCTTGCGTTCGCTTTATTAAAAAAAATAATTAAAAAAATAATTTGCCCACTTTATCAATTACTCCTTTCACACGCATTCTGTGTGCTGTTGCACCATGGTCGCACCTGTTAAAGGCTTTTGTATAGTCTGTGAATATTACATCTATATTTGGTTTCTAGTGCCCATTTGTGCTGGCTCTCTGCTGTATCTGTCAGCCACGACTCGATCTATGAGATAATTTTCTCTTCTTGGTCCAGTAGTTGCAAGAGGCAGGAGCGACCTGATCTAAACCCATGGTGCCCCGAGTTGTGCAACTGTTGTGATTCCATGTGTATAGTAATCTTGCTTCTTAAGATCTCTCTCCAAGATTGTACTAATGTGGGACGTCTGTGTTATTCGTCAATAGGTTTCCTGCGATTGCTTTATTATAATTTTTATGGAGGGGAGTCACGCTCATATTTGTTATGGCTGAGGGATGACTCGTGTGTCTAGACTCACTCCATACAATATTTAAAGCACGTGACAGACGCTTCTTGCAATTCTTGATAAATATGGAGCAGCATCAGCATACTGCTTATGTAACCTAGTCTTGCTTTGTGTTCCCGTCTCAGTTTGTCTGACCTAGTTCAACACTCATCCTTGTGACTCCATCTGCCAGATGGATGCAACCACCTGCCTGCTGGACGCAGTCGCCTGTGAATAACCTGCCTGACAGACGAAACCACCTGTTGGTGCCACCAGGTAGCAGTTCAACGTAGGCACCACAGCCCAACTGATCTGAAAAAGACTTGAAGAACCTATCAAGTTCCTTCTTGAAGACATCTAGAGGTCAGTTAGTAATTTGTCTTAAGCATGAAGACAGGATGGTCAACAGCGTCGGTCTCCTTATTGTATTTCTTGCACCAAAAGTTATTACTTTTAACATGGGTTTACATGAACGGTGACAACACTGGGTGTATGTGAACAAGCAAGTTTTGAAGATACACGTCTCTCTGTATACACTGTGTGCAGGAAAACATCTGATTCTTGTGTGAGGATGAGCAGTGGCTGTAGCACCGTCAGCACCAGCAATGTTGGTCAGGGAGGAATGAGGGAGAGAGCAGAGGAAACAGGGACAGAGAGTAGATGGAGAGAGAGAGAGAGAGAGAGAGAGAGAGAGAGAGAGAGAGAGAGAGAGAGAGAGAGAAGGGACAGACAGACCTGAAGAACACCTAAATGATAGCTACATGAAGGACGTTGTCTGGAGTCAACGCCTCCGCTGCCCGGTCCCAGACTAAGCTTGACCAGCCAGGCTGTTACTGCTGGCCGCACGCAGTCCAACGTACGAAACACAGCACGGATGATCAGGCAGATATGAGGAGGGAGAGAGAGAGAGAGAGAGAGAGAGAGAGAGAGAGAGAGAGAGAGAGAGAGAGAGAGAGATGAGGCGTGAGGTAAGCTGGAGGTGTTGCAGTACTGTGGTGGAGGGCGTCGCCTCTTGCTCCACCTCTGACCTGAGTACGCCCCCGCTACCTCCACCCATCCCCACCAACACTGCTGCTGCTGCTGCTGTTGATGGTGTCTCTTGGAAATAACAGAGCCGGCACCAACAGTGGTGGAGACAATGAAGGCAGCAACAACAGTGGTGGAGATAATGAAGGCAGCAACAACAGTGGTAGACAATGAAAGCAGCAGTGGTAGAGAATGAAAGCAGCACCAACAGTGGTAGACAATGAAAGCAGCAGTGGTAGAGAATGAAAGCAGCACCAACAGTGGTAGAGAATGAAAGCAGCACCAACAGTGGTGGAAACAATGGAAGCAGCACCAACAGTGGTGGAGACAATGAAGGCAGCACCAACAGTGGTAGACACTCTGAAGGCAGCACCAACAGTGGTAGACACTCTGAAGGCAGCACCAACAGTGGTAGAGACACTGAAGGCAGCACCAACAGTGGTAGAGACACTGAAGGCAGCACCAACAGTGGCGGAGACAATGGAAGCAGCACCAACAGTGGTGGTGATGACCTCAGACTGTCTCACGCACGGTAAACACCAACACTGTGGTCGCTGCCTCACACCTCTTGTTCCATCACACTCTTACCTGCCTCACACCTCTTGTTCCATCACACTCTTACCTGCCTCACACTTGTTCCATCACACTCTTACCTGCCTTACACCTCTTGTTCCATCACACTCTTACCTGCCTCACACCTCTTGTTCCATCACACTCTTACCTGCCTCACACCTCTTGTTCCATCACACTCTTACCTGCCTCACACCTCTTGTTCCATCACACTCTTACCTGCCTCACACCTCTTGTTCCATCACACTCTTACCTGCCTCACACCTCTTGTTCCATCACACTCTTACCTGCCTCACGCCTCTTGTTCCATCACACTCTTACCTGCCTCACGCCTCTTGTTCCATCACACTCTTACCTGCCTCACACCTCTTGTTCCATCACACTCTTACCTGCCTCACACCTCTTGTTCCATCACACTCTTACCTGCCTCACACCTCTTGTTCCATCACACTCTTACCTGCCTCACACCTCTTGTTCCATCACACTCTTACCTGCCTCACACCTCTTGTTCCATCACACTCTTACCTGCCTCACACCTCTTGTTCCATCACACTCTTACCTGCCTCACACCTCTTGTTCCATCACACTCTTACCTGCCTCACACCTCTTGTTCCATCACACTCTTACCTGCCTCACACCTCTTGTTCCATCACACTCTTACCTGCCTCACACCTCTTGTTCCATCACACTCTTACCTGCCTCACACCTCTTGTTCCATCACACTCTTACCTGCCTCACACCTCTTGTTCCATCACACTCTTACCTGCCTCACACCTCTTGTTCCATCACACTCTTACCTGCCTCACACCTCTTGTTCCATCACACTCTTACCTGCCTCACACCTCTTGTTCCATCACACTCTTACCTGCCTCACACCTCTTGTTCCATCACACTCTTACCTGCCTCACACCTCTTGTTCCATCACACTCTTACCTGCCTCACACCTCTTGTTCCATCACACTCTTACCTGCCTCACACCTCTTGTTCCATCACACTCTTACCTGCCTCACACCTCTTGTTCCATCACACTCTGACCTGCCTCACACCTCTTGTTCCATCACACTCTTACCTGCCTCACACCTCTTGTTCCATCACACTCTTACCTGCCTCACACCTCTTGTTCCATCACACTCTTACCTGCCTCACACCTCTTGTTCCATCACACTCTTACCTGCCTCACACCTCTTGTTCCATCACACTCTTACCTGCCTCACACCTCTTGTTCCATCACACTCTGACCTGCCTCACACCTCTTGTTCCATCACACTCTGACCTGCCTCACACCTCTTGTTCCATCACACTCTGACCTGCCTCACACCTCTTGTTCCATCACACTCTGACCTGCCTCACACCTCTTGTTCCATCACACTCTGACCTGCCTCACACCTGTCAAGGATGTAGGGGCAGCACAATACAATTGTAGGAAGGGAACACTAGAGTATTGGGAATAAAACGGAGGTGGAACTATAGCGTGTACTGGTGGAACAATACAGAGAATGGAGGTGGAACAATACAGTGTGGAGTGAAACAATACATTGGATAGAGGTGGAACAAAAGTGTGTGAGAAGTTGGAACAACAGTGGGTGGAGATGGAACAAGTGTGTGAAGTTGGAACAACAGTGGATGTGGAACAAGTGTGAGAAGTTGGAACAACAGTGGGTGGAGATGGAACAAGTGTGTGAAGTTGGAACAACAGTGGGTGGAGGTGGAACAAGTGTGTGAAGTTGGAACAACAGAGGGTGGAGATGGAACAAGTGTGTGAAGTTGGAACAACAGTGGGTGGAGGTGGAACAAGTGTGAGAAGTTGGAACAACAGTGGGTGGAGGTGGAACAAGTGTGTGAAGTTGGAACAACAGTGGGTGGAGATGGAACAAGTATGAGAAGTTGGAACAACAGTGGGTGGAGATGGAACAAGTGTGAGAAGTTGGAACAACAGTGGGTGGAGATGGAACAAGTGTGTGAAGTTGGAACAACAGTGGGTGGAGGTGGAACAAGTGTGTGAAGTTGCAACAATACAGTGTGTGGAGGTGGAACAATACAGTTTGTGGAGGTGGAACAAGTGTGTGAAGTTGGAACAAGTGTGTGAAGTTGGAACAACAGTGGGTGGAGGTGGAACAAGTGTGTGAAGTTGGAACAACAGTGGGTGAAGGTGGAACAAGTGTGAGAAGTTGCAACAATACAACTTGTGGAGGTGGAACAATACAGTGTGTGGAGGTGGAACAATACAGTGTGTGGAGGTGGAACAATACAGTGTGTGGAGGTGGAACAATACAGTGTGTGGAGGTGGAACAATACAGTGTGTGGAGGTGGAACAATACAGTGTGTGGAGGTGGAACAAGGTGGTGTTCACACAAGGATGCAGGTGTGGTCATCACTCAGTGTGTGTGTCCTGTGCGACCAGAGGCAGCCTCCACCAGCTGGCTCTCCCTGGCAGTGTGTCAAGGAGGCACAATGCGCACATGCACAATGCCACACACAGAGGCAAGGTCACATTAAATACCTGTATTGTCTTTTCCCTATATCATTAGCATGCATGCTGTTAACACCAACAGCAAGGCTGACCAGGCAGTGGCTAAAGAATCTGAATTTGTAGTTCAGACTGGAAGACAAGAATGAGTGTGGTGCCACAAGAAGACAAGAGCCTATAGTTGAAGCTGGTCTCCAGGACCTGCGGACTCATCCACAACCAATGCCAGGCCTTTATTTACAGAAGACGGAACATACACTGATGATAGAAAAATGAGTGAAATACTGAAGCTATAATACGACTGTGTTCAGTGAAGTGCTCACCTGTGTTCAGAGAGAACACCCAATGAGTTTTTCATAAGCCAAAACACTGCCATTAACTTCACACTTTCCGAGGTAGCCTTCTTCCCAGTTAACTTTGAAGCCATCAACAGCATTCCCATGCATTCTCCTCCGGGCCCAGACTAACGGAATTCCATAGTCATTAAAAACTGGAACAAACTACTATCTCGGACCTTTAATATTTATTTTAGAGAATCCTGGACATTGGTGTCATCCCACAGTCATTGAAAAACACTGATATTACCACACTTCACAGAAGAAACATTATTAAAGTAATTGCAAAAAGCTACAGACCAATAATCCTAACTTCACACATCATCAAAATCTTTGAAGACTGCCAGTCACAGGGAATCACAACTTTTGCACAATGCAGGGCAACACAGGTTTAGAGAAAGTCTATTCTGACTTTCATATCTTCTACATCATTACGATGCAGTCCTGGAAGGTAAGTTCGATGCCGATGTTGTGAGAGCACACAAAAGGGGTGCAAAAGGAATAACTGAAAAAGTAGGCACATAGATATTTAACTTCTAAACAAACAGACCCCAGAGAGTAGCAGTAAACAGAGCGAAATCCGAGACCGCCACAGTAAAAAACTCTTTCACAAAGCACACTTCTCGCCTCACTTTCATTTCTCATTCTTATATCTGACACTGACAGACACAAATCATACCATGGCAGCATCCTTTAATAACACAGAATCTATAAGAGATTCTGGTGTCAGGTTTAACGAGGTCAGGTTTCAATTGCTCCGCTATGTAAGAAAGAAGGAAATAAAGAGAGTTCAGGTCAAATTCAAATAATTTAGTAAAATGAAAGTTGTGTGTGATGGTCTCGGGAGTAATGATGTCAGATCTCACATTCAAGAATCACAACAATATTACCATTCGTACAACAAGGAAAATGATACGCTGAATAACTAGAACTCCGAAAACAAAAGATGCCGAACCATTGATGATATTCTTCAAGTCAGTTCTCTCCAGGCTGGAACACTGCTGTATACTGATGGCCGTCTTCAGTGCAGGTGAGATTACAGAGCTGAAAAACGCAGAGAGAACCTTCTTCACTGCTCATATACACTCAAACATATGAACTACTGGGAATGCTTGAAGTACCTTCAACTGTATTCCTTGGAACGTAGGCGAGAAAGGTACATAATTGTCTGGAAGAACTGATCCCAAACCTGAACACTGAAATCACTCTGTACGATAACAGGGTACTTGGGAAACAGTGCTAAGTACCTCCAATAAAACGCAGGGGCACGACGAGTACACGAAGAGAGAACTCAATGAGTGTCAGAGGTCCCTGACTCTTCAACGCTCCCCCTCCGTACATAAAAAGATTACCATCAAACCTCTGGCTCTCTTCAAGAGGAAATTGGACAAGTTCCTCAAATCAGTTCCTGATCAGACAGGATGTGGTTTGCACATCAGGCTGCGCGCGGCCAGCAGTAACAGCCTGGTTGACCAGGCATAGATCCTCCAGGAAGCCTTGTCTTGGATCCGGCCACGTCAGTGTTGACCCCTGGAAACGTCCTTCAGATATCCTGTAGGTATCAGAGAACCGACTGCATACATTTACCTCTGATGAGTTCCGGGTTCTTTTCTACTCCCAGAGCCTGCCCTTGGTCCAGGCTTGTCTGGCGCTTGCCTAGTCAACTAGGCTGTTGCTACTGGTGGTCGGCTGACCCCACATATTCATCACAGCCTGGTTAATCTGGCACCTGGTTACCTGGAGGTTACCTGGAGGTTATTCCGGGGATCAACGCCCCCGCGGCCCGGTCCATGACCAGGCCTCCCGATGGATCAGGGCCTGATCAACTAGGCTGTTACTGCTGGCCGCACGCAGTCCAACGTACGAGCCACAGCCCGGCTAATCCGGCACTGACTTTAGGTATCTGTCCAGCTCTCTTGAAGGCAGCCAGGGGTTTATTGGCAATTCCCCTAATGCTTGATGGGAGGCTGTTGAACAGTTTTGGGCCCCGGACACCTATGGTGTTTTCCCTTAGTGTACCAATGGCGCCCCTACTTTTTATTGGGGGCATTTTGCATCGCCTGCCCAGTCTTTTACTTTCGTAGGGAGTGATTTCTGTGTGCAGATTTGGGACCATTCCTTCCAAGATTTTCCAAGTGTAGATTATGATATATCTCTCCCTCCTGCATTCCAACGAGTACAAGTCAAGTGCTTCCAAGCGTTCCCAGTAGTTAAGGTGCTTGACAGAACTTATACGTGCAGTAAAGGATCTCTGTACACTCTCTAGATCTGCGATTTCACCTGCTTTGAATGGAGATGTTAATGTATTTCAGTATTTCAGCCTAGAGAGAACAAGTGATTTGAAAAGGATCATCATGGGCTTGGCATCTCTCGTTTTGAAAGTTCTCATTATCCATCCTATCATTTTCTTTGCACGTGCGATCGTGGCACTGTTGTGATCCTTGAAAGTAATATCCTCAGACATTACTACTCCCAGGTCCCTTACATTATTTTTCCGCTCTATTGTATGGCCGGAGTCAGTAGTATACTCTGTTCTAGTTATTATCTCCTCCAGTTTTCCATAACGGAGTAGTTGGAATTTGTCCTCATTGAACATCATGTTGTTTACCGTTGCCCACTGGAAAACTTTGTTTATATCTTCTTGGAGGTTAACCGCGTCCTCAGCAGATGACAGCCTCATGCAGATCCTAGTATCATCCGCAAAGGATGATACGGTGCTGTGGTGTATATCTCTGTTTATGTCTGATATGAGGATAAGGAATAAGATGGGGGCGAGTACTGTGCCTTGTGGAACAGAGCTCTTCACTATGGCAGCCTCCGATTTAACTCTGTTGACCACTACTCTTTGTGTTCGATTTGTTAGGAAGTTGAAGATCCATCTCCCCACTTTCCCAGTTATTCCTTTAGCAGGTATTTTATGGGCTATTACGCCATGATCGCATTTGTCAAATGCTTTTGCAAAGTCTGCTGGTGAGGATACTTGCCCAGTTTCCTCTTGAAGACTTCTACACTTGTCCCAAAAGTGTTTCTGATACCTTTTAGTAAGATGTTGAGGCCACAGCGTCCCTGCTTTTCACTGGATTAATTTTGCACTTCCTCTCCTATCTCTTACTCCAGTATGTTATGGCAGTGTGCATATTTGGGACAAGGTCGTCAAGTACTTTCTAGGTATATATTATCAAGTAGACCTGAAGGTTGTCTCCATGACGAGGGGACTGATCTCCAGAGGCGCTTGACGCTGACTACACAATAACGATACAATTGGCACTAATATGAACGAATTTACGCCACTTCTGCATGACCACTGTTATTGCCAAACGCTGCTCTCTCTCTCTCTCTCTCTCTCGCTGTTGCTTGCCCCTCCCCTCTCTCTCTCTCTCTCGCTCTCTCTCTCTCTCTCTATGAACGAACACACACACACACACACACACACACACACACATTGCCTATGAATGAACACACTATACGACCAATAAAGTCGCACTATACAAACACCGCTCGACTTTCTGAGGCTGGAACATAACCCAAATGGTCAACTAAGTTATTCAGTGACATCAGTGTGTCTTCATCAACCCATTAAGGAACCAACAGGAGTGAGAGAAGGCAGCTCTTTCCCGTCTACCACAGTCCCAGTACCCTATCTTCCCGTCAAATACTTGGAAACCAGACATCCAAACACCCTATCATCCTCTACCACCCACTAACTGCAACATACTTAACCCTACCCGCCAGACACAAGACAGCCCCTTCTACTCCTTCCCTCCCAAGACATAAAAGGGACAAATGCATCACAGTTATGGAATATTAAAACTCTGGTATACAAATGCTGCGAGATCAAGCTGAGAAGCAAAATCAAATATAATAATCTAAGAGGAGATGGAGATCATAGGAATGAAAACCTATGTAATATTAGCCCAGAACTCTCATACAGACAAGAACTAGGTCATGTGCTCTCTTAATTAGAGAAGAGTGGAGTTATTAGCTGTAAAGCTTCTAGCAAGACAGTGATGGACTGAGTGATGAGAGTGTCTTCTTTTTCGGGTCACCACCTCGGTGGACAACGGCCGGTGTGTTACAACAAAATAAAACTTCAGACGAAGTGAACATCTCCATCTTAACGTCTCAGACTGTCTCCAGTAGTCACCTCCGTGTTGGGCAATAATGATACCCAAGTGTTACATGTATTATCTACTTGTCGATATTGTATATCATTAATGAAGTACACATCTGCCACACACCTGTGTAGAGATGAAATATGTAGAAATGGAAATGAGATAAGCCGAAAAGATAGGATGTTGTTAGGAAGCATGAAGATAGCCTGAGGACAAGTGAGGTATGGTGGAGTAGGTGTGTTCAGAAGCTAGACACAGCAGGTGGTTACTCCTGCTTGCTGCCAACCCCAGCCTTACTGAAACACAGCCTCACTTCCGGATCACAACCGGAAGGAACATGATAGGCTGGATAGTTAAAACCTTCAAAACAAGAAATGGCAAGACACTTGATACTCTAGGTTACTTGTTCTTTCAAGGCTGGAATATTGCTGTATACTAACGACACTTAAATCAGGCGAAATTGCAGAGGTACAGAATGTATAGAAAACCTTCACTACTTGTATAAATTCAGCCAAGCACCTGATGCTCCAGCCTAGAAGTCCCTCCAATTGTACTCACTGGAAGGTACACGAGAAAGCTACATTATAATCTATGCCTGAAAAAGTCTTGGGAAAACTGATTCAAAACCTGCACACCAAAATCATTCCCTCCGAAAGCAAGAGGTTTGGCAACTGCCACAAAATAACCCCAATAAAGAACAAGGGTGTCACGAATACACTAAGATATAACAGTAAGTGTAAGGGGACCATGGACTCTTCAATAGCTTTCCTTCATACACAAGCACCAGACGTGCCTGGCCCATGGCCGGGCTCAGAGAGTAGACAAACTATCGAAACTCTTCAAAGGTACAAGTGGAATTACCAGACCTCTGGTTCCTTTTAAGTGGAACTCTGAAAAATTGCCCAGGGCAGTTCATGATCAGTCGGTTTGTGATGCATACGTTGGACTGTGTGCGTTCAGCACCAACAGCCTGGTTGATCAGGTTATCATCCACTTGGCTGGCCTGCTTTGGGATCGGACCCTAAATTATCATCAGATAACCTTCAGGTCACTAACTTCAGAGTCAAAAAAAAAAAAATAAATAAAAACGTGCAAAAAACAGGAGACGAAACCTTAAGTAGAGAGTGATGGCGCTGGAGAAACAACGAGTTGTGAGGTGAACACTGTCTACGTCTCGCACTATGTTCAACCACAAGACTGACAACACACAGGAAATCTACCCACATGGTGCTAAGACAACCATAGTAAAAATATGAAATATAACGAGTCACTGGCTGAGGAGGAGGAGGAAGAGGTGGAGGAGGAAGAGGAGGAGGAGGGGGAGGAAGAGGAGGGGGAGGAAGAGGAGGAGTAGGAGGAGGGGGAGGAAGAGGAGGAGTAGGAGGAGGGGGAGGAAGAGGAGTAGGAGGAGGAGGGGGAGGACGAGGAGTAGGAGGAGGAGGAGGAGGAGGAGGAGAAGGGGCAGGAGGAGGAAGAGGAGAGGAGGGGAGGGGGAGGAGCAGCAGCAGGAGGGGCAGCAGCAGCAGCAGGAGGGGCAGCAGCAGGAGGGGCGGCAGCAGCAGCAGGAGGGGCAGCAGCAGCAGCAGGAGGGGCAGCAGCAGCAGGAGGGGCAGCAGCAGCAGGAGGGGCATCAGCAGCAGGAGGGGCAGCAGCAGCAGCAGCAGGAGGGGCAGCAGCAGCAGCAGCAGGAGGGGCAGCAGCAGCAGCAGGATGAGGGGCAGCAGCAGCAGCAGGATGAGGGGCAGCAGCAGGAGGAGGAGGGGCAGCAGCAGCAGGAGCAGCAGTAGGGATCAGGAAGGTCAAGGAGGGTGTGAGGGAGTCACGGGAGTGGTGTGCAGTTTATGCAGGTAGAGAAGTCTTGGAGAACAAAGAGTACTTGAATCAAGAGTGCCACTTTTCCTCTGAGTGTGCAGCAGTGCCACTCATCCTGACGAGTGAACATCAGGCCACATAATCCACACTATATTTTAGGGCCACTTTTCTTTACTTCAACTTACTCCATATCTGCCATACTAGTCACACTTCAACATGGAGGACTACACTTACTCCATATCTGCCATACTAGTCACACTTCAACATGGAGGACTACACTTACTCCATATCTGCCATACTAGTCACACTTCAACATGGAGGACTACACTTACTCCATATCTGCCATACTAGTCAATGCTATTTGGAAAATCTAAACAGACTGAATTCACATGAAGATTAAGCTTCATTATTTTCTCCACAGGTCTTTTCTCCGAGGCTTTACTGAAGCATAGTTAATCACAGTTATACACTTTATGATAGTCCCAGATTTTAAACACTTAAATTTTTACTAAGTGAAGAACGACCCAAGTAAGTTTGGAGACAAGATTTCTCACGACCCTTCGTATACAAGCGTAATTACCAACAGACCCTTAGCTGTCAGGGAGCTTGTTACAGACCTTAGTTATCAGGAAGCTTGTTACAGACCTTAGTTATCAGGAAGCTTGTTACAGACCTTAGTTGTCAGGGAGCTTGTTACAGACCTTAGTATAACGGCACCATTATAACGGGCTTGTTTGGTATTCTGGTAGCGGGTGGTTAAATGATATACTTCTTCGGAGGCTTCTTACTTTATTGTTAAGTCGTAGGTGGGTTACACAGGCTTGTGTGTTTGTGCCCATGGCCCGGGAGGGCCATGCCCACGAGAGAGAGCTGGGAGGCCTTGTGTGAGTGGGAGGCAAGTCTGGGCATACTGAAGTGGCAAGGCCTATAGGTGGCAGCACTTGAGTGGCGCGAAATATGAACTAAGCTGGCAGACAGCATGGGCTGTCTGTGCAGACAGTACGGGCTGTCTGTGCAGACAGTACAGGCTGTCTACATACGCTCGGCCACCTACCGCGCGTCGTCCCGACGCGACAATACTGGTGGTAAAAGAAACTCGGTCTCTCTCTCTCGTAGGAACAGGGCACAGAACACAAAATAAAAACATATATATACATATGGACATGGAAAAAAAAATTCCTACAGGGAGGGAAGAAAAAAACATGTGGTGTGTTAAACATCGTGGTCAAAGGCAATGAGCGTCGAAGGGCATCACTGCACGCCTTCCTGTGTCTGGACAGGTACTGCAACACGGGAGACATCGCTGCGGCTGAGCTGTGACGTAACAGGGTACGGTCTCCTCTGGTGAAGCAGTCATCGTAGGAGTCGCTGCAGGTTTTCACTCGACCTAGGGCACGACATGCTGGTGCCCTCGAGTGAGGCGTTGACAAAACTCGGCAACTGGGCAGGACTTCTGGCAAGCGACTCAGGAGGACACTTCTCGACTGGTACTGTCGCTGGGCTGTCACTGCCGGCGAGCGTGGAGCGAGTTGTGGAGCGAGTCGTGGCAGAGACGACTGGGCGAAACATCTGGGAGTCGTAACATCATACACCAGACTGCAGTGAGAGAGCTAGCAGTCAAAGTGACATCTTCTATGTGCAGGCTGCTCACTGAAGCTTGTGACACGAGGCTGACACAGTGTGTCATTCTCTCGACAGTTGGAGTTATAGCAGAGGTTAGTCTAAGCATCCCCAGACTTGTTTCTCTACATATAACTGCACTCTGACGGTCTGGAGGTGAAGTGAAACAAATCTCGATGGGAATCGTAGCAGGTACGATTCTGCAGATCACGAGCGACGAGCATAAAAGCTTTCTGTACAAGAGGGCTCGTATGCTCAGGGCTGAGTAATCAGCTGTCAAACACACTGGTCACACGGGTGACTTAGCACAGTGGTGCCACTCAGGTCTGGCTCAGACCTCACTGGACACACGGAAACTTTAAAAACACACCGCTGTACATACGGTACACTAACATGTGAGAACACTGACTGAGAGGAATTAATTAACACACGACATATATTTTCTCTCAATCTTCTCGACATTACTAAAATAATTACTAGAACACTCGATGGTGACATCATGTGATGTCAGGCGTGATGTCGCGAGGTGACGTCAGCAGCACTGTGACGTCAGCAGACATTTCGAGGTGACGTCAGCAGACATCTCGAGGTGACGTCATGAAGTCGGGCAGCATCGTGGGTGACGTCAATGTGATGCGGGCAGCAGACCACAGCATGAGGCCTGGGACATCTGGTAACTCACGTGGCTTTGTAGGTCTACGTGACATCGGCCACACCCAACGTGGTGTCGATCCACGTGGTGTCGTGATCTACGTGGCATGCTGATCCACGCAGCTTCGAGTGGCCTCGGGCACTCGGATACACAGCACTGGCGACGAATTCACACGAAAAACAGCAGAGAACACAGCAGAGGGAGTGAGCAGTGGTACAGACCTTAGTTGTCAGGGAGCTTGTTACAGACCTTAGTTGTCAGGGAGCTTGTTACAGACCTTAGTTGTCAGGGAGCTTGTTACAGACCTTAGTTGTCAGGGAGAGTGTTACAGACCTTAGTTGTCAGGGAGAGTGTTACAGACCTTAGTTGTCAGGGAGCTTGTTACAGACCCTTAGCTGTCAAGAAGCTTGTTACAGACCTTAGCTGTCAAGAAGCTTGTTACAGACCTTAGCTGTCACGAAGCTTGTTACAGACCTTAGCTGTCAGGGAACTTGTTGCAGACCTTAGCTCTCAGTACATGCACCACAACATGCACTAGTGGATCAGACCATCAAGCCGAGACCTGGTCTTGGACCGGTCCTAGGAGACTTCAGTAATGGACATCAAATATCCTTGTTATGACGAGTGGAGATAAATCAAATATTCTTCTCGTTGATTTAACCTTGTATTCGCTATTATTAAATATAATATTTTGACTAGCGAGGTCAAGAACAAAGTATAATTGTTACTATATCAGGGAACGGGTGAGGGTTTGAACCTTCACAAGCCAGTGCGTTAACCACTCGGCCGAGTGGTTAATTAAGGCACTGGCAATCTTCAATTTTTGAGTTCTATGTTGTAGTGTGTGTGTGTGTGTGTGTGTGTGTGTGTGTGTGTGTGTGTGTGTGTGTGTACACATACACGTCTCTAGAAACTAGATCATGATAATACGACTTTAACCCCAATATTATGAATGCTATAATGTTATTCTGGCGACAAGAAATGTTTGTACAAGTGTTGTAGTGTGCATGTTGCTGTGCCAGGCTTGCTTCACCTATAAACTTGACAACAAATATTGCACCTAAGTGCACCATGACACTTGACAACACACGAACTTCCAGAAATATGAAAAATAATTTGATCAAGAATGTTTAGCAAACAGGAATGTTTAGCACCAAGGAATGTTTAGCACCCAGAAATGTTTAGCACCTGTCAACATAGGTTAAGAGTAGACATGATCACAACAGACGCAGTTGACAGGTAGACTGAACCTGTCAGTAGACTACAATGTGAACAAGAGCAGCAACTTAGTCTGTCACAACTATTACAATATTTAACAAAATAACAGAGGCAGTGTGAGGAAAAAACTTATGTAATCTACACGGATTTTGTAAAAGAATTTTAACAAATGTGACCATTGAGTAACAGATGAAAAAATGATGTTGATGGGAATAACAAGAAAATAAGGCAATATACAAATTTCTAACACTTCACAAAGTAGTGGTAAACAGAACACTTTACTGTTGTGCAGTAAACACTTTACTGTTGTGCAGTAAACACTTTACTGTTGTGCAGTAAACACTTTACTGTTGTGCAGTAAACACTTTACTGTTGTGCAGTAAACACTTTACTGTTGTGCAGTAAACACTTTACTGTTGTGCAGTAAACACTTTACTGTTGTGCAGTAAACACTTTACTGTTGTGCAGTAAACACTTTACTGTTGTGCAGTAAACACTTTACTGTTGTGCAGTAAACACTTTACTGTTGTGCAGTAAACACTTTACTGTTGTGCAGTAAACACTTTACTGTTGTGCAGTAAACACTTTACTGCTGTGCAGTAAACACTTTACTGCTGTGCAGTAAACACTTTACTGCTGTGCAGTAAACACTTTACTGTTGTGCAGTAAACACTTTACTGTTGTGCAGTAAACACTTTACTGTTGTGCAGTAAACACTTTACTGTTGTGCAGTAAACACTTTACTGTTGTGCAGTAAACACTTTACTGTTGTGCAGTAAACACTTTACTGTTGTGCAGTAAACACTTTACTGTTGTGCAGTAAACACTTTACTGTTGTGCAGTAAACACTTTACTGTTGTGCAGTAAACACTTTACTGTTGTGCAGTAAACACTTTACTGTTGTGCAGTAAACACTTTACTGTTGTGCAGTAAACACTTTACTGTTGTGCAGTAAACACTTTACTGTTGTGCAGTAAACACTTTACTGTTGTGCAGTAAACACTTTACTGTTGTGCAGTAAACACTTTACTGTTGTGCAGTAAACACTTTACTGTTGTGCAGTAAACACTTTACTGTTGTGCAGTAAACACTTTACTGTTGTGCAGTAAACACTTTACTGTTGTGCAGTAAACACTTTACTGTTGTGCAGTAAACACTTTACTGTTGTGCAGTAAACACTTTACTGTTGTGCAGTAAACACTTTACTGTTGTGCAGTAAACACTTTACTGTTGTGCAGTAAACACTTTACTGTTGTGCAGTAAACACTTTACTGTTGTGCAGTAAACACTTTACTGTTGTGCAGTAAACACTTTACTGTTGTGCAGTAAACACTTTACTGTTGTGCAGTAAACACTTTACTGTTGTGCAGTAAACACTTTACTGTTGTGCAGTAAACACTTTACTGTTGCGCAGTAAACACTTTACTGTTGCGCAGTAAACACTTTACTGTTGCGCAGTAAACACTTTACTGTTGCGCAGTAAACACTTTACTGTTGCGCAGTAAACACTTTACTGTTGTGCAGTAAACACTTTACTGTTGTGCAGTAAACACTTTACTGTTGTGCAGTAAACACTTTACTGTTGTGCAGTAAACACTTTACTGTTGTGCAGTAAACACTTTACTGTTGTGCAGTAAACACTTTACTGTTGTGCAGTAAACACTTTACTGTTGTGCAGTAAACACTTTACTGTTGTGCAGTAAACACTTTACTGTTGTGCAGTAAACACTTTACTGTTGTGCAGTAAACACTTTACTGTTGTGCAGTAAACACTTTACTGTTGTGCAGTAAACAGAACACTTTACTGTTGTGCAGTAAACAGAACACTTTACTGTTGTGCAGTAAACAGAACACTTTACTGTTGTACAGTAAACAGAACACTTTACTGTTGTACAGTAAACAGAACACTTTACTGTTGTGCAGTAAACAGAACACTTTACTGTTGTGCAGTAAACAACACTTTACTGTTGTACAGTAAACAGAACACTTTACTGTTGTGCAGTAAACACTTTACTGTTGTACAGTAAACAGAACACTTTACTGTTGTGCAGTAAACAACACTTTACTGTTGTACAGTAAACAGAACACTTTACTGTTGTGCAGTAAACAACACTTTACTGTTGTACAGTAAACAGAACACTTTACTGTTGTACAGTAAACAGAACACTTTACTGTTGTGCAGTAAACACTTTACTGTTGTGCAGTAAACACTTTACTGTTGTGCAGTAAACACTTTACTGTTGTGCAGTAAACACTTTACTGTTGTGCAGTAAACACTTTACTGTTGTGCAGTAAACACTTTACTGTTGTGCAGTAAACAGAACACTTTACTGTTGTGCAGTAAACAACACTTTACTGTTGTGCAGTAAACAGAACACTTTACTGTTGTGCAGTAAACAGAACACTTTACTGTTGTGCAGTAAACAACACTTTACTGTTGTGCAGTAAACAGAACACTTTACTGTTGTGCAGTACACAATACTATTTAAACAGAACACTTGACAAAGTGGTAGCAAATAAAACACTTTACAAAGTGTTAGTGAACCAAATTTCACAGAGGTAGTAAAAAAAATAAAGTTGAGTTTGAGTAAAGAAAAGAGTAGCCCAAGGTGCTCTCACCACCACCACTCACCGTGGGGAGTTTAATCAAAGATATTAACACAGAACTGGGAAATCACACAGTGGACCAGGTATACGGAGAAAATATAAGAGATAGCTACTGAGATTCTTATGAGCAATTATGTTAAAAACACCATGAGGAGAGAGAGAGAGAAAGAGAGAGAGAGAGAGAGAGAGAGAGAGAGAGAGAGAGAGAGAAAATCAGCAAGACAATAAGACGAAACTAAAAATGGACCACCAGAGACTAGTAACCATACTATCTTTAGTTCTGAATACCTAGTCAATGTGACTCACGAAATCGTAATGACACGATTGCAAACAAACCATACCACAGGCTGGACTTGAACCCGCGGTCAGAGAGTCTCTGACCGCGGGTTCAAGTCCCGCCCGTGGTATGGTTTACCTAGTCAATGTAGAGATGGAGACGAGAGAGAGAGTACAAGTAATGAAACCACATTGGAGACAGAGTTCCTGAAAGAGTACAAGGGTAAATAAAAACTAAAACAGAACACTAGATAACAAAAAGCAACCCATTATATGTAAAGAAACTACAGATTTATATTAATGTGGGAAGTAAATACAAGAAGGTCCAACTAGGTACAACTATATATACATACCTCAGTCCCCTGATCTGGTGACTGTGAGGGGAAGTAGCCAGAGAGGTACAGTGGAAAGGTTGCCACCATGGTAGTGAGGAGGGAGTCATGGTAGTGAGGAGGGAGTCATGGTAGTGAGGAGGGAGTCATGGTAGTGAGGAGGAAAGGCAATGGGAGTCAGAGACAGTAAGTAGTAATGTTGCTCTTGTAGAGTTGTGGTAACTCACCCGCCCACCCAGGAAAAAGGTCACTCTTGATCCTGCTGCCCTACACGCCCTTCATCCCCCCCCCCTAACCTCACCCCCTCCAAACCTTTACCCATACCACTCGCTAGTCTCTCCCTCCTCCCTCACCTGCCTCTTCCCCTCCCTACCTAACTAGCTTCCCCACCATCTCACACCTGCCTCTCCCACCCTCATCTACCTTCCCCCTATCATCACACACACGAGTGGTCGAGCAGCATATGTGTGCGCATTATACACCTCAATGTCTCATGGAACCACTACCAGTTTTATGTCAATTATTTGTCAAAATAAAGTGAATCGTATGTGTACTTGCCAATGATGTTAAACTAATTAGACGAATGAGAACTTCACCGAACAGACTTCACATTACTAGGAGCTGCAAGGGTACCAAGTACGTGGTAACTCGAGTTCAAGCCCAGCTAGCACAAGGTACTGGCCCATGCTGGGCAGCTCTTCCTCACACTTAAACAAATACAAGAGTGGAAGTGGCTAATTTTTTTTTTTAAGCTACCCGCGGTGTTCGCTTATACAACAAATACCTGACAGTTTGTTCTGCTCACAACTCCAATGTCAAGCCAATGCTTTCCTATATCCTTAATAAATTTAAATATATCCAGCTTGAATCCGCTGCTTCGAATCCTGTCTTGGTTATATATTTTCGGTACTTTATTTATTCCTGTTTTCCTTGTGTATATTTTACTAACATCCACTCAACATTACGTGGTTTTAGTGTGGATACTTTTAATGTCTTCGCATCAAAGATCTTTGATACAGATGATGCCTTCCAGTATATTTGTGTTTATTCTGTATTAAGAAAACAATACTTTACAGCAAGTCTCAGGCCTTACCAACCATATATGGACTTAAAACACAATCTCAGACTATTCAACTTCTTACCAGAAGATATCAGAAACAGAAATGGAAAACAAGTATAAATGGAAAACAGGAATAAATAAAGGGGATGTAAATAGCGTGCTAAAAATATCTAGCCAAGACAGGACTCGCAGCAATGGTTTTAAGCTGGAAAGATTCACATTCAGGAAGGATATAGGAAAGCACTGGTTTGATAATAGAGTTGTGGATGAGTGGAACAAACTCCCAAGTACAGTTATAAAAGCTAAGACGTGTAGTTTTAAAAGTAGGTTGGATAAATACTTGAGTGGGTGTGGGTAGATGTGAGTTGGACCTGACTAGCTTGTGCTACTAGATCAGATGCCGTGCTCCTCCCTTGAGTGAGTGTGACTGACCTGACTAGGTTAAGGCATTGACTTAAGCCGGTGGGAGAATTGGACCTGCCTCGCACGGGCCAGCAGGCCTTCTGTAGTGTTCCTTCTTTCTTATGTTATGTTCTTATGGTCAAGTATCTTCACCAGGTGCCAGATCAACTAGGCTATAATGGATATGTGGTGCAGCGGGCCACAAGCAGCAACTGATTGGTTGACCAGGCAAGCACCAAACAAATCTGACCTAAGGCCGGTCTCTGGGAATAGAGAAACTCTCGGTACTCATCAAAAGCATATAAAACATCAACCAGAAGATCTGGTCTAGGACCGGGTCGCCGGGGCAGTGACTCCCCAGAATCAGCACTCCGAGATGTGATTGCCTAGAGCCATGGTACCGGAGAGAATACGTAATAAACCTCAAGGCTAACTTCTTCCCTTCAAGGGATGGCTTAATGCTGAAGAGCTCTTGATCCATGGAAATAGAGCTTCCCTTTTTTAATCAAAACGTGATTTTCTATTCCCACTGCGGTGTATGACCCCTACCTACCTGGAGGGTGTTCCAGGGGGGGTCAACGCCCCCCACGGCGCTGTACGACTCCTACCTGGAGGGTGTTCCAGGGGGTCAACACCCCCGCGGCCCAGTCCTTGACCAGCCCTCCCGGTGTATCAGGGCTTTATCAACCAAGCTGTTACTGCTGGCCTCAAGTAGTCCATCGTACGAGCCACAGCCAGGCTGGTCAGGTACTGACTTTAGCTGTCTAGCTCCCTCCTGAAGACAGTCAGGCTTCCCCAAATGTAATAAAAAGAGTTGAAGAGTACTCAAGGCCTGAGTGTATCATGGGTGTAATTATCTTAACCTTGTGACGTCTTGCAGAGCTTCAGAATTTAAATGTTCAATTCGATAAATAATTTGAGGTCAGCCAGGCAAGCGTTCGTTATATTCACCGTGAGGCGGATATGTACAGTATATAGTGAATAGCTGAGGTGAGGTAGAAGGTGAAACCAGGGAGGTAGTGAGGTGAGAGAGTTATGAGGGAGGAGGTTATGTGAGGGAGAGTGGCAGTGCGTGATCACAAGCAGTGTGTAATGGAACGTGACAACGAGCTCATCCTGTGCTTCCTCGGAGTTTATTTATGATTGCTATGTTCTTATTATCTTCTTTGTGCTCACTTATGATTGCTATGTTCTCTTCATTATGCCCAAGCATGTGTTCTCTCCTGCCTCCCTGCATACTAATACCTCTAAGCTAATAATAATAAGTTTTGAACGACAAAGAAGAGTGTAAACAACGAGGGTCGCCAGTGGTGAGTGAAGGAAGACCAGAACAAAACACAAGACATTACAACTACACTTGAGCTCCCACACCTGACACCACCAGCAGTTATGTTCATAAATTGTGCCGAGTGGCCTTGACCGTGCTGGTGTAATTACCTGGCTGCTTGTTAACCTGCTGTCTAACGAATAACATTCTAGTTACATAAATACAAAACAAAGAGTATGAATATAGTAAACGCACTAGTTTATGCTAGGCTGGTCCTACTTATATCAAAGCTGAGGGACTGATCACCACAAAACAATCTCTCCGCCTCTTCTACTCTTTCCATTGCTGTAATCACCACTGATGAAGGCTACATTCCAGGCGAAACGTTTCATTAATAAAGATACCTACATGCTGCCCCTGTGCCTTACCCATCAACAGGTCCTACTCTCACCATCATTCCCACTCGTACTCTCATCAAACCCATTTTTAAAGCTACAGAATGTATTAGCTTCAGTGACGCAACTTAAGATAAATTATTCTGCAGAAAAGCTATGCATAATTTGTATACAAAAAAAAATAATGTGTATATAAAATATATTAATAACAGAGGGCATTCAAACATTTTTTATTAATATCAGTGACAAGAGTCATGGTGCTCACACAAAGACACTCACGAGCACCAGAGAAGTCAGTTGGTAATTATGAGCGGTTATCATGCGTGTCGAGGAATGTGGGGAGTAACTTGCTTAACTATCAGTTGGTCTCTTTAATTATTACAGATGGATACTCTGCAGGTGGTGATGAAGATGACCAATGTCATACCTGTTAACTGAGCGGGAGTAAAAAGTATCACCGACCTATTTGATTTATGTTAACAAGAGAGGGAGTCAGGACCTCACTTTCTTAACACTGACCAGTCAACCTCAGGCCAACACTGGGAAGATTAGTCAAAGATGTCAATACAGTGGAAATGTTGTACAAATAAATAACTCCACTGGTTTATCTTCACGGTTGATATCTAGTCCTTGTCTCCACCAGTGGTAAGATTATTAGTCTCCACCAGTGGTAAGATTATTAGTCTCCACCAGTGGTAAGATTATTAGTCTCCACCAGTGGTAAGATTATTAGTCTCCACCAGTGGTAAGATTATTAGTCTCCACCAGTGGTAAGATTATTAGTCTCCACCAGTGGTAAGATTATTAGTCTCCACCAGTGGTAAGATTATTAGTCTCCACCAGTGGTAAGATTATTAGTCTCCACCAGTGGTAAGATTATTAGTCTCCACCAGTGGTAAGATTATTAGTCTCCACCAGTGGTAAGATTATTAGTCTCCACCAGTGGTAAGATTATTAGTCTCCACCAGTGGTAAGATTATTAGTCTCCACCAGTGGTAAGATTATTAGTCTCCACCAGTGGTAAGATTATTAGTCTCCACCAGTGGTAAGATTATTAGTCTCCACCAGTGGTAAGATTATTAGTCTCCACCAGTGGTAAGACTGTTAGTCTCCACCAGTGGTAAGACTGTTAGTCTCCACCAGTGGTAAGACTGTTAGTCTCCACCAGTGGTAAGACTGTTAGTCTCCACCAGTGGTAAGACTGTTAGTCTCCACCAGTGGTAAGATTGTTAGTCTCCACCAGTGGTAAGATTGTTAGTCTCCACCAGTGGTAAGACTGTTGTCTCCACCAGTGGTAAGACTGTTGTCTACACCAGTGGTAAGACTGTTGTCTACACCAGTGGTAAGACTGTTGTCTACACCAGTGGTAAGACTGTTGTCTACACCAGTGGTAAGACTGTTGTCTACACCAGTGGTAAGACTGTTGTCTACACCAGTGGTAAGACTGTTGTCTACACCAGTGGTAAGACTGTTGTCTACACCAGTGGTAAGACTGTTGTCTACACCAGTGGTAAGACTGTTGTCTACACCAGTGGTAAGACTGTTGTCTACACCAGTGGTAAGACTGTTGTCTACACCAGTGGTAAGACTGTTGTCTACACCAGTGGTAAGACTGTTGTCTACACCAGTGGTAAGACTGTTGTCTACACCAGTGGTAAGACTGTCTACACCAGTGGTAAGACTGTCTACACCAGTGGTAAGACTGTCTACACCAGTGGTAAGACTGTCTACACCAGTGGTAAGACTGTCTACACCAGTGGTAAGACTGTCTACACCAGTGGTAAGACTGTCTACACCAGTGGTAAGACTGTCTACACCAGTGGTAAGACTGTCTACACCAGTGGTAAGACTGTTGTCTACACCAGTGGTAAGACTGTTGTCTACACCAGTGGTAAGACTGTTGTCTACACCAGTGGTAAGACTGTTGTCTACACCAGTGGTAAGACTGTTGTCTACACCAGTGGTAAGACTGTTGTCTACACCAGTGGTAAGACTGTTGTCTACACCAGTGGTAAGACTGTTGTCTACACCAGTGGTAAGACTGTTGTCTACACCAGTGGTAAGACTGTTGTCTACACCAGTGG
Organism: Cherax quadricarinatus; assembly: GCF_038502225.1. Lineage (NCBI taxonomy): Eukaryota > Metazoa > Arthropoda > Malacostraca > Decapoda > Parastacidae > Cherax > Cherax quadricarinatus. The sequence continues at coordinate 10,505,515 of NC_091307.1, forward strand.
TAAGACTGTTGTCTACACCAGTGGTAAGACTGTTGTCTACACCAGTGGTAAGACTGTTGTCTACACCAGTGGTAAGACTGTTGTCTACACCAGTGGTAAGACTGTTGTCTACACCAGTGGTAAGACTGTTGTCTACACCAGTGGTAAGACTGTTGTCTACACCAGTGGTAAGACTGTTGTCTACACCAGTGGTAAGACTGTTGTCTACACCAGTGGTAAGACTGTTGTCTACACCAGTGGTAAGACTGTTGTCTACACCAGTGGTAAGACTGTTGTCTACACCAGTGGTAAGACTGTTGTCTACACCAGTGGTAAGACTGTTGTCTACACCAGTGGTAAGACTGTTGTCTACACCAGTGGTAAGACTGTTGTCTACACCAGTGGTAAGACTGTTGTCTACACCAGTGGTAAGACTGTTGTCTACACCAGTGGTAAGACTGTTGTCTACACCAGTGGTAAGACTGTTGTCTACACCAGTGGTAAGACTGTTGTCTACACCAGTGGTAAGACTGTTGTCTACACCAGTGGTAAGACTGTTGTCTACACCAGTGGTAAGACTGTTGTCTACACCAGTGGTAAGACTGTTGTCTACACCAGTGGTAAGACTGTTGTCTACACCAGTGGTAAGACTGTTGTCTACACCAGTGGTAAGACTGTTGTCTACACCAGTGGTAAGACTGTTGTCTACACCAGTGGTAAGATCGTCTCCACCAGTGGTAACATTACTAGACAATTCAGTCACCTTGGATATGATCTGATCAATAAATCTCAACGGAGTTGTTCTTACAACTTAGATTTTTTCCACCAGAGTATTTGAGACGGTGGAGCTTGATGGAGCACATGACGGAGTTAACTTGGACTTGGGCAAATACTTCGATAATTTCCATCCATAGGGATGTTAGGAACTACTTTTTTAGTCTTTGGGCGATGAGTAAGTTGTGCGGAAAAAATTATATACAGCTGACGACATTAAAGGAAACGTTCTGCCACGAGTGTCATGTGGGTTTCTCAGTAGTACCAGTTACCAGTAACCAGTAGATGACTCACTACAAACCGTCTGTGTGAATCACTGTTATTCACGTTGCTACTGACCATAGCATGTTGAATGCCGTTCACCCGCTAGGCACTGGTGGGTCAGTCTGAGATAGAGAGCAGAGAGAGGCAGGGCGGCTGATGGTGTTTCCCATACTTTCCGTTATAATTATACGTACTAACCAGCCTACGCGAGTATTTTTACCCCATCCACGTTATCGAACCCACATGACAAATAGGTGACAGCGGTGTGGGCGTGGATTTACGGGTATTTCAGACGTTAGAAGATTGTTTGTGGGGTGCCGGCAGGTCAGAGGTGAACCGTCTCTGCCACCTAGCTAGCAGCTTACCCTCACTCACCTCCACCCTGTGTACTCCAGCCTGCAAGCCTATTGCAGCCGCTTTTCAAGCTTCCTGGCTTAGTTCGTGTGCTAATTGCTTCAATCTCCGAGGGGTTGACCCGGATTTTGCAATTAAGCCAGTCAGTAAGCCAGACTGTGGAAGTGAGCGCTAGTCAGCCTATCATCCAGCCTGTCTCCTGTCATCCACGTTATCGAACCCACATGACAAATTTGAGACGAGTGGAGAACTAAAAACCAAGTATAAGTAGTGGCAGGAGTCCGGTGGCAAGCTGAGGGGGGGACGCGCTGCGGCGGCGATGATGATGACAGCAGCAAAGTCAGCGGCAGCAGCATCAGAGGCAGCATCAGCAGTAGTACAGTTGTGGTGAGATGGGTTGGGTTAAGATGGTTTATCAGGTTGCAGTGGTCACTAAAACAGTCAGTATCCTCCTGGATAGTGCAATTGTGGGACGTCTGATAGATTGTTACTAAGGAAAACGTACTTCATTAAGAGGTAGTTTATCTTAAGAGAGTTCCGTGGGTGACAACTCCATCACTCCTGAAGGATACCCGAGAGATGTTTCCGGGGAACAACGCCCCCGCGGCTCGGTCCCAGAACAGGCCTCCTGGTGAATCAAAGCTTGATCAATCAGGCTGTTACTGCTGGCCCGCACGTAGTGCAACGTATGAACTACAGCACAGCTCCGGTCCCAGAACAAGCCTCGAAGGGGCTAACGTTGTTGCGACTTTCATTTACATTTTAAGTATAAGAGAAGAAATACTTACGGTTTTATTTGTAATTCTTGATGGTCATTAGGGTGTACTTAACGTTCTTGCCTCTGTTATGAACATTTTACTCTTCCATGAACAAGTTTTTTTCTTGTGGAATTTAGGATCTTATAAAATGAGTTCCTTGAGTGAGTCGACTTTGTTCTTTGTCTACTCTTGATTTCTCTACTCTTCATACTGACTGTACCAACAGCCGTATTAATGAGTCTATCAACCGGGAGGCCTGGTCTGGGACCAGACCGCAGGTGCCGTGGCTCCGTGAATCGACTAAGGCTACCACTGATATACCTTATATAAGTTTGGAGTGTTGTTCTACTCTCGGAGCCCGGCGCTGGGCCAGGCTTGTCTGGTGCTTCCACCTGTGTCGTGTGGCAGGATTCTTGAACTCCTTCCTCCCAGCTGCTGCATTTGGGACATCTCTGTTGCCTTGTTAAGAGTTCCAGTCTCTCAGCTACTGCAGCTGAGACAAGCTGTTGTGCCACAAACAAAGTTGATCTCACAGTCACACTTGAGCGGCTGACGTGTGCTGGTTGTGTAATACCTCGTGCAGAAATACCCGCTCGAGTGCCAAGGTCGAGTGAAAATTTCCTATGGCCCCAGGAGAGGTCAGTAGTGAACAAGTAGGTAAACTAAGCTCTACCTGGTCACTGGTCAACAAATTTTCAACAATTTTGTGCTTCGGAGAAAAATAAAGGCACTTCACTAAGATTTTTGTGATGTTAAATAATAAGCATGTGACGATAACAACAATCGATTGGCTGTTTCCAAGGTAATGTATTTACACATTTTGCGCATATGTCGTGCCGAATAGGCAAAACTTGTTATTTTGGCTTATATAGCAACGCTCTTCTTGTCGAATAAGGCAAGCGAAAGTTTGTGTATGCAATACTTTCGCAAAAATCATTCTGAACCTGTAAGTCGTGCCGAACAGGTAAAATTGGTAAATTAGCAAGAACTCACTTAAAATTAAGTCCTTTCTAAAATTTTCACTTATTCGGCAAGAAGAGCGTTGATATTCAAGCCAAAAATCACGTTTTACCTATTCGGCACGACACACACACACACACACACACACGTGTGTGTGTGTGTGTGTGTGTGTGTGTGTGTGTGTGTGTGTGTGTGTGTGTGTGTGTGTGTGTGTAAGTAATAAATTTACTTACATTGATTCAACCCGAGGCTTCTTTGTCTCCTATATTCCACTTCTGGAGTCCATTTTCCCTGGTAGAGCTTCAAGAACAAGATGTACTGGTGGCATCGTTCACAATGTTCATCGCTGACGGCTCCGCAGTTGGCTGGGAAAAAATCTAGGTGCGACTGGAGGAAACGTATCTTTAAAGAAATGTTGTTGCCCATTTTTTTGATAGAACAACCGCAGGCTTTCCACTAGCTACCTGTAATTGTCAGCTTTGGTATTCCCCAGAAAATTGGTTGCTACTAACCGGAAGGCATCCCACGCATTTTTCTCACCAACTATGATACAGTTAAGATCCTCAAATTTAAGTTCGGGAATCTGTGGGTCAACAAATACATCCTCCTTGATGTTCGTTGCAATGAACATTGAGAATTTACAACCGAGGTCCTTAAAGACTGCCGCCGTTTTATCCATAACCTTAAAAATTCTCGCGAGGCCTAGTTTGATGTGTAAGACTGTTGACAAAATTCTGCTCGATTCTGCAAATGGAGAATACTGATTTTTTTTTTTTTGCTCCAGGTTCCAATGAATCTCGGAGTTGAGGATTCAGACACACATGCACCCACCTCAAATACTTTTTTTCTTGGGTTGATGGACTGATTATGTCATCTTTATTTATAACACTAAGTCTCCTGCTCCCTGTGTATTTGAAGAAGTCTACTGTGTAAGCGAAATGTTTCATCAATAAAGATACCCAACTGTTGCACACGTGTCTTACTGTTGCACACGTGTCTTACTGTTGCACACGTGTCTTACTGTTGCACACGTGTCTGTATTTTATACCATTTCCAACATGAGTCTCAGAGTGGTCAATCCTTGTTGATGCAATGTCTTCGCTCGACTATAATAATCACACAGAAAACATCAACACTTGGTGTAGTCGCAGCAGTCCTAGCAAGGTCGCAACAACTTTCAAGTTGCCACAAAGCTGACACTAATTATGTTAGAATTCATGAAGTTCAAAATCTGCTTCATGTTAACACGTTTCCTTCATGTGGCCTGCATAATCAACTGGAACTGATGGCAACATTGATGCCAACATGCAACAAAACAGTCTTCAGACTCAACTTCGATGAATCAATAAACAGGCTGACCCAAATAATATTTAGGTCAGCCATCAGACCATCGATGTCGTTGCAAACTACAATGTCACTTACCGTCATGAAGAATGGCACGAAATAATTTTTACGGTCACGAAACTTACTAAAACATTTTTCAGTGAAGAAATTCCATCAACGTAATCTTGAGCCCAACAGTTCAGCCGCCTTTCTCTTTGGTACTTTTAAATCTTTGATAAAGTCGCTTAATCCATTCTAAGTTATGTGCAGTTTAGAGGATATCAAGTTATGAAGATATTCAGGGTCTTGTGAAATTGAAGATTCACAAGTTTTGCAGAGGCTCCGTCATCCTCCTCGTCTTCTGACTCGAGGAACAGTGAGTTTGGGGACTCGGTGAGTTTGGTAATAGGTAGTCCTTCGCCGTGAGGTACCGGACATACAGTAGAGGGTTTTTCTTGCAAATACCTTTCCTAACTGGAGGGACCATGCAGAAGTAACAATTGGCTCCGACCACACCACTGACACTACAAAAGACATGGATTCCCTTGTTCGATTCAACTAATGACGAAGGTTTGTTACACAAGTATTGCAGCATGTGTGGAGCCCAGATCTTGGTCTGATCTCCAGTCTTACAACCAAAATAAATTTGAAAGCCTTCCCTAACAACAGCAGTTATAAAATGTTTTTGCAATGGTAAAGTCAGTTCTCAACAAACATAAGTTATCTACGCTATTCGTGCACCTAGGAGACATTTTTGTCCAAATTTGCCTCAATAAATCAGTCAAAAGCAAACACTAAAAAGAGTGACACATATAAACTGTTATAACTTCCGAAATGATATAGTCCAGTTGGAAGGGTAATGTGAATCTATCGTTTTTGCCATTAGAGCTGCCAAAAAAAAAAAAAGTGTCCAGGTCATTTTAGGTTGCATAACTGGTGGTCCATTCAATGCAAGGCTCTCCCCATCCCCCTCAAAAAAATTAAAAAAATAAAAAATAATAAGAAAGAGCTACTGATAAGAAATATTGTAAACTATTTATTTTTTAAACAATTACGCACTGAATGAAGAGTTTCCCTCGTACAGTTTACTTCACCTCACATCCCAAGTCAAGGATAAAAACTAACCTGAGTTCGTACGATCTTTATAAATAGACCCAATTTGCAATTTTAATCACTTCCTTATTCTGTGACCCTAAATTAGTAAACAATAATTAGTTTTATTTCCGAAGCATTTTGGATGTAGAAGTGTGTTTGTTATTGATTAAAAACAAAAATATGTAACAACACTACAATGAAAATAAGATAAATCTATAACGGTCACCATGAAAAAAAATCCAGAATTACTCGTGACTGGGTTCAAGAGTTTTTTTTTTTTTTTTTTACTTTCACAGTCCAGGCTGGGGTCAGGTTTTTGTTTACTGCCTGTTCAATCAGGCTGTTGTTGTTTTGCTGGCCAACATATTTTCAGCCTGGTTGATCTAGAATTTGACAGGTGGTGATCCAGTTCCTCTTGAAAATTTCTGTACGTGTTGTGGCAATATTTCTGATATCTGCTGGTAGGAGGTTGAAAAAGTCTTGACTTAAAGATGTTAATACAGTGTTCTTATTGTGCCAGTGGCTATTCTGTTTTCAGTGGGCTTAATTTATACCTCCTCAAATATCTCTTACTTCAGCATGTTAAAAATTATCTTGCCTATGTTTTCTGGGGAAGGGTTCGCTGACCCCGCGGCTGGTTCCAGATCAGACCTTCAGGTTATACCTTTGAAGGGTTTCAAGAGTCTTCCTTCTCTTACAGCCCGGCCCTGGACCAAGCTTGTCTGGTGCTTACCTCATGAACCAGGCTGTTACCCCCAGGGGCCCACTGGTCTGCTGCAGATGTGATGTGTGTAGATCTGGGACTAATCTTCCATGCCCGTGGTCAGTCGTCACGTGAGGTCACAGGTCCTGAGCTGCTTTGGGGATTAGTGTGGACGGTTACAAAGCCATGGCTTGCTTTTGCAGTGTTTTAAAAATTGAGGTTGGAGAGTTGAAGGAGGAAGTCTTGCTTCTCCAAGAGGAAATTAGGAGGCTGAAGGTTCACCTCAATGGGGTTGAGAGCGAGTGTGAGGTGGCTGATATGGTGGAGGGGAATGAGGCTACCAGCAGCGAGGTGCAGTCTGTCTCTCGCTGCGAGGAAGCTGTAGGTGGGGAGGTAGCAACGGCTACCAGCAGTGAGGTGCAGTCCAGCACCTACTACAAGTGGCAAGTGGTTCCCAGTAATGGGAAGAGCATCAAGAAAAGGAAAGTTACGAGAGAAGATTTGAAGGTAGGAAATCGCTTCTCTGTTCTTCAGGGTGAGTGTACTCCAGTGCCCAGTGAAGGTAAAGGTACTACTTCCCCTGCAAATGGAGGTAAGCGCATACTTGTGGTTGGTGACTCGCAGGTAAGATATATGGACCGTGCCTTCTGTAACACGAATAAGAAGGTAAGAGATAGAGTGCTCTTCCCAGGAGCTGGTGTTAGTGACATAGTCGACAGGTTGGATATCATGTCAGGTAATGGGAACAAGCCTATTATCTGTCTCAGTGCTGGTGGAAATGATATTGGGAAGGGTAGGAGAGAAGAGCTACTAGGTAAGTACAGGTCAGCTATAGATTTAAGTCTAAGGGAGGAGTCCCAGTTATATGTAGCATCTTGCCCAGAAGGGGAGTGGGCAATGAATGGTTGTCTAGGGCAATTGGTGTAAATTGCTGGCCAGACAGATACTGCCAGGAACTTGCAATCCCATTCATTGACAACTGGGACAATTTTTATGGCAAACATGATATGTATGCAAGGGATGGTGTACATCTTTCTGGGGCTGGGGTGGCAGCACTTGCAAACTCAATCGAGAGGGCCATTGCTGAAATGCCTAGGATTTTAAACTGATAGAAGATAGAGGTATGGGTGTGTGTGGGAAACAGTCAGGTTGCAACACTAGGGTTGTAAACAGTAAATGTATAAAAGACATTCATCATGAAGTTATAAATAAAGACAATAGATCAGGTCAGCAAACAAAGGGAGACAGCAGAGGGCAGCGACAGACTAGCTCCCTTAAGGTCTATTATACTAATAGCAGGAGTGTAAGAAATAAGATAGATGAGCTAAGATTAATTGCAAGTGCAGGAAACATAGATATCATTGCTATAACAGAGACTTGGCTCAATCTGAAAGATAGAGATGCCTTCTGAATGTCACATACAAGGCTATAAATTATTCCACACTGACAGGGTCAACAGGAAGGGTGGTGGAGTAGCGATGTACGTAAGAGACAATTTAAAGTGTTGTGTTAGACATGATATAAAATTAGAAGCGTCAGCCACCTGGAGGTTACCTGGAGGTTATTCCGGGGATCAACGCCCCCGCGGCCCGGTCCACGACCAGGCCTCCCGATGGATCAGGGCCTGATCAACTAGGCTGTTACTGCTGGCCGCACGCAGTCCGACGTACGAGCCACAGCCCGGCTGATCCGGCACTGACTTTAGGTATCTGTCCAGCTCTCTCTTGAAGGCAGCCAGCCACTGAATCTGGTTACAGCTTCTCGAGGGCCGTGAAAAACTAATTTTGGGTGTGATTTACAGGGCCCCAAATCTTGATAGGGAGTGCAGTAAACTTCTATGGGATGAAATTCTTAAGGCCTCTACATACGAAAATGTGGTGATAATGAGAGATTTCAACTACAGACAGATTGACTGGAGCAATTTGACAGGAAATTTAGAATCAAGTGACTTTCTTGATACGATTCAGGATTGTTTTTTAAAGCAGTTTGTGACAGAGCCAACTAAAGGAAATAACCTGCTTGACTTGGTTCTTGCCAGCAGGGAAACGCTAATTAATAATCTTGAGGTTAATGATGAGTTCGGGGAAAGTGATCACAAATCACTCAGTTTTCATATATCATGGAATTCCCCTAATAATGGCAATCAGGTCACTGTCCCTGACTTCCGCTTGGCAGATTTCATAGGACTGAAAAATTACTTGGGTGGGCTGAACTGGAATGACCTGACTATTGGTCAGGTAGGTGGTGATGATTGCCGATATGACGTTTTCCAGGGCATAGTTCTAGCTGCTCAGACATCTTATGTTCCAAATAAGGAAATCAGATCAAGCAAAAATGATCCTAAATGGATGAACAATAGATTAAAACATCTCATTGGTCAAAAGAGAGGCATATATAGGCAAATCAAAAGAGGAGAGGTGCAATTAAGAAATCAGTATATTCAGTTAGAGAGAGAAATAAAAAAGGGAATAAGAAAAGCAAAGAGAGATTACGAGGTTAAAGTTGCAAGAGAATCGAAGACTAACCCAAAAGGATTCTTTCAGGTATACAGAAGTAAGATCAGGGACAAGATAGGCCCACTCAAAAGTTACTCGGGTCAGCTCACGGACAGTGATAAGAAAATGTGTAGAATTTTTAACGCATACTTCCTCTCAGTTTTTACACAGGAGGATAACAGCGATATTCCAGTAATGATAAATTATGTAGAACAGGACGATAAACTACGCACGATTAAGGTCACAAGTGACATGGTTCTTAGGCAAATTGATAAATTAAAACCTAACAAATCCCCAGGCCCTGATGAACTGTATGCAAGGGTTCTAAAGAAATGTAAAGAGGAGCTTAGCACACCTTTGGCTAATCTTTTCAACATATCACTACAAACTGGCATGGTGCCAGATAAGTGGAAAATGGCAAATATGATACCTATTTTCAAAACAGGTGACAGGTCCTTAGCTTCGAACTATAGACCAATAAGCCTAACCTCCATAGTGGGAAAATTTATGGAATCAATAATTGCCGAGGCAGTTCGTAGCCACCTTGAAAAGCACAAATTAATCAACGTATCTCAGCATGGTTTTACAAAAGGGCGTTCCTGCCTTACGAATTTATTAACTTTTTTCACTAAGGTATTTGAGGAGGTAGATCATGGTAATGAATATGATAATGTGTATATGGACTTCAGTAAGGCTTTTGACAGGGTCCCACATCAGAGACTATTGAGGAAAATTAAGGCACATGGAATAGGAGGAGAAATTTTTTCCTGGATAGAAGAATGGTTGACAAATAGGCAGCAGAGAGTTTGCATAAATGGGGAGAAATCAGAGTGGGGAAGAGTCATGAGCGGTGTTCCACAGGGGTCAGTGTTGGGCCCCCTGTTGTTCACAATCTACATAAACGACATTGATGAGGGCATAAAGAGCGACATAAGCAAGTTTGCCGACGACACCAAAATAGGCCGTCGAATTCATTCTGACGAGGACATTAGAGCACTCCAGGAAGATCTGAATAGACTGATGCAGTGGTCGGAGAAGTGGCAGATGCAGTTTAATATAGACAAATGCAAAGTTCTAAATGTTGGACAGGAAAATAACCATACCACGTATAAACTAAATAATGTCGATCTTAATATTACGGATTGCGAAAAAGATTTAGGAGTTCTGGTTAGCAGTAATCTGAAACCAGGTCAACAGTGCATAAGTGTTCGCAATAAAGCTAACAGATTCCTTGGCTTCATATCAAGAAGCATAAATAATAGGAGTACTCAGGTTGTTCTTCAACTGTATATATCCTTGGTTAGACCTCATTTAGATTATGCTGCACAGTTTTGGTCCCCGTATTACAGAATGGACATAAATGCTCTGGAAAACATACAAAGGAGGATGACAAAGTTGATCCCATGTATCAGAAATCTTCCCTATGAGGATAGACTAAGGGCCCTGAATCTGTACTCTCTAGAAAGGCGTAGAATTAGGGGGGATATGATTGAGGTGTATAAATGGAAGACAGGAATAAATAAAGGGGATGTAAATAGTGTGCTGAAAATATCTAGCCTAGACAGGACTCGTAGCAATGGTTTTAAGTTGGAAAAATTCAGATTCAGGAGGGATATAGGAAAGCACTGGTTTGGTAATAGAGTTGTGGATGAGTGGAACAAACTCCCGAGTGAAATAAATGGTATAAAATACCGACACAGTGGAAATATAAACACAAATGCAGTATAATGTGATCCTTTATTGACAATGTTTCACCCACACAGTGGGCTTTTTCAAGTCACACACGGATCTACCTGGGGTTGGAAGGTACGAGAGTATTTATAGTCATGTTCAGAATGTTGAGTTCAGGTGGAGAATGCTGCATCTGATGATCTACCGGGTGGGGTTATACAGTCTTGGGTAGCTTGGCAGGGGTATTGGACAAGTTGTGAGTAGACTTTCTGCAGTGTTCTAAATACTCTCGTACCTTCCAACCCCAGGTAGATCCGTGTGTGACTTGAAAAAGCCCACTGTGTGGGTGAAACGTTGTCAATAAAGGATCACATTATACTGCATTTGTGTTTATATTTCCAAACTCCCGAGTACAGTTATAGAGGCCAGAACTTTGTATAGTTTTAAAAACGGGTTAGATAAATACATGAGTGGGTGTGGGTGGGTGTGAGTTGGGCCTGATTAGCTTGTGCTACTAGGTCAATTGTCGTGTTCCTTCCTTAAGTGAATGTGGTCTGCCCTGACTAGGTTGGGGCATTGGCTTAAGCCGGTAGGAGACTTGGACCTGCCTCGCATGGGCCAGTAGGCCTGCTGCAGTGTTCCTTCTTTCTTATGCTCTTAAAAGCAGGGGGTGCATTAAGTACACTCAAAGCAGCTCAATAAGTGTAAAACGATCAAGTCTTTTCAACACCCTCCCTTCATACATAAAGGGAATTACTAAAAGACCCCTGGTTGTCTTGAATAGGAACAAGAAAACTTCCTGATCACCCGGGCTTTGATGCATACGTTGAAATGAGTGTGGCTAGTCACCAACCAGGAGGCTTGGTCTGGGTCCAGGCGTGACCCCCCGAAGTCGTCTTCGTGCAAGTGTTAGGTAATCAGCAGCTAGTAGCGTGTGGTGGTAGGGAAGGACAAAACCCGTGGTGGTGGTGGTGTGCTCACTCCATGTCGCGCTGAATTACCCCTCCACCACCTCAATAAACCCCCACCCGTCCTACCATCTAAATTATCTGCGTATCTGCGCGCCTCTGGCAAGACAGTGATAGTGTGAGTGATGGTGAAAGTGTTTCCTCTTCGTGTCACCCTGCCTCAGTGGGAGACGGCCAATGTTATACATATATAATTCAACGACCTGGCCATATCCCACAGAGGCAGGGTGACCTAAAAAGAAAAACGAAAGTTTCTCTTTTTAAATTTAGTAATGTATACAGGAGAAGGGGTTACTAGCCTCTTGCTCCCAGCATTTCAGTCGCCTCTTACGACACGTATGGCTTACGGAGGAAGAATTCTGTTCCATTTTTCCATGGAGATAAGCGGAAATAAACAAGAACTAGTAAGAAAATAGAAGAAAACCCAGAGGGGTGTATATATATATATATATATATATATATATATATATATATATACATACACATATGCTTGTACATACATGTGTAGTGTGACTACAGTGTAAGTAGAAGTACGCAGACATATCAGAAACCTTGGATGTTTATGAGAGACAAAAGACGGTAGTACCTCCCTGGGCGGTTGTTGTGTACCAACCTACTACCAAGGATATATATATATATATATATATATATATATATGTAGGTAGTAGGTTGGTAGACAGCAACCGCCCAGGGAGGTACTACCGTCCTGCCAAGTGAGTGTAAAACGAAAGCCTGTAATCGTTTAACATGATGGTAGGATTGCTGGTGTCTTTTGTCTGTCTCATAAATATGCAAGATTACAGGTAAGTCTTGCTACTTCTACTTACACTTAGGTCACACTACACATACATGTACAAGCATATATATACACACCCCTCTGGGTTTTCTTCTATTTTCTTTCTAATTCTTGTTCTTGTTTATTTCCTCTTATCTCCATGGGGAAGTGGAACAGAATTCTTCCTCTGTAAGCCATGCGTGTCGTAAGAGGCGACTAAAATGCCGGGAGCAAGGGGCTAGTAACCCCTTCTCCTGTATATATTACTAAATTTAAAAGGAGAAACTTCAGTTTTTTCTTTTGGGCCACCCCACCTCAGTGGGATACGGCTGGTACGTTGAAAGAAAGAATATATATATATATATATATATAAATATATATATATATATATATATATATATATATATATATATATATTATATAAATATATATATATAAATATCCATCCTTCGTAGTAGGTTGGCACACAGCAAACGCCCAGGGAGGTACTACCGTCTTTTGTGTTGAAAGAATTAAGAGTAAGACGGAGAATAGGATAGCAGATGAACAAGGAGGCTATAGGAAAGGTAGGGGGTGTGTGGACCAGGTGTTTACAGTGAAACATACAAGTGAACAGTATTTAGGTAAGGCTAAAGAGGTTTTTGTGGCATTTATTGATTTGGAAAAGGCGTATGACAGGGTGGATAGGGGGGCAATGTGGCAGATGCTGCAGGTGTATGGTGTAGAAGGTAGGTTACTGAAAGCAGTGAAGAGTTTTTACGAGGATAGTGAGGCTCAAGTTAGAGTATGTAGGAAAGAGTGAGTTTATTTCCAAGTAAAAGTAGGCCTTAGACAAGGATGCGTGATGTCACCGTGGTTGTTTAATATATTTATAGATGGGGTTGTAAGAGAAGTAAATGCGAGGGTCTTGGCAAGAGGAGTGGAGTTAAAAGATAAAGAATCACACACAAAGTGGGAGTTGTCACAGTTGCTCTTTGCTGATGACACTGTGCTCTTGGGAGATTCTGAAGAGAAGTTGTAGAGGTTGGTGGATGAATTTGGTAGGGTGTGCAAAAGAAGAAAATTAAAAGTGAATACAGGAAAGAGTAAAGTTATGAGGATAACAAAAAGATTAGGTGATGAAAGATTGGATATCGGATTGGAGGGAGAGAGTATGGAGGAGGTGAATGTATTCAGGTATTTGGGAGTGGACGTGTCAGCGGATGGGTCTATGAAAGATGAGGTGAATCATAGAATTAATGAGGGGAAAAGAGTGAGCGGTGCACTTAGGAGTCTGTGGAGACAAAGAACTTTGTCCTTGGAGGCAAAGAGGGGAATGTATGAGAGTATAGTTTTACCAACGCTCTTATATGGGTGTGAAGCATGGGTGATGAATGTTGCAGCGAGGAGAAGGCTGGAGGCAGTGGAGATGTCATGTCTGAGGGCAATGTGTGGTGTGAATATAATGCAGAGAATTCGTAGTTTGGCAGTTAGGAGGAGGTGCGGGATTGCCAAAACTGTTGTCCAGAGGGCTGAGGAAGGGTTGTTGAGGTGGTTCGGACATGTAGAGAAAATGGAGCGAAACAGAATGACTTAAAGAGTGTATCAGTCTGTAGTGGAAAGAAGGCGGGGTAGGGGTCGGCTAGGAAAGGTTGGAGGGAGGGGGTAAAGGAGGTTTTGTGTGCGAGGGGCTTGGACTTCCAGCAGGCATGCGTGAGCGTGTTTGATAGGAGTGAATGGAGACAAATGGTTTTTAATACTTGACGTGCTGTTGGAGTGCGAGCAAAGTAACATTTATGAAGGGATTCAGGGAAACCGGCAGGCCGGACTTAAGTCCTGGAGATGGGAAGTACAGTGTCTGCACTCTGAAGGAGGGGTGTTAATGTTGCAGTTTAAAAACTGTAGTGTAAAGCACCCTTCTGGCAAGACAGTGATGGAGTGAATGATTATATATATATATATATATATATATATATATATATATATATATATATATATATGTTATATATATATATATATATATATGTTATATATATATATATATATATATATATATATATATATATATATATATATATATATATATATATATATATATATATATATATATATATAACATATATATATATATATATATATATATATATATATATATATATATGTTTTATATATATATATATATATATATATATATATAATATATATATATATATATATATATATATATATATATATATATAGACACATAGGGCAGTTTTAAGAAAAGATACGATAGAGCTCATGGAGCTTGATCAGGCCCTGATCCACCGGGAGTCCTGGTCGTGGACCGGGCCGCGGGGGCGTTGATCCCCGGTATACCCTCCAGGTAGACTCCGGGTAGTAGTGACCAGGAAAGAGGCGGGGCCAGGAGCTGTGAGTCTAACCCTGCAACCACAATTAGGTGAGGACACGCACACACACACATAAAAATATAACAGCCTAGTGTCTAATCGACATGTGCCTAGGACAAAATGGTAACTAACCCATTCCTAGTGACTGGAGAACAGGACAATATGTGGGGCATCAACGAAAGTATTACAAGAAAATACACTGTGCAGCTTAGTACAAGTGAAGTTGTCTTGTTTCATGTTGTAGATGATGGCTGTCGTCAGGCTAGTGCAGTGTTGTATGCACTCTTAATAATATAACGTATTTTCAAAATGTCGAAAGGCTATTTGCAACAATGAATCTATTATTTATATACCGATTTATATACGTATTCTTAGCTATATATAATGAAGTCCAAATTCTTCTCTTACCCTCACCCAGTCATCTTCCCCCTCCCACTGTGATGGAAATATTTTCATAAGAGTTACATTTATCCTGTGTATGGGATAAGTCATCGTGAGAAACAGTAATTCCCAAGTTTTATTAACTCCAGCTCTGCTGCAACCAAACTCCTGAAGCTGCCCTACCTCATGAACCTTTTAATGGAATACCTGATATCCTCATTGATCTACTGAAGTCACCCAGGCTTCAGTACGGTATAAATTCTATCCTGTGTAATGGAATATGAGAGGAGAACCGTAAGAAAATACTGTTCCCACTAAATAACTCACTCGTGTGAAAATATATAAAAAATACAGTAATTACATACACAATAATCCCACCCTAAAGAGGGAAGATATGATTACGGCATAAAAGATATCAGGGAAACTGATAAGGCGAGTAAGGAATGTTTGAAATGGGAGAACCAGAAACAAGGCTGAGTAAATGCACTTTCACAAGAACAGACGAGTCACAGTCACATTAGTACTTGTTAAGTCTCAGGTTTGCAATGAAATTTACTACACTTGATATACAACCTGGAGACAACTCTGTACACAGGTTAAAGAACAGGTATGATTGGATTAAGACCAGAAAATAATGGTGGAGGAGGTAACTTGCGTTGTGGTACAAGGATCCAGGTTCCCACCCCGGCAACCAACCCATGTAACATTTAGTGTTCGCGAGAAAACACACGCTAGAGAAATTACAAGCCTCGTGCTGCCAGATGTAAGCCACCATTTTTTTGTTATTGTAGAGCACAGGTAAACATGTTAATATACGTTAACCTAGCGTAACCCAAAATAAAATAGGAAAAATTCTGCAATATTTCGAGGGCAGAGACGCGAGTAGTAATTCTGGATAAAAAGCACAGCGGGTGCAGAGAGCAAGACTAAGCCAGGTACCGGAGTGCTCTTATCATCACATTCCACCACCAACACTGATTTTACCAGCAGGAGAAGGCTGGAGGCAGTGGAGATGTCATGTCTGAGAGCAATGTGTGGTGTGAATATAATGCAGAGAATTCGTAGTTTGGAAGTTAGGAGGAGGTGCGGGATTACCAAAACTGTTGTCCAGAGGGCTGAGGAAGGGTTGTTGAGGTGGTTCGGACATGTGGAGAGAATGGAGCGAAACAGAATAACTTCAAGAGTGTATCAGTCTGTAGTGGAAGGAAGGCGGGGTAGGGGGTCGGCCTAGGAAAGGTTGGAGGGAGGGGGTAAAGGAGGTTTTGTGTGCGAGGGGCTTGGACTTCCAGCAGGCATGCGTGAGCGTGTTTGATAGGAGTGAATGGAGACAAATGGTTTTTAATACTTGACGTGCTGTTGGAGTGTGAGCAAAGTAACATTTATGAAGGGGTTCAGGGAAACCGGTAGGCCGGACTTGAGTCCTGGAGATGGGAAGTACAGTGCCTGCACTCTGAAGGAGGGGTGTTAATGTTGCAGTTTAAAAACTGTAGTGTAAAGCACCCTTCTGGCAAGACAGTGATGAAGTGAATGATGGTGAAAGTTTTTCTTTTTCGGGCCACCCTGCCTTGGTGGGAATCGGCCAGTGTGATAATAATAACAAAATTTTATTCCCCTGGCTCCGACCCACAACAGCGTTATCACACCGGTATATATTTTAAGTGCTAGATGGGCAATGGCAGCGGTGTGTAGGAAAGTGATCCAAGTTTCTCCGCGCTAGGGAATCAAACTCGGGACCTTGTCATTGTGAGTAGAACGCTCCCACTAGCGAGCTAGGTGGCACCAAGATGGTTTGTTTGCAATCGTGTCATTACGATTTCGTGAGTCATGGCTGAGACACCGTGATGGAGGGCCAACACTACCCTCCTGGGTTAGGTTTCCTTCTGTCCTAATGTTACGCCTCCCATCCCTAACCCACCCCATCCCAAAACACCTTAACCCCTTCCCCTACTCTTTTCACTCTCCCCTTCCCCACACGACATCTTTCAAGGTATAAATACTGAACCCAAGTTAAACTACCGTATCTAAGATAACCTTATTGTCTTACTGAAGTTGAACTATCATACCTAAAGGTGACCGCATTGTCTTACTGAAGTTGAACTATCATACCTAAAGATAACCGCATTGTCTTACTGAAGTTGAACTATCATACCTAAAGATAACCGCATTGTCTTACTGAAGTTGAACTATCGTACCTAAAGATAACCGCATTGTCTTACTGAAGTCAAGCAATTTCCCCAGACGATAACTTGTGTACTAAGAATGCAGAAGCCGCACACTTTGATGTACCATTGATATACAGCAGTCCGACCCTGGGCCAAGCCTATCTGGTGCTTGCTTGATCAACCAGGCTGTTGCTGCTGGCGGCCCACTGATCCCATATCCATCACAGTTTGGTTGATACGGCACTTGGTGGAGATACATGTCCAATATCTCTTGAAAATTTCTACCCATATTACGGTAAATTCGAAACGTTTCAGTGGTGAGACCCGAGTCACTATATTTACGAAGGGAAAGATCACGCAAGGTTATATAGCCGGGAAAACCCCGAGTAGAAGTAGGATCTTCTAGATTTTCACCAGACTACATGTCCAATGGTAGGCGGGGACCTTGCTTCATTAATGATAACTGCGACACTTGTGCAACATTAGGGTATCTTTGTTCCAAGATAAAGGTACCAAATGTTGCACAAGTGTCTCATTTATGAACTTGTCCGTCTTGTAAAGCATTTATTCATTAATGATCATGCGTGTCAGTGTGGCGGTGATACTATAGCTTCATGCTTTGTGTAATTGTTTCTATCACAGCAATGAGAGAAGTTCCAAACAATGACATCTGTTGAGACTGGGTCCTGATCATTTGTACTTTGACCCAATCCATTAAATATCCTTCGTGTTCCTGTTGCACGCATATCTCGAGTCGTTAATTCAAGGGGACAAATTCCTGCTTCTCTCTCCTATGTATTTCTTGTAACAGTGACTGTACGGAATCGTGAAGACACCAGCAGTGTTTACTGCTCACTGCAAGACTTCCCTTATATCCCCTTCCAATATTTCCGTGTCTTCTACCGAGGTGACTTTCACGTTTATTTTCGTATTGTCTGTAAATGATACAAAGCTGCGACGGTGTTTTTATCTATATCTGCAACGAAAATGAGAAACAGAAAAGAGGCCAGACCCATCTCTTAAGCTACTAAACTTCTTACTTTAAGACTACATTCCGCTGTCTACTGCTACTACTAGTAGTAGTAGTAGTAGTAGTAGTAGTAGTAGTAGTAGTAGTAGTAATAGTAGTAGTAATAGTAGTAATAGTAATAGTATTAGTAATAGTAATAGTAATAGTAGTAATAGTAGTAATAGTAGTAATAGTAATAGTAGTAATAGTAATAGTAGTAATAGTAATAGTAGTAATAGTAGTAATAGTAGTAATAGTACCTGGAGGTTATTCCGGGGATCAACGCCCCCGCGGCCCGGTCCATGACCAGGCCTCCCGATGGATCAGGGCCTGATCAACTAGGCTGTTACTGCTGGCCACACGCAGTCCAACGTACGAGCCACAGCCCGGCTGATCCGGCACTGACTTTAGGTATCTGTCCAGCTCTCTCTTGAAGGCAGCCAGGGGTAATAGTAGTAGTAATAGTAGTAGTAGTAATAGTAGTAGTAGTAATAGTAGTAATAGTAATAGTAATAGTAATAGTAGTAATAGTAATAGTAATAGTAATAGTAGTAATAGTAATAGTAGTAGTAGTAATAGTAGTAGTAATAGTAGTAGTAATAGTAGTAGTAGTAATAGTAGTAGTAGTAATAGTAGTAATAGTAGTAGTAGTAATAGTAGTAATAGTAATAGTAATAGTAATAGTAGTAATAGTAATAGTAGTAGTAGTAATAGTAGTAATAGTAGTAGTAGTAATAGTAGTAGTAGTAATAGTAGTACTACTACTACTACTGTGCTCTATTCCCCCGAAAATTGAATATCTATTTGCTTACTCTGTGCGTTATACTAACCGACTTCACCTTATGCATTATCGCTCCGTGAAATCCATATAGACCACACTTCTATTTTACAATATCCGAGATAATGCAGATAACTTCATAAAATTTCATTTCTCTTGTTTATGGGAGAGACCAACCTGAGAGATGGCAATTATCAAGTGATAGTAACTCCAGCTAAACTGAACATAAACCTCTGACGCTGCCGTAGCTGATGCACCTCTAATGGAATACTTGACGATATCTTCCTCTCATTACTGAAGTCTCCCAGCTAAGGCTAATAGATTTCAACACTACATATGAGCCCCATCCTGCGTGATGGAATAAAACAAGGAAACAGCCATTGTTCCCACTAACATAGAATAGAGTAGCAGCCCTTCAGTCATCTTCCCACAGGTATACCCTCACCTCTTCACCCTCCCCCCCTCACACACACAAACATATCCCCACCTACCCCTCCGCTACCAACACTCCAAGATGACCCCCTCCCCTCCCCCTCAATCCCAGAGACCCCTCTCGACCCTTAGCCCCTCGGTAGGACACTTAAGACGTTGCCACTCCCACCCCAGGAGCGGTGGCATGAGGGGGAGTGGGGGGAGGAGAATGAGTGAGGTGCATGGATAAAGACCGCGACGGAACGTCAGCGTCGGGGAAGAGAAAGAAAGACAACGTCGGTGAGCTAAGATATGAAGGTGGAAGTGAATGAAGGGCAGATGGTCCTTCTACACTTGGTTTAATAATCCCCTTACCACCCTTGGTTTAATAATCGAACAGGAGTGCAGAAAGCACTTGACTTGTACTCACTGGAGCGCAGGCGAGATAAATACATTATAATCTACACCTCGAAAATCCTAAAGGGATTGGTCCCTAATCTGCACAAAAAAGTCACTCCTTACGAAAGCAAAAGACTTGGCAGGCGGCGCCATTGATATACTAAGAAAAAATACAGTAAGTGCCCGGGGCCCAAGACTGTTCAACAGCCTCCCACTAGGCATAAGGGGAATTACCAACAGACCCCTGGCTATCTTCAAGAGGGAGCTGGACAGATACCTAAAGACTCCAGGCACTGATTTCTACCTACCTCCAGACTCTAGTGCCGGATCAGCCTGGCTGTGGTGATCCTGTTGCACGCATATCTCAAGTCGTTAATTCTAGGGGACAAATTTCTGCTCGTCTCTCCTATTTCTTGTAACAGTGGCAACACGGAATCGTGCAGCCAACGGTAACAGTCTGATTGATCAGGTCCTGATCCACCGGAAGGCCTGGTCATGGACCGGGCCGCGGGAGCGTTGGTCCCCGGAATACCCTCCAGGTAGACCAAGCAGGTAAGGGGACCAAGACTCGACAATTTCCCTTTATACACAAGAGGAATTACCAACAGATTCCCAGCTGTCTTCAAGCGATAAGATTTTTTTTAAGTTGCTGATCAATCGAGCTGTGGTAGATACGCTGGAGTGCGTATTGTTGACACCAGCAAACTGGTCATTCAGACCAGCAAGCAGGAGGCCTGACCTGGGACCCAGCCGCGGGGGCGCTGACCCCCGGAGACGACTCCGGGTAATGTGAGGAGAGTATGCTGGAGGCATAATAACCCCCCCCCCAACACCTCTGCACCCACACACCCCGATCCTCCACACCCCGCTCCCCGACACTCCCCGCTCCCACATACCCTCCCCACACATGCAATAAGACCACACTTAGCAGGAAACGCAGAATTCAGGGATTAAAGGTGGCAAGTGTGGCATTGTTAGGAGAGGGTCCCAGGGGGGAGGGAGGGACATGAGGGGTGAGGAGACAAGAGGGGAGGATTACAAGATGTTAGAGGGTCTCTCAAAGAGTGGAGGTGGAGGGTGATTCAGTGTATAGTGACGGAGGGGTGATTCAGTGTATGGAGTGACGGAGGGGTGATTCAGTGTATGGAGTGACGGAGGGGTGATTCAGTGTATGGAGTGACGGAGGGGTGATTCAGTGTATGGAGTGGTAGTGGAGGGTGATTCAGTGTATGGAGTGGTGGTGGTGGAGGCTCGACCCTCCGTCAGATAACAGCCAGACAAACGCTACATATCACCTGCAGACCACAAACTGACTCCAGGTGATTAGATAGTAATGAGACTACACTTAATGATCTGGTACAGTGATAATATACGCCAAACACTGATTATGTTTCCACACACACAACAAACAGTTACTTGCTCTGTAAACCTTGTACTACACGATACCTGGGGTTAACCTGTGACCGACACGTTGAGGGGGAAAACAATGAGGGAGGGGAGGACACTTCCGGGACAATCATTAGGAAAGTTTCGGTCTGGGACCTTGTTCACTCCTAGGTCCCAGGACAGAAAAGTTTCATGGCTGCTGCAGTAAAGCTGTGAATTTCATTAAGAGTCTGAAGATGGTGCTGGAAATAGGAAGGTGGAAGAGAGAGAGAGAGAGAGAGAGAGAGAGAGAGAGAGAGAGAGAGAGCGAGCGAGCGCAGAGTGAAGGGAAGGATGGGAGCCCAGGAATTATTTGGACGTTTACGACGGGGTGGAGGGTGGGGGGGGGGGGAAGGTAAGAAGGAAAAGATATGGGTTGAGGAAGGGAGATGGTCTGAGGAGAGGAAGAAGGGTTGGGGAGAGAGACGTAAATTAGGAGAGAGGGATTGCGGGGGGGAGGGAGGGGAAGGGGGGGGTGACCAGCCACACTACTACTGTTACTGTTCAACAGCTACTGTAGCCACCACTGAAACCACAGCTACTGTAGCCATCAATGAAACCACAGCTACTGTAGCCATCACCGAAACCACAGCTACTGTAGCCATCACCGAAACCACAGCTACTGTAGCCACCACTGAAACCACAGCTACTGTAGCCACCACTGAAACCACAGCTACTGTAGCCACCACTGAAACTACAGCTACTGTAGCCACCACCAAAACCACAGCTACTGTAGCCATCACCAAAACCACAGCTACTGTAGCCATCACCAAAACCACAGCTACTGTAGCCATCACCAAAACCACAGCTACTGTAGCCATCACCAAAACCACAGGTACTGTAGCCATCACCAAAACCACAGGTACTGTAGCCATCACTGAAACCACAGCTATTGTAGCCACCACTGAAACCACAGCTATTGTAGCCACCACCGAAACCACAGCTACTGTAGCCATCACCGAAACCACAGCTACTGTAGCCATCACCGAAACCACAGCTACTGTAGCCATCACCGAAACCACAGCTACTGTAGCCATCACCGAAACCACAGCTACTGTAGCCATCACCGAAACCACAGCTACTGTAGCCATCACCGAAACCACAGCTACTGTAGCCATCACCGAAACCACAGCTACTGTAGCCATCACCGAAACCACAGCTACTGTAGTCATCACTGAAACCACAGCTATTGTAGCCATTACTGAAACCACAGCTATTGTAGCCACCACTGAAACCACAGCTATTGTAGCCATCACTGAAACCACAGCTACTGTAGCCATCACTGAAACCACAGCTACTGTAGCCATCACTGAAACCACAGCTACTGTAGCCATCACTGAAACCACAGCTACTGTAGCCATCACTGAAACCACAGCTACTGTAGCCATCACTGAAACCACAGCTACTGTAGCCATCACTGAAACCACAGCTACTGTAGCCATCACTGAAACCACAGCTACTGTAGCCATCACTGAAACCACAGCTACTGTAGCCATCACTGAAACCACAGCTACTGTAGCCATCACTGAAACCACAGCTATTGTAGCCATCACTGAAACTACAGCTACTGTAGCCATCACTGAAACTACAGCTACTGTAGTCATCACTGAAACTACAGCTACTGTAGCCATCACTGAAACTACAGCTACTGTAGCCATCACTGAAACTACAGCTACTGTAGCCATCACTGAAACTACAGCTACTGTAGCCATCACTGAAACTACAGCTACTGTAGCCATCACTGAAACTACAGCTACTGTAGCCATCACTGAAACCACAGCTATTGTAGCCATCGCTGAAACCACAGCTACTGTAGCCATCGCTGAAACCACAGCTACTGCAGCCATCATTGAAACCACAGCTACTATATCCATCACTGAAACCACAGTTACTGTAGCCATCACTGAAACCACAGCTACTGTAGCCATCACTGAAACCACAGCTACTGTAGCCATCACTGAAGCCAGTTACTGTAGCCATCACTGAAGCCAGTTACTGTAACCATCACTGAAGCCAGTTACTGTAGGCATCACTGAAGCCAGTTACTGTAGCCATCACTGAAGCCAGTTACTGCAACCATTACTGAAGCCAGTTACTGCTACCACCACTGAAGCCAGTTACTGTAACCATCACTGAAGCCAGTTACTGTAGCCATCACTGAAGCCAGTTACTGTAACCATCACTGAAGCCAGTTACTGTAACCATCACTGAAGCCAGTTACTGTAACCATCACTGAAGCCAGTTACTGTAACCATCACTGAAGCCAGTTACTGTAACCATCACTGAAGCCAGTTACTGTATCCATCACTGAAGCCAGTTACTGTAACCATCACTGAAGCCAGTTACTGCAACCATCACTGAAGCCAGTTATTGTAACCATCACTGAAGCCAGTTACTGTAACCATCACTGAAGCCAGTTATTGTAACCATCACTGAAGCCAGTTACTGTAACCATCACTGAAGCCAGTTACTGTAACCATCACTGAAGCCAGTTACTGTAGCCATCACTGAAGCCAGTTACTGTAGCCATCACTGAAGCCAGTTACTGTAGCCATCACTGAAGCCAGTTACTGTAGCCATCACTGAAGCCAGTTACTGTAACCATTACTGAAGCCAGTTACTGCTACCACCACTGAAGCCAGTTACTGTAACCATCACTGAAGCCAGTTACTGTAGCCATCACTGAAGCCAGTTACTGTAACCATCACTGAAGCCAGTTACTGTAACCATCACTGAAGCCAGTTACTGTAACCATCACTGAAGCCAGTTACTGTAACCATCACTGAAGCCAGTTACTGTAGCCATCACTGAAGCCAGTTACTGTAGCCATCACTGAAGACAGTTACTGTAACCATCACTGAAGCCAGTTACTGTAACCATCACTGAAGCCAGTTACTGTAACCATCACTGAAGCCAGTTATTGTAACCATCACTGAAGCCAGTTACTGTAGCCATCACTGAAGCCAGTTACTGTAGCCATCACTGAAGCCAGTTACTGTAACCATCACTGAAGCCAGTTACTGTAGCCATCACTGAAGCCAGTTACTGTAGCCATCACTGAAGCCAGTTACTGCTACCACCACTCCCACCATACAGCTGAACTCTTCTCCAGGCTGAGGGACTGACCACCTCAAATACTTTTTCTCCAAGGTTGATGGACCGATTACATAATTTTCATTTCATTACTCCTGTTCCCTCTGTATTTGACTGAAGTGGCCTACTGTGTAGGCGAAACGTTTCATCAGTAATGATACCCAACTGTTGCATATGCGTCTTAATCCTCAACTTGTCGGCACTTTATACAGTTTTCAACAGTAATTCCTTGTTCATTACTGTGCCACTGATTAGTACAGGTGACTTATGATCACTACAAGTGCCATGTCAACTACATTAATGACTTTGGTGAAGGAATTAAACACGACATTGTTAAATTCGCTAACACAATAATAGATCGTGTAATGAATTCGGAGGTGGCGCCACACCCTAGAACTTCAGAATGATTTGGTCAACTTGACGCTATAGTCGGAAAAAATGGCAGTGCGATGTGGAATATGCAAAGTCCTAATGCTAAGGAATTAAAATAAGTGAGGTCAGTAAAGTGAATGATGTATGTGAATCATACCACATTTTAAGAGTTAATTATTCTTGTTAGTACAAGCTGTATCAGTATCTACGGACTGTGATACATACACACATGTACAACACTTAGGATATTTATTAAGGAAACATTTCGCTCACTAAGAGCCTTGTTCATCGATAGTATTAACAAAGACCCTAGTGTTTACCCCACAGTCATTGTGTGAAACAAATCTGACGCTCAGACATGAGGAGAAACGAGGCTGCGGCCATCTATGTTAACCTTCACAATGGTCAATTAACAGCAGTCATATCTAACTGTAATTAACAATCTCGGTTATGTTACCCATCTCTCTCACAGTTATATACTAAAACACTGTATTAACCCCATATCATTCCCCTCCTATTATCTGGTAGAAGCGGGATTTGACATGTAATGTATTCTCCTTTCATTTCTGTTATTATTATAATTATGGGGGAGCACTAAACCCGTAGGATTATACAGCGCATGTGGGGGGATGGAAGGTATTCAGGCTCAATTTAGGGAACCGGAGCACAGATCCAACTCCCTAGATCAAGAGCCCCTCACCAGCGTCAAGGAACCTCACTTGAGGGGTCATTACTACTGTACAATGATACTTGTATTCTGCAGCAGGCCAGCAGGCCGCGGCCATCAACAGCCTGGTTGATCACATAATTAATGGATACCAGATTCAACTCTTGGAAACCGGTAACACAGGATCCTGCTCCCAGGAAGACTAGTGTCAAGAGAGCAGTCAGTCAGGAAGTAGGTAATGACCATCAGTGGGTAATGATCATTAGCGGGTGGTAATGACCAGGATAATGAAGACCAGCAACACTCTTCAGTTCCCCCACAGCCGCTGCCTCAGGGAAACACCACAAAACCCGGCTCATGTTCCCTCAGGCAAGGGGGTACCACGACCACCCCTGCTGCTGGGGTGAGTGGGGATACCAGCCTGGAGGGTAGGTACCATGACCAGCAGTACTACCCCTGCTGCTGGGATGAGTGGGGATACCAGCCTGGAGGGTAGGTACCATGACCAGCAGTACTACCCCTGCTGCTGGGGTGAGTGGGGGTACCAGCCTGGAGGGTAGGTACCATGACCAGCAGTACTACCCCTGCTGCTGGGGTGAGTGGGGATACCAGCCTGGAGGGTAGGTACCATGACCAGCAGTACTACCCCTGCTGCTGGGGTGAGTGGGGGTACCAGCCTGGAGGGTAGGTACCATGACCAGCAGTACTACCCCTGCTGCTGGGGTGAGTGGGGATACCAGCCTGGAGGGTAGGTACCATGACCAGCAGTACTACCCCTGCTGCTGGGGTGAGTGGGGGTACCAGCCTGGAGGGTAGGTACCATGACCAGCAGTACTACCCCTGCTGCTGGGGTGAGTGGGGGTACCAGCCTGGAGGGTAGGTACCATGACCAGCAGTACTACCCCTGCTGCTGGGGTGAGTGGGGATACCAGCCTGGAGGGTAGGTACCATGACCAGCAGTACTACCCCTGCTGCTGGGGTGAGTGGGGGTACCAGCCTGGAGGGTAGGTACCATGACCAGCAGTACTACCCCTGCTGCTGGGGTGAGTGGGGATACCAGCCTGGAGGGTAGGTACCATGACCAGCAGTACTACCCCTGCTGCTGGGGTGAGTGGGGGTACCAGCCTGGAGGGTAGGTACCATGACCAGCAGTACTACCCCTGCTGCTGGGGTGAGTGGAGGTACCAGCCTGGAGGGTAGGTACCATGACCAGCAGTACCACCCCTGCTGCTTGGGAAGGCCGGAAGGGGGGCATATCACCAACACATCTTTCATGCTATATTGGTTATTGTTAATGTATTTGATAAGAGAAAATCAGGGTCTTGCGTGACATGCTCAGTGGGAGTAATTATGTCCGCTGACCTTTATTTCTTTCTTTCGTTCAAAAAAAAAAAAAACACAATAAGGCAAATATCACAATAAGCAGGAAGATGATGGGGTGGATAATGAGAACTTTCAAAACAAGGGAAATGGTACCAATGGTGAGACTTTTTAAAATCGTTTGTGTTCTCTTGTTGAGAATACTGATTAGTGTTGACGGCCCCGTTCAGGTATTTAAATTACTGGGAATGCTTCAGAGTCCTAAATATGTACTCAATGGAGCGGAGGAGAAAGAGATACATGATAATATATAACTAGAAAGCAGTTGAGGACTTTGTCCCTAATCTGCATATTGCCATAACGTACAGGAGTGACAGATGTTAGAGGAAATGCAAAATAAAACCAGTTAAAAACAGAGGCAGGACGAGTGCAATAAGAGAACGTTGCATCAACATGCGGGGTCCCAGACTATTCAACATCTTACCAGAAGATATCAGAAATGTTACTGGAGCAGGTGTAGACAAGTATCTCCAAATGCCAGATCAACCAGGCTGTGATGGATATGTGGGTTACCAGGCCACCAGCAGTAACTGTCTGGATGACCAGGCAAGCCTAGCCCAAGGCCGGGCTCCAGGAGTAAAAAAAACATGATCGAAACTCAAAGTTATATCAACTAATGTTAATTCCCCCCCCCCGCGCGCGAATGCGGGGGGGGGGGGAATTAACATTAGTTCTAAAGATATAACTTTGATGAGTCAAGTTGACAGTTAAAAAAAAAGAAAAGTCACTGTCCTGAACACTGCCTAACTGTCCACTCACTGAGGAATAGAGAAGTACACAGTAATAACCTATGTAATATGATGATAATAAGATTCCAGACATATTAAGTAAATATCCCAATTTTGTTTGCAACAGACAGGAGGGTTGTGGATGTACCCCTTTTAACCCATTTTTGAGACCTAGTTCCTAGGTCTATTGTGTATCTATGTGGTCTTGCGCTACAGTCCACAGGATGGATAAATGGTTTATAATAAACTAGCCGCTTCGGCAGTAAACAAAAAAAAAAAAACCCCGCTAAGTAGAGCTGCTGAATAAAACACTTGCAGTGAAGCCGTCACAACTTGTCGTCCAGGACTCAACGTCTACTGATATGGGATGTGTTTGTATCTTCACATCACTACCATCCACACCAATCATTGTATTCCACAGCCGCTACTCGTGTGCACACCGAAACTACTACTTATGAACACAAGAGGCTTGGCAGACGGTGCAGGATACCTCCAATGAAAAGCAGAGGATGACTACAATGACAGAACTCAATAAGTGTCACTGGACCACGACTCTTCAACGCCCTTTAATGAACATAGGAAAGAAGAAGCACTGCAGCAAGTCTACTGGCCCATGCTAGGCAGGTTCAACTCACACCCACCCTTAAAGGGAATTTACAATAAGTCCCTGGATATCTTCAGGAGGGTACTCGACAGATTTCCCAAAACAGTTCCTGATCAATCAGACTGTGGTACATACTTTGAACTGCGAGCGGCGGGTACTAACATCTGGATCGATCAGACCAGCAACCAGATCTGAGACCGGGCCGCGGGGTGGTGACCTCCGCAAGCGACTCCGGGTAAACTGCAGGCGAGCTGTAGTCTGTGACCGGTTTTCAGTGTTGTGCTACCCTGGCAGACCTGCCTGAGGCTAGTCTTCCTAGCCGATCGCTTATTCGCTCTCATAAACCAAGAAATGATCACGAACATGACGTGTAGAAGGCTCGTACACAGAGCCGGATAAAGATTTTGAAGCTCCTGGGCTATAAGTACTGTGAGGGAGTCCTCCCCCCCCCCAGTGATATTTTCAAAAGAAAATAAAAAAGCTAAAGAAACATTCAATGAACGGTCAAGAGTTCATCATATACGTGATGTAATAACAACCTATAATTATAAACTTACATCAGTAACTGTCAACACTTTTCACTTAATCTCTGGAGGCCCTCCAGCTGGTGGAGGCCACGTGGCTGTAGCACCTAAAGTCCTATGCCTTAATCCCGCCTTGTTTGTACAGTGGTACAGCCTAAGTTGTCTGTGTCACACCTCGTCAAGGCTGCAAAATTATTACTCAGTTGATTCTAGGAACTGGAGCAGAGATCCAATTCTTTAGATCAAGAGCCCCTCACCAGCATCAAGGAACCTCCCTTGAGGCTACATAAGGTCGGACAAGATTTAACGTATATAGTGAGCAGTGTGTGAGACAGTGTGTGCTGTGTACGTGTGTTTATA
Organism: Cherax quadricarinatus; assembly: GCF_038502225.1. Taxonomy (NCBI): domain Eukaryota; kingdom Metazoa; phylum Arthropoda; class Malacostraca; order Decapoda; family Parastacidae; genus Cherax; species Cherax quadricarinatus. Next base: position 10,534,296 of record NC_091307.1, read on the forward strand.
TTGTAAGATTACGACAACGTACTTTTCTTCTCATTCGCCGGACAGACAGTCGTGCTTCCATTAATTTATACAACGACGCTATTTCACTATATTGTTCAACTATAATGCTCTATAATTTTAGAAGCATATTTATCTATTTAAAATGTTAGTTTCTCATACCAAGTAAGATATATTCACCGATAGATCTATATACATTATATATTGATGGTCTAAAAGCTAAGTTAATAGTATGCAAATAAAGTTTAACAATATAAGAGTGCAACCAGAACCTGGGGAGAAACGATACGATAAAGACTAGACATTGCAACAAAATATGTGATGGGGATTTCTAAAAAAAAAATAATAACTATACATTGTAAGCAGTGGAGCCGAACAAGGTATCCACGAGGGTGTTTTAGGGAAGGTATAGAGGAACTATGGCACCATAACAAGGATCTACAGGACTACAGAAATAGAACAAGTGCCAGACAGCTCGAGAAGTGAAAGTGTTAAAATATAAAATAATTGGGAAAAAAGCACTCAAGTATAAAGCAGTTTTGTTAACTAACACACCAGAGGAGATTATAAAAAATAGAATTTATGAAGAAGTTTCAAGGAATGAATACAGTGTAGAGTGTAACCAAGATGATCAGTCTTGAGAGAAACAAACAAAGCACAATTAATAACGAGCAGAGGAATGGTTAGGCTGCATCTTCCTAAACTTTAAGAAAGCCTTTGACACAAAACTACAAAGTAGGTTAAGAAATAAAGACAGTAACAGAGAAGATAAACAATACCGAAATACGTGGAAGATGGAAGAGCACTACTATTAAAGTCTGCATGTGAATGTGGAGACTTTGGTCCGCGAAGATCATAGTTTTCACTAGGTCATGGATAAGACCGGGGACGGGGTCCACCCTGCGAACCCCTCTCTCTCTCTCTCTCTGCACCTGTGATGAAGTAAAAATAATGAGAAGCATAACAAGCACAGCCTGGCCGTGAGGACGAACAGGCTCGCAACACGGTCGTGAAGGCAGCTACCACAACTGATTCCTGTTAATTTCAGGTTAGAGAAGACTACACAGACTACAGACTAGCGAGTACAATATCTCAACGTGCTGTACAAAGGCTCTCCTAACTCTTACAAAACCGTACGAGCAGTTACCTCCACGTGGTAAGTTCTGGGTATTTTGTGTGACTGTGGGTACATAAATGATCAGTTACACAAAATAGCTAAGAGCTGCTCACGCTGTAAATATACTGTCCATGTCTGGACAATATATTCCTACCTTCCCTGGATCAAAGATGACTGAATTCCACTCCACAGGCGCTCTATGCTCCCTAAACGTTCACCGCTTCTCCCTGAATATAATAGTAGTAATATTAACTCCTATTTGCATTCTCCTATTATGTTTAAACGTCAATATCAGCAATTTTCTGAGAAGGGGAGGCAGACTAGTCGCCTGACAAGTGTGGGTCAGCGAGTACAATGGTCGTGGTGAGATGGGAGTTTAAAAATGGTGCCCATGAAAAATAAAGGTTAAAAAGGTTACCAAAAGAGCGGTGGGCGGGTGTTCGGGCGGGAAGGCGAGTGGACCACTCACGCCAGACGCCCTCCCTAAAAGGACTAATATCGTCATGAACTTCACATGCGGGTACCCCACTCCACCGCGCCTGCGTCATCCTCCTCAACTCTCACACTCCAAGTCTTGAGTGCCTGCCTTTATTTTAACCCAAGATCGTTGCATAACTCGCAGAATGGGTGGTGGGGTTACAACCCATGGCAAGACAACCCTGCAACTGGCAGGCCAGTATGCTGCCATGTATACGCTAGTGTATACATCGTAGTGTGAGGCAACACTTATACATGACAGTTACACTGGGGGTACACCCACTATATATGTTTTCCAATAGATAAAGTCAGAAATTAGACACAAGCACCACTGGGGGATTGTTGAAGAAGTTTCGCTAACCAGTGACTATTTTCAATTCAATACAAAGATGATACACGAAACAGAATTGAAAAAAGAAAAAAAAACACTGGTTGGCGAAACATCTTCAGATAAACTTACCCAGGTGTCGCACATGTCTAATTACTCATCTTGTCGGTACTGTATGCCATTACTGTAGAGATATGGTAGGACAAGGACACCTTTCCAGAGTGGTCCAACATATGGGCTGAGGTCAGGTTAAGGGTGAGAGATGACCCGACCTTGTTAATACCCATGCGGCGGCTCTCGTGTGTCCGTTCTTCCCTGATGCTCAACTGGCCACTGCTCCTCCGGTGCTCACGACAACAAAACATGCACACTTTGTAAATTATTGCATTCAAGGTGTGAATTCGTACGGATCACACTGTGCATGAGAAATTGGAAGCAATCAAATTCGAGGTAAAGGAAGAAGGGTAGGATCCCCCTGCCCCAGCATACCCTTGACAGGGTACATCCTCTACCACGATACATACCCCTGCCATTGCACACCCTTTCTGTCACGGTACATCCTCTCTTCCACGGTACACACCCCTACCAAGGTACACCCTCTCTTCCACGGTACACACCCCTGTCAAGGTACACCGTCTCTTCACGGTGCATCAGTTAGTTTAATATGCTTATTATGCACCCCATACCCATCCTGTAGGCGATAGTCAACAGATTACAGAGGTACATAATGGATCCAGGGACTGTGCCCCAACGTTTTGAAAGCTGAACATAAGAAAGGAGGAACACTGAAGAAGGCCTACTGGCCCATGCGAGGCAGGTCCAAGTCTCCTACTGGCTTAAGCCAATGTACCAACCTAGCCAGGTCAGGTCACATTCACTTTAGGAAGGAACACGGCAACTGACCTAGTAGCACAAGCTAGTCAGGTCCAACTCACACCCACCCACACCCACTCATGTATTTATCTAACCTATTTTTAAAACTACACAACGTTTTAGCCTCTATAAATGTACTCGGAAGTTTGTTCCACTCATCCACAACTCTATTACCAAACCAGTGCTTTCCTATATCCTTCCTGAATCTGAATTTTTCCAACTTAAAACCATTGCTGCGAGTCCTGTCTAGGCTAGATATTTTCAGCACGTTATTTACATCCCCTTTATTCATTCCTGTCTTCCATTTATACACCTCAATCATATACCCCCTAATTTTACGCCTTTCTAGAGAGTGCAGATTCAGGGCCCTCAGTCTATCCTCACAGGGAAGATTTCTGATACATAGGATCAACTTTGTCATCCTCCTTTGTACGTTTTCCAGAGCATTTAAATCTATTCTGCAATATGGTTACCAAAACTGTGCAGCATAATCTAAATGAGGCCTAACCAAGGATGTATAGAGTTCAAGAACAACCTGAGGACTCCTATTATTTATGCTTCTTGATACGAAGCCAAGAATTCTGTTAGCTTTATTGCGAACACTTATGCATTGTCGTCTTGGTTTCAGATTACTGCTAACCAGAACTCCTAAATCTTTTTCGCAATCCGTAATATTAAGATCTACATTACTTTATATGTGGCATGGTTATTGTCCTGTCCAACATTTAGAACTTTGCATTTGTCAATACTAAACTGCATCTGCCACTTCTCCGACCACTGCAGCAGTCTATTCAAATCTTCCTGGAGTGCTCTAATGTCCTCGTCAATGAATTCGACGGCCTATTTTGGTGTCATCGGCAAACTTGTTTATGTCGCTCTTTATGCCCTCATCAATGTCGTTTATGTAGATTGTGAACAACAGGGGGCCCAACACTGACCCCTGTGGAACACCGCTCGTGACGCTTCCCCACTTTGATTTCTCCCCATTTATGCAAACACTCTGCTGCCTCTATTCAACCATGTCTCTACCTAGGAAAAAAAAATCCTCCTATTCCATGTGCCTTAATTTTCCTCAATAGTCTCTGATGTGGGACCCTGTCAAAAGCCTTACTGAAGTCCATATACATAATATCATATTCATTACCATGATCTACTTACTCAAATACCTTAGTGAAAAAAAATAATAAATTCGTAAGGCAGGAACACCCCTTTGTAAAACCATGCCGAGATTCGTCGATTAATTTATGCTCAAGATGGCTACGAACTGCCTCGGCAATTATTGATTCTACAAATTTTCCCACTATGGAGGTTAGGCTTCTTGGTCTACAGTTCGAAGCTAAGGACCTGTCACCTGCTTTGAAAATAGGTATCATATTTGCCATTTTCCACTTATCTGGCACCATGCCAGTTTGTAGAGATATGTTGAAAGGATTAGCCAAAGGTTTGCTAAGCTCCTCTTTACATTCCTTTAGAACCCTTGCGTACAGTTCATCAGGGCCTGGGGATTTGTTAGGTTTTAATTTATCAATTTGCCTAAGAACCATGTCACTAGTGACCTTAATCGTGCGTAGTTTATCGTCCTGTTCTACATAATTTATTTCTGGAATATCGCTAGTATCTTCCTGAGTAAAAACTGAGAGGAAGAATGTGTTAAAAATTCTACACATTTCCTTATCACTGTCTGTGAGCTGACCCGAGTAACTTTTGAGTGGGCCTATCTTGTCCCTGATCTTACTTCTGTATACCTGAAAGAATCCTTTTGGGTTAGTCTTCGATTCTCTTGCAACTTTAACCTTAAATCTCTTTTTGCTTTTCTTATTCCCTTTTTTATTTCTCTCTAACTGAATATACTGATTTCTTAATTGTACCTCTCCTCTTTTGATTTGCCTATATATGCCTCTCTTTTGACCAATGAGACGCTTTAATCTATTGTTCATCCATTTAGGATCATTTTTGTTTGATCTGATTTCCCTATTTGGAACATAAGATGTCTGAGCAGCTAGAACTATGCCCTGGAAAACGTCATATCGGCAATCATCACCACCTACCTGACCCATAGTCAGGTCATTCCAGTTCACCCCACCCAGGTAATTTTTCAGTCCTATGAAATCAGCCAAGCGGAAGTCAGGGTCAGAGACCTGATTGCCATTATTAGGGGAATTCCATGATATATTAAAACTGAGTGATTTGTGATCACTTTCCCCAAGCTCATAATTAACCTCAAGATTATTAGAGTTTCCCTGCTGGCAAGAACCAGGTCAAGCAGTTTATTTCCTCTAGTAGGTTCTGTCACAAACACTTTTAAAAAACAATCCTGAATCGTATCAAGAAAGTCACTCGACTCTAAATTTCTTGTCAAATTGCTCCAGTCAATCTGTCTATAGTTGAAATCTCTCATTATCACCACATTTTCGTATGTAGATGCCTTACGAATTTCGTCCCATAAAAGTTTACTGCACTCCCTATCAAGATTTGGGGCCCTGTAAATCACACCCAAAATTAGTTTTTCACGGCCCTCGAGAAGCTGTAACCAAACAGATTCAGTGGCTGACGCTTCTAATTTTATATCTTGTCTAACACAACACTTTAAATTGTCTCTGACGTACATCGCTACTCCACCACCCTTCCTGTTGACCCTGTCAGTGTGGAATAATTTATAGCCTTGTATGTGACATTCAGAAGGCATCTCTCTATCTTTCAGATTGAGCCAGGTCTCTGTTATAGCAATAATATCTATGTTTCCTGCACTTGCAATTAATCTTAGCTCATCTATCTTATTTCTTACACTCCTGCTATTAGTATAGTAGACCTTAAGGGAGCTAGTCTGTCGCTGCCCTCTGCTGTCTCCCTTTGTTTGCTGACCTGATCTATTGTCTTTATTTGTAACTTCATGGCGAATGTTTCTTATAAATTTACTGTTTTCAACCCTAGTGTTCAAGGTACAAAGGTAACGAATCACGTAAGTAAATTTACTCACGTTTATACATGGTTACAATCATGAACAAATTAGAGAGTAATGAGCAATTCACACGTCCACACCCGGTCACAACTGTAGTGAGTTATTGGTGCAAATATTAATTGTTGGGTCACACACATACACACACACACACACACACACACACACACACACACACACACACACACACACACACACACACACACACATTTTATTGATTTAAGACTGAGGGAGACTGACACCAATCAGTCCATCTATCATCATTCTATCATGCAGGAGCCACATGTCTATCATGCCAGGAGCCAGGAGCCAGGGGCCAGGAGCTCGGACTCGACCCCCGCAACCTCAACTAGGTGAGTACACACACACACACACACACACACACACACACACACACACACACACACGCGTGGTAATGCTTTATTTGCAGCTAGCAAAGTCGAGGTATTTTTCCAGAATGGTCTGTAATGTACCTAAAGTCAGTGCCGGATCAGCCGGGCTGTGGCTCGTACGTTGGACTGCGTGCGGCCAGCAGTAACAGTCTAGTTGATCAGGCCCTGACCCATCGGGAGTCCTGGTCATGGATCGGGCCGCGGGGGCGTTGATCCCCAGAATAACCTCCAGGTAACCTCCAGGTATCTTGAACATTTCTGAGAGAGTTGTCTCTGAATTCATTAATTTTATCCCACTCCAGTACATAATGACGCAGGGTATGACGCACTCCAGTACATAATGACGCAGGGTGTGACAATAATCCATCTGACAAAGTTTACATTTCGTTTGGTCTACATCTGGTGGTGGTGATTTAACCTGCCAAAGATACTTGTAACAGCTGGAGCTGGACAGTAGTGACATCCAAGAGTCTGCTTGTCTGGATGTACCATAGACATGTGGCTCCTGCTGCATGATGGGCATGTGGCTCCTGCTGCATGATAGACATGTGGCTCCTGCTGCATGATAGACATGTGGCTCCTGCTGCATGATAGACATGTGGCTCCTGCTGCATGATAGACATGTGGCTCCTGCTGCATGATAGACATGTGGCTCCTGCATGATAGAATGATGATAGATGGACTGACTGGTGTCAGTCTCCCTCAGTCTTAAATCAATAAATTTCAGTTGAAGTTCTTTTCGTATTATTGTTCTCAAACTGCTAACTGACAAGCCAAGATTGTAATCTACTCTCTCTTTGCAAGCACAACTTAACCAATTTATCAGTTCTGTCATGCATCTGAAGACCAATGTGAACGGAATCCACATCATGGGCACTCTGACTCCACTGTCCACAATACTACCATACCTGTGTCTGGCGCCTGACACAAGCTTGCCACGATTGATACTAAATGAGCTGAGAGCATCAGCCTCACAATACGGTACATGTTCTGCCAGCGTCACACACGTTACACGCTCTCTGCAACGGTACACCAGCTTCACACCATGGTACACCAGCTGCACACCATGGTACACCAGCTGCACACCATGGTACACCAGCTGCACACCATGGTACACCAGCTGCACACCATGGTACACCAGCTGCACACCATGGTACACCAGCTGCACACCATGGTACACCAGCTTCACACCATGGTACACCAGCTGCACACCATGGTACACCAGCTGCACACTACGGTACACCAGCTGCACACTACGGTACACCAGCTTCACACCATGGTACACCAGCTGCACACCACGGTACACCAGCTGCACACTACGGTACACCAGCTGCACACCATGGTACACCAGCTGCACACTACGGTACACCAGCTGCACACTACGGTACACCAGCTGCACACTACGGTACACCAGCTGCACACCATGGTACACCAGCTGCACACCATGGTACACCAGATTCACACCACGGTACACCAGCTGCACACCATGGTACACCAGCTTCACACTACGGTACACCAGCTGCACACCATGGTACACCAGCTTCACACTACGGTACACCAGCTGCACACCATGGTACACCAGCTGCACACTACGGTACACCAGCTTCACACCATGGTACACCAGCTGCACACTACGGTACACCAGCTGCACACCATGGTACACCAGCTTCACACTACGGTACACCAGCTGCACACCATGGTACACCAGCTTCACACTACGGTACACCAGCTGCACACCATGGTACACCAGCTGCACACTACGGTACACCAGCTTCACACCATGGTACACCAGCTGCACACTACGGTACACCAGCTGCACACCATGGTACACCAGCTTCACACTACGGTACACCAGCTGCACACCATGGTACACCAGCTTCACACTACGGTACACCAGCTGCACACCATGGTACACCAGCTGCACACTACGGTACACCAGCTTCACACCATGGTACACCAGCTGCACACCATGGTACACCAGCTTCACACTACGGTACACCAGCTGCACACTACGGTACACCAGCTGCACACCATGGTACACCAGCTGCACACTACGGTACACCAGCTTCACACCATGGTACACCAGCTGCACACTACGGTACACCAGCTTCACACCACGGTACACCAGCTTCACACCACTGCTGGGAAAGTTGTGCTGGGAGATGGGCTACAAACTAAGAGGGATCTGGAAAGAGAAAGTTTGGTTGGTAGATCAAAGAATGAAAGTAAGAACAGAAAAACTGCAATAGGCCTCCTGGTTATGCTGGACAAGTCCTACTCACACCCGGTCATTCCTAACACATACTTCTGTAACCTATTTTTAATGATAACCAACTGCTGCCTTCAATTACTCTACTTGGCACTTTATTCCACTCTACAACTCATATTATTAAACCAGTGTTTTTTCATAGTTTTTAAATCTAATAGGAAAGAAAATAGGGAGAGGACAGAAAAGATGGATGAATTTGGCAAAGCAGAAAGAACACGGTTAGATAAAAGGTAAATGATGTGGGCGTGATAAGGAGAGGTAATGGAGGCTTGAGGGAGGGAGGGAGCAGATCAACGTATAAGGAAAGAGTGCAGGTTGACTGGTCATCCCACTGAGAGGGCAGGTAAGCAATATTTAAAGCACTACACAACATAAACCACAGTCTCAGCATAGTTTCTGTAAACGCTGATCTCTCTAAGCATAATGTCAAATGCTGGAATCTTCAGGACACGAGATATTTGACCTACTATTGGCTGTTTCTTCACATCCGTCCGCTCTGACCTCACCTCTACAACTCTCTCACTCGCGACGTGATAATGGTTCACGACGGACCGACGCTTCGTCCAGCATTTATTTTCAATTTGAGGGTTAATCGTGATAACCTGTGAACGGTGTACGAAGGTTTTTAACGGAGTCACTAGGAACTAGTGACCAAACTGTGTTAAATGTTGACTATCTGGCAAAAATGGGAAAAAGAGAGGGGAGACATACGGAACAAAGAGAAAGCCAAATTACAGGAGAGGAGTCGATGCAGGTAATGAGAGGATTCCTAATGGGAATGGGAAAGAGAAACGGAGGGAAAGTCAGTCATGATATTACGGAGAAACTCTGCAGAACATGGCAGGCCACATGAAGATTGATATCAACCAGAAACACTGTTGTTTTGGTCCCTCAAGGTAGAGGGACCAAAACAGGAGTCAATGAACAAGGAAAACCACAGAACAAAGAGGTCAGAACACAGAGCATCACACACACAGCTGGAGACGAATATGTCAGGGTAAAGAAGACACTTATGCAACACTTGGATTACTATATTATGGAAACATTTCACCAGCCAGTAACTTCAGTCCAATGTAGAGAAACGGTGAAAGATGAGGAATGTGAGGTACTCAGTCCCTCACCCTGGAGTCCATCATCTTGACTGATCTTGAATGATGGAATAAACACATCGACCCCAAGCTGAAGGACTCATCACCTCACACTCATCTTTCAGTTTCTCTACATTGGACTGAAGTCACTGGCTGGCGAAACGTTTCAAGAATACAGATACCCACAAGTGTCTTGTTTATCAACTTGTCAATTATCTAAACCATTTATTCATAGTATACAAATACAGTGGACCCTTGAATTTAGTAGTCCCTTTTCTGCATGCAAAACTATTGTTATTCTATAAAATTTATTTTTTTTAATATTTCCCATGAGAAATAATGTAAATCCAATTAAACCATTCCAGACGCCCAAAAATATTAACAAAAAATACGTTTTATAGAGAACGACACAGCGTCAAAGACAATGGGAAAAAGTCAGAATGTAAACTTAAGATTAAAGATGGAGAAGCAGCGGAAGATGACACGAGAGGACCTGAGCACAAGACGCTAATAAAACCAAGTTTAAAAAGACAGGTGAACAAACACTAGGACACATTTAATAATAAACGCTTCGATCCCGGGACGCTGATCACTTCCGATCAAGTGATCAAGGTCCCAGGACCGAAACGTTTTCTGTTAAATATGTTCTAGCGTTTGCTCACATGTCTGTTTAAACCAATTTGTCTGTATCAATTACCAAGATTTATTTTAACCAAACCATAAACAGATGAAGCTGGTCAGTATACATAATGCAGTAAGGCAGGAACTGAGACAACTACCTGGAGTGTACCTGGAGTGTGTTCCGGGGGCCAACGCCCCCCACAGCCCAGTCCATACCAAGGCCTAGACAACACAAAAGCTATAAAAGCTGACAGTATAATCCTCATGGTCCTAGACCGAGGATGGAAGCAAATGATAAACAGCCTCCAGCTAAACCCCACGTAAACAATATATAACTAAAAGATTGATCTCTATACTACAGAATTTCGTCTCTCAAGAATAATCATTGTAAAACTTTTCATGTGCTTGTTGTTCACAGGAAGAGTTTAGAATGTAGAGAGTAGTAGAGTGTAAGAGACAGTAGAGGAGTGAAGAGAGCAGTAGAAGCAGTGTAAATGGCGGTAGAAGAGTGTAATCATACCGGGTGTAGAATGAACACACGGTCTCAGTATACGTGGCGGCCCACACGGAGGTAAATAAAGATGGGCCATGGCATCACTCGCCTGGCGTGTCCACCAGCGCAACAGGAAGGATATACCAGTGAATGGAGTTTGCCTCGGGCTTATTCCACTTACTTCCCAATTTAAGACCGAAGACGCACAGAAAAGCGGTGGGCGGGTGTATCTTCACTGGTTATCTCTTACAAGATCGTGAGGTTTAATCCCTCGACTTTTCACAGCTCAATCCTCTCGCCTCCAAACTACAAAAGGACCCCAATGGAAAAAAAGTCACTGACTTTCTTGGGTCATCCTAGGTAATTTACACTATGATAATTGTACCTATGTGTACCTGTGTCTAAACAAACTTTGCAGCTTCTGTAGCTTCTGAAAATGCTCTCTCAGGTGGGGGACTCCATAATGGTGCTGCTTTTATAATAGTCCTGATGTAAGTCATGCAGTGTCTCTGAGGACTGTAATGAGTGTGTGAAGACAATTCTAAAATACACTAGTCTCGTATGAATCGCCAATGCTAGGTGTGATTTATATGCACCTCGCTATATGTTACTCTCATTGCTCGCTTTGTGTAACTTCTGTCCTCCTAGTTTATTTTCCGTATTCGGTCTTTCTCCGTCCTCTCTAATTTAAAGGACCCACAACTTTCACCACTCGTAAGTCTGTATAAGTGTACTTGTACCTCATGTACATCCTACCTTGTTGATACTTTCCTTAATTTCACACCATCAGCAAAGTATGATAAACAAGATCTGATCCTGTCTGGCAAGTCATTTACGTATATTAGGGGAAAGTGATATTAGCCAGAGGACCCACCCACATGTTACTCTCCCTAACATGATGCTACCTCCCTTACGTCACGCTCTATTACTTGCTCTGTTTTTTTCCTTGCACATCGGCCGTTTCCCACCAAGACAGGGTGACCTAAAAAAGAAAACCCCAAAAAGAAAGAAAAAATACTTTCATCGTCATTCAACACTTTCACCATCACTCTCACATAATCACTGTCTTTGCAGAAGCGCTCAGATACGACAGTTTAGAAGTCCCTCTAAACTGACAATATCGCAAACCTCTCCTTTAAAGTGCAGGCATTGTACTTCCTATTTGCAGGACTCAAGTCCGGCTAACCGGTTTCCCTGAATCCCTTCACTAAATATTACCCTGCTCACACTCCAGCAGCTCGTCAGGTCCCAAAAACCATTCGTCTCCATTCACTCCTATCTAACACGCTCACGCATGCTTGCTGGAAGTCCAAGCCCCTCACCCACAAAACCTCCTTTACCCCCTCCCTCCAACCTTTTCTAGGACGACCCCTACCCCACCTTCCTTCTACACATTTATACACTCTCCAAGCCATTCTACTTTGTTCCATTCTTTCTAAATGACCAAACCACTTCAACCCCTCTTCAGCCCTCTGACTAATAAATACTTTTAGTAACTCCACACCTAATTTCCACACTCCGAATTCTCTGTATAATATTTACACCACACATTGCCCTTAGACAGGACATCTCCACTGCCTCCAACCGCCTCCTCGCTGCAGCATTTACAACCCAAGCTTCACACCCATATAAGAGTGTTGGTACCACTATACTTTCGTACATTCCCTACTTTGCCTCCATTGATAACGTTTTTTGTCTCCACATATACCTCAATGCACCACTCACCTTTTCTTCTTTCATGAATCCTATGGCTAACCTCATCTTTCATAAACCCATCCACTGACAAGTTAACTCCCAAATATTTGAAAACGTTCACTTCTTCCGTACTCCCTCTCTCCAATGTTAGATATCCAATTTTTCTTTATCAAAGTCGTTTGATACCCTCATCACCTTACTCTTATTTATGTTCACTTTGAACTTTCTACCTTTACACACACTCCCAAACTCATCCACTAACCTTTGCAACTTTTCTTTAGAATCTCCCATAAGCACAGTATCATCAGCAAAAAGTAACTGTCAATTCCCATTTTGTATTTGATTCCCCATTATTTAATCCCACCCCTCTCCCGAACACCCTAGCATTTTCTTTCACAACCCCATCTATAAATATATTAAACAATCATGGTGACATTACACATCCCTAAGACTTACTTTTACCGGGAAGTATTCTCCCTCTCTCCTACACACTAACCTGAGCCTCACTATCCTCATAAAAACTCTTTACAACATTTAGTAACTTACTACCTATTCCATACACTTGTAACAAGTGCCACATTGATCCCCTATCCACTATCACATGCCTTTTCTAAATCCATTAATGCAATGAAAACTTCCCTATCTTTATCTAAATACTGTTCACATATATGCTTCAATTTAAACACGATCTACACATCCCCTACCCACTCTAAAGCCTCTTTGTTCATCCGCAATCCTACTCTCTTTCTTACCTCTAATTCTTTCGATAATAATCCTACAGTACACTTTACCTGGTATACTCAGTAAACTTATTTCCCTATAATTTTTACAATCTCTTTTGTCCCCCTTCCCTTTATATAAAGGACTATACATGTTATCTGCATGTATGGTACCTTCCCTTCTTTCATACATTTATTAAACAAAAAACACCAACCACTCCAACATTATATCTCCCCCCCCCCCCTGCTTTTAACATTTCTGTCATGATAGATAAATGGTTCAGAGAACCAACAATTCGATGAATTAGATACATGTGCAGTATTTGGGTATCTTAACCGAGGAAACGTTGGCCACTGCTTGGCGAAACATTTCCTCAATAAAGATACACAAGTATTGCAACTGTCTAATTTATCCTAGATATATTTGAACACTATTCCTTGTAATTCCTGACTATTCCTCTCCGGTGAGACACTGTATTAAATGCTGTCCTGCAAATCATGAGAAAATAGTTAACTTAGCCTTAGCTTTCTTGCTTAAATCTCCCTTATTGTCGTAGAATTCCAGCAGGTTAGTGAGGTAGAACTTGACTATCCCAAACTCAGTGTTTTCCTCTCCAACCAAGTTTCTCATCTCCTGATACATCACTGAACCATTAAGATGATACAGTTACATGTCAGTGATACAGAGTCACATGTATCCACTTCTGCCACTACTCATGGTGATACAGTGTCACGTGTATGCTCCACCTCTTTGCACTAGCCAGTGATACAGTGTTACATGTATCCTCCACCTCTGCCACTAGCCACTGTGATACAGTGTCACATGTATCCTCCACCTCTGCCACTTGCCATAGTGATACAGTGTCACATGTATCCTCCACCTCTGCCACTTGCCATAGTGATACAGTGTCACATGTATCCTCCACCTCTGCCACTTGCCATAGTGATACAGTGTCACATGTATCCTCCACCTCTGCCACTACCCATATTGATACAGTGTCAGTTCCTGTAGTGTGTAGTGCCAGGTTCCTCAGTAGTTCCATCATTCTGACATTCACCTGCTGACAACCTCAGTAGTTCCATCATTCTGACATTCACCTGCTGACAACCTCAGTAGTTCCATCACTCCGACATTTACCTGCTGACTAGTTTCAGCTGCTCCGTTCCTTTTTTCTTCTTCCTGGTACCGTTCCTGACTCCTGGGCGAACAAACACAAATGTGAATATTCTGATCAGTTTTTTCCTCCACATTCCCCTCTCATCTTCCACAAGCACTCGACCCACAGTCTAGTTTTATCACCTGGTATTTAACTATTGTGTGTCTTCTCCCGTGGCACAACTCTTCATTTCTTGCCACCAACAAATATCACAAAAACTTGTCGCAATAATTGTTGAAGTTTTCATGGGGGAACTGGATCACTACCTTCGCCAAGTGCCCGATCAACCAGGTTGTGATGGTTACGTGGGCCAGCGGGCCATTAACAGTCATAGCCTGGTTGAACAGGCACTCAACAAGGATGCATGGCCAAAGGTCGGGCTAGTAAGGTAAAACAGCCTTTGATATACCTTTGATGAGTTTCGGTGATCTTTGTATTCCCGGAGCCCGGCCATTGGCCAGGCTCATCTGGTGCTAGCTCGGTCAACCAGGCTGTTGCTGCTGGAGGCCAGATCAACCAGACTGTAATGGATATGTTGCCCCCCACATATCCATTACAGTCTGGTTGATCTGGCACCTTGTGAAGATACTTGTCCAGTTTTCTCTTGACGTCTACACTTGTTCCAGCAGTGTTTCTGATATCTTCTAGTAAGAAGTTGAATAATCTGGGGCCCACGAATGTTGATACCGCACCGCCCCTCGTAATCAACCACAGGTACACATGTTTAGTAAGCTAGTACACACAATTCTAGCTCCTCCTCTGGCTTCCCATCCTCACCTTTGCTATACTTTCCCTTGATGCCTGTGCCATAGTTGTCTGAGGTTCCTCTGTAGTGCCTGTGTGTGTTGCCACTGTCAGGACTATATGTGTGTAAGCAATGATATGCGAAACTGTTGATGACAGGTTAATGCCTACACATTACAGGCCTTACAAAGGTACTACATACAAACAGAGGCACCACACACAACTATGACATACGCACCTTGCTTTTGGTCTCTACAGTTTTGGTTGAACCACGGGCTCTCATGCATGTTCCTTTTTCCAGTACTCCTGGTTGAACTACGACCTCTCATGCATGTTCCTTTTTCCAGTACACCTGGTTGAACTACGACCTCTCATGCATGTTCCTTTTTCCAGTACTCCTGGTTGAACTACGACCTCTCATGCATGTTCCTTTTTCCAGTACACCTGGTTGAACTACGACCTCTCATGCATGTTCCTTTCTCCAGTACTCCTGGTTGAACTACGACCTCTCATGCATGTTCCTCTTTCCAGTACTCCTAATTGAACCACGGGCTATCATGCATGTTCCTCTTTCCAGTACTCCTGGTTGAACTGGCTATCATGCATGTTCCTCTTTCCAGTACTCCTGGTTGAACTACCTCTCATGCATGTTCCTCTTTCCAGTACTCCTAATTGAACCACGGGCTATCATGCATGTTCCTCCTTCCAGTACTCCTGGTGGATGTTCCTCCTTCCAGTACTCCTGGTGGATGTTCCTCCTTCCAGTACTCCTGGTGGATGTTCCTCCTTCCAGTACTCCTGGTGGATGTTCCTCCTTCCAGTACTCCTGGTGGATGTTCCTCCTTCCAGTACTCCTGGTGGATGTTCCTCCTTCCAGTACTCCTGGTGGATGTTCCTCCTTCCAGTACTCCTGGTGGATGTTCCTCCTTCCAGTACTCCTGGTGGATGTTCCTCCTTCCAGTACTCCTGGTGGATGTTCCTCCTTCCAGTACTCCTGGTGGATGTTCCTCCTTCCAGTACTCCTGGTGGATGTTCCTCCTTCCAGTACTCCTGGTGGATGTTCCTCCTTCCAGTACTCCTGGTGGATGTTCCTCCTTCCAGTACTCCTGGTGGATGTTCCTCCTTCCAGTACTCCTGGTGGATGTTCCTCCTTCCAGTACTCCTGGTGGATGTTCCTCCTTCCAGTACTCCTGGTGGATGTTCCTCCTTCCAGTACTCCTGGTGGATGTTCCTCCTTCCAGTACTCCTGGTGGATGTTCCTCCTTCCAGTACTCCTGGTGGATGTTCCTCCTTCCAGTACTCCTGGTGGATGTTCCTCCTTCCAGTACTCCTGGTGGATGTTCCTCCTTCCAGTACTCCTGGTGGATGTTCCTCCTTCCAGTGCTCCTGGTGGATGTTCCTCCTTCCAGTGCTCCTGGTGGATGTTCCTCCTTCCAGTGCTCCTGGTGGATGTTCCTCCTTCCAGTGCTCCTGGTGGATGTTCCTCCTTCCAGTGCTCCTGGTGGATGTTCCTCCTTCCAGTGCTCCTGGTGGATGTTCCTCCTTCCAGTGCTCCTGGTGGATGTTCCTCCTTCCAGTGCTCCTGGTGGATGTTCCTCCTTCCAGTGCTCCTGGTGGATGTTCCTCCTTCCAGTGCTCCTGGTGGATGTTCCTCCTTCCAGTGCTCCTGGTGGATGTTCCTCCTTCCAGTGCTCCTGGTGGATGTTCCTCCTTCCAGTGCTCCTGGTGGATGTTCCTCCTTCCAGTGCTCCTGGTGGATGTTCCTCCTTCCAGTGCTCCTGGTGGATGTTCCTCCTTCCAGTGCTCCTGGTGGATGTTCCTCCTTCCAGTGCTCCTGGTGGATGTTCCTCCTTCCAGTGCTCCTGGTGGATGTTCCTCCTTCCAGTGCTCCTGGTGGATGTTCCTCCTTCCAGTGCTCCTGGTGGATGTTCCTCCTTCCAGTGCTCCTGGTGGATGTTCCTCCTTCCAGTGCTCCTGGTGGATGTTCCTCCTTCCAGTGCTCCTGGTGGATGTTCCTCCTTCCAGTGCTCCTGGTGGATGTTCCTCCTTCCAGTGCTCCTGGTGGATGTTCCTCCTTCCAGTGCTCCTGGTGGATGTTCCTCCTTCCAGTGCTCCTGGTGGATGTTCCTCCTTCCAGTACTCCTGGTGGATGTTCCTCCTTCCAGTACTCCTGGTGGATGTTCCTCCTTCCAGTACTCCTGGTGGATGTTCCTCCTTCCAGTACTCCTGGTGGATGTTCCTCCTTCCAGTACTCCTGGTGGATGTTCCTCCTTCCAGTACTCCTGGTGGATGTTCCTCCTTCCAGTACTCCTGGTGGATGTTCCTCCTTCCAGTACTCCTGGTGGATGTTCCTCCCAGTACTCCTGGTGGATGTTCCTCCTTCCAGTAGTACTTAAGTACTATCATTATTCAAGATTTATTAAAATTTATTTAACTAAGATTTGTTATTCTTGGGGTTGGAATGACTTGATTGGATTTTTTTTTTTTTTGAGTATTCACCACTTAATTGTCAGTGTTGATAGTTTCCCGGATGTTTGTATGGTATCTGAGAGGGGTTGAGTGGGGGAAGAGTGATTGGTCTGATTATACCGGAAGGCTGTACAAGTTTTTATTGGTGTTGATCTTCAGGCTGCAGGCAGCAACTAGTTAAACTCTCTGGCGAGGGGCTGGTGCTTCCAGCGTCACCACCAACATGGTTCATCACCACGTATTGTCACTTCACTTGTAGCTCACTGCTACAACCTTCCACTCTCAACCTCAGAGGACCCGGGATAGATATGCTGCCGTCTTAGTTCACTTCTCGATAAATAGATATCTAGGTGATAGTCAGCTGTTGTGGGTTGCAAAATCCCCATACTGGAGAGAGGAACATGAAAAGTAGGGGCCCTGTGGCCACAATAGGAGAACATTAAATTAGCATCCCTAGGCCCAGACTGTTTAACACTTTACAAGATATAACACTGCAGGAACAAGTGTAGAAGCCTTCAAGAGGAAAACAGACTTGTACCTCCGCCAAGTGCCAGCTCAACCAGGCTGTGATAGATATGAAGAAAAGCGGGCCACCAGCAGCACAAACCTGGTCCAGGGCCGGACTCCGGGAGTAAAATAGCTCTCGAAACTCTTCAAAGATAAAGGTATCCTGGTTAAACCCCGGGCTCTTGTTAATGGTGATCTTCCCATCCCAGTGCTCCCTTATGAATCTTTGGTGAGCTGACAAGTGTGCAGCAAATACTGTGTACATGTGCAAGATTGTTTTAAATTCAGCAAAACACTGTGCATGAGGTGTATGTTGCTACTCTACTCAACATGATAAATTGTAGGAACAAAAGCTAACTGTTTCCGTGAAATATTCCATCACTCAAGATGGATTACATTCATGAGGCAATGTGTGTCAGCCTGAGCTGGGAGACTTGAGAAGGGTGACGAGGATATCGTCAAGAGATACGAGTGAATTGCTTAATGGTAACAACAGTGGCGGCTTGTGAAGATGTGTGAAGGAAGGACAGTAGTTTTTGACAAAGTTAATTAAACCCGCAGTTTGGGGCTACCATATTTTATATGATACTTCCGTTACATTGTACTAACCCATGCATGTTGCTTATCATGTTATTAATTAGGCATCAAATGTTTCATTACATGCTTCTGCTTTAGGGACTGACCCCCCCCCCCAAGGCTGACTGATCAGTGATGACATTTTTCAACTCGCCTGATGACAGCGCCGTTCAGGGCGAGTGAGATACGAGAGCTAGAACTGCTACAGTCACTATTTACGGGCAGCATAAAACCAATACCTAACTGGAGATGGTTTCGGGGGTCAACGCCCCAGCGGCCCGATCCTCGAACACGCCTTCAAGTGGATCAGAGCCTAATCAACCAGGCTTTTATTGCTGGCTATATGCAATCCAACGAACTACCAATAAAATATTTAAACTACTGAGAAATGCCTCAGGTTTAAATATGTACTCAGTGGAGCGGAAGAAACATGAAATATACATGCGTGAAAATTTCTTGACGGCCTTGACACAAATCTTCTTACTGCAGTAACATACTGGAGTGAGAGATATAGGAGGAAGTGCAAAATAAACCCAGTGAAAAGCAGGGGCGCTGTGGGCACAAGAAGAGAACATTATATCAACATCTATGGTCCCAGACTATTCAACATACCTTTGATGATTTTCGAGAATCTCACTACTCTCGGAGCCCGGCTATGGGTCAGGTTCGTCTGGTGCTTGCCTGGTCAACCAGGCTGTTGCTGCTGGAGGCCTGCTGCCCCACATATCTAGCACAGCTTGGTTGATCTGACACCTGAAGGTACTTGTCCAGTTTCCTCCTGGAGTCTACCAGGAGGGCATTCCTGGGATCAACGCCCCCGCGGCCCGGTCCATGACCAGGCCTCCTGGTGGATCAGGACCTGATCAACGAGGCTGTTACTGCTGGCCGCACATAGTCCAACGTACGAACCACAGCCCGGCTGATCCGGCACTGACTTTAGGTGACTGTCCAGCTCTCTTAAAGACAACCAGGGGTCTATTGGTAATTCTCCTTATTGCTGGTGGGAGGCTGCTGGACAGTCTTGGGCCCCGGACACTTATTGTGTTTTCTCTTAGTGTACCAGTGGCGCCCCCACTTTTCACTGGGGGTATGTTGCATCGCCTGCCAAGTCTTTTGCTTCCGCAGAGTGATTTATGTGCGCAGATTAGGGACCAGTCTCTCCAGAATCTTCCAGGTGTAAATTATGATGCATCTCTCTCGCCTGCGCTCCAGTGAGTACCAGTCAAGTGCTTCCAGGCGCTCCCAGTAGTTAAGGTGTTTGATAGAACTTATACGTGCAGCAAAGGTTCTCTGTACATTCTCTAGTTGTGCAATTTCACCTGCCTTGAATGAGGATGTTAATGTACAGCAGTATTCCAGCCTAGAGAGAATAAGTGATTTAAAAAGAATCATCTTTGGCTTAGCATCTCTTTTCTTGAATGTTCTCATTATCCATCCATTGGTTGTGACAGAACAAACTAAAGGCAACAATCTGCTTGACTTGGTTCTTGCCAACAAAGATTCACTAATTAATAATCTTGAGGTTATTGATGAGCTTGGGGAAAGTATATCATGGAATTACCCTGATAACTGCAATCAAATCTCTATCCCAGATTTTCGCTTGGCCAACTTCATGGGACTGAAAAATTACCTGGGTGGGCTAAATTGGGATGTCCTGACTATGGGTCAGGTAGGTGATCTTGGTTGGAAATATAACGTTTTTCAGAGCATAGTTCTAGCTGCCCAGACAACTTTTGTTCCGAGTAGGGAAATTAGATCTAACAAAAATGATCCCAAATGGATGAACAATAGATTAAAACATCTCATTGGTCAAAAGAGAGGCATATATAGGCGTATCAAAAGAGGGGATGGGCAGTTAAGAAATCAACATATTCAATTAAACAGAGAAATAAAGAAAGGAATAAGAAAAGCAAAAAGGGATTATGAGGCTAAGGTCGCAAGGGATTCAAAGACTTACCCAAAAGGGTTCTTTCAGGTATACAGAAGTAAGATTAGGGACAAGATTGGCCCACTTAAGAGTAACTCTGGTCAGATCACTGACAGTGATAAGGATATGTGTGAAATTCTAAATACCTACTTCCTCTCAGTTTTCACCCAGGAAAATACTAGCGATATTCCTGAAATAATAGATTATGTAGAACAGGATGATGATACACTATGTACGATTGCGGTAACTAGTGACATGGTCCTCAGACAAATAGATAAACTAAAACCTAACAAATCCCCAGGTCCTGATGAACTGTTTGCAAGGGTGTTAAAGGAATGTAAAGAGGAACTTAGCATACCTTTGGCTAATCTTTTTAACATATCGCTACAAAATGGCAAATGTAATTCCTATTTACAAGGCAGGTGACAGGTCCTTGGCTTCAAACTATAGACCAATAAGCCTTACCTCCATAGTGGGAAAATTTATGGAATCAATAACTGCCGAAGCAATTCGTAGCCATCTTGACAGGCACAGATTGATTAATAAATCTCAACACGGTTTTACAAAGGGGCGTTCCTGTCTTACGAATTTACTAACTTTTTTCACTAAGGTGTTTGAGGAGGTAGATCATGGTAATGAATATGATATTGTGTATATGGACTTCAGTAAGGCTTTCGATCGAGTTCCACACCAGAGGCTATTGAGGAAACTTAAGGCACACGGAATAGGAGAATTTTTTTCCTGGGTAGAGGCATGGCTGACAAATAGATAGCAGAGAGTTTGCATAAATGGGGAGAAATCAGAATGGGGGCACGTCACAAGCGGTGTTCCTCAGGGGTCAGTGTTGGGCCCGTTGTTCACAATTTACATAAACAACATAGATGAGGGAATAAATAGCGACATAAGCAAATCTGCTGATGACACCAAAATAGGCCGTCCAATTCATTCTAATGAGGACACTAGAGCACTCCAGGATTTGAATAGACTGATGCAATGGTCGGAGAAGTGGCAGATGCAGTTTAATATTGACAAATGCAAAGTTCTAAATGTTGGACAGTTAAATAACCATGCCACATATAAATTAAATAATGTAGATCTTAATACTACTGATTGCGAAAAGGATTTAGGAGTCCTGGTTAGCAGTAATCTAAAACCAAGACAACAGTACATTAGCGTTGCAATAAAGCTAACAGAATTCTTGGCTTCATAACTAGAAGTATAAATAATAGAAGTTTTCAGGTTGTCCTTCAACTCTATATATCCTTGGTTAGGCGTCATTTAGACTATGCTGCTCAGTTCTGGTCACTGTATTACAGAATGGATATAAATGCTCTGGAAAACGTACAGAGGAGGATGACAAAGATGATCCCATGTATCAGAAATCTTCCCTATGAGGATAGACTGAGGGCCCTGAATCTGCACTCTAGAAAGGCGTAGAATTAGAGGGGATATGATTGAGGTGTATAAATGGAAAACAGGAATAAATAAAGGTGATGTAAATAGCGTTGTGAAAATTTCCAGCCAAGACAGGACTCGCAGCAATGGTTTCAAGTTGAAAAAATTCAGATTCAGGAAGGATATAGGAAAGCACTGGTTTGGTAATAGAGTTGTGGATGAGTGGAATAAACTCCCGAGTACAGTTATTCAGGCTAAAACGTTGTGTAGTTTTAAAAATAGGTTAGATAAATACATGAGTGGGTGTGAGTTGGACCTGACTAGCTTGTGCTGCTGGGTCTGGTGCAGTGCTCCATCCTTGAGTTTAGGTGACCAGACTGGGTGTGTCATTGGGCTAATCCGGGGGGAGGGTCATTGGTCTTATCCTGGGGGGGGGGGACATGGACCTGCTCCGAATGGGTCAGTAGGCCTGTTGCAGTGTTCCTTCTTTCTTATGTTCTATCAGTTTCCTCGCAGATGTGATAGTGACATTGTTGTGGTCCTTGAAGGTGAGGTCTTTGGACATTACCACACCCAGGTCCTTCACATTACTTTTCCGCTCTATTGTGTGACTGGAGTTTGCAGTATACTCAGTCCTAGTTATTATTTCCTTCAGTTTTCCATAACGGAGTAGTTGCAATCTGTCTTCATTGAACTTACCTGGAGGTTACCTGAAGGTTATTCCGGGGATCAACGCCCCCGCGGCCCGGTCCATGACCAGGCCTCCCGGTGGATCAGGGCCTGATCAACCAGGCTGTTACTGCTGGCTGCACGCAGCCCAGCGTACGAACCACAGCCCGGCTGATCCGGCACTGACTTTAGGTATCTGTCCAGCTCTCTCTTGAAGGCAGCCAGGGGCTTATTGGCAATTCCCCTAATGCTTGATGGGAGGCTGTTGAACAGTCTTGGGTCCCGGACACTTATGGTGTTTTCCCTTAGTGTACCAATGGTGCGCCCCTACTTTTAATTGGGGGTATTTTGCATCGCCTGCCCAGTCTTTTACTTTCGTAGGGAGTGATTTCTGTGTGCAGATTTGGGACTATTCCTTCCAGGATTTTCCAAGTGTAGATTATGATATATATCTCCCTCCTCCCTCCAGCCATGTTTCTGATATATCTTGCCAAAAGATATCAGAAACACTGCTGGAACAAGTGTAGAAGTCTTCAAGAGGAAACTGGACAAGTATCTCCAAGTGCGATATCAACCAAGCTATGATTTGAATTTGGGTCAGCGGGTCGCCAGAAGCAACATGGCTGACCAGGCAAACACCAGACAAGCCTGGCCCAAGGCCGGGCTCCGGGAGTAGAAAAAATCTCAAAACTCATTAAAGGAATATCTAAGATAAAGGTATGTCAAAACTTGTTCTATTGCCTCCAGTTTTATATCCTCGTTTATTCGACTTAAGAAGGTTGTGCAGGAGAAAGTTGTCACCACTAAAGAGAGCCAAGTGTTGCTCCTGTCTCTCATACTTCAACGCTGTCGGTACTGTATACCATCAATAATATGTTAGGTCACATAGCAAGGAAGTAAGAGGAGGTGGGGGCGGGAGCAAGGAATGACAAGAGGAAAGATATGAAGGTGGAGAGTAGAGGGGCAAGGATGGGAAAGGGAGAAACGAATGACAGGAGGAAAGCTTCTGGGGGAACGGGCGTGAGAGGGAGCATGGATGGGAAGGGGCGTGAGAGGGAGCAAGGGACCTGGAGGTTACCTGGAGGTTATTCCGGGGATCAACGCCCCCGCGGCCCGGTCCATGACCAGGCCTCCCGATGGATCAGGGCCTGATCAACTAGGCTGTTACTGCTGGCCGCATGCAGTCCAACGTACGAGCCACAGCCCGGCTGATCCGGCACCGACTTTAGGTATCTGTCCAGCTCTCTCTTGAAGGCAGCCAGGGGCTTATTGGCAATTACCCTAATGCTTGATGGGAGGCTGTTGAACAGTTTTGGGCCCCGGACACTTATGGTGTTTTCCCTTAGTGTACCAATGGCGCCCCTACTTTTTATTAGGGACATTTTGCTTCGCCTGCCCAGTCTTTTACTTTCGTAGGGAGTGATTTCTGTGTGCAGATTTGGGACCATTCCTTCCAAGATTTTCCAAGTGTAGATTATGATATATCTCTCCCTCCTGCGTTCCAACGAGTACAAGTCAAGTGCTTCCAAGCGTTCCCAGTAGTTAAGGTGCTTGACAGAACTTATACGTGCAGTAAAGGATCTCTGTACACTCTCTAGATCTGCGATTTCACCTGCTTTGAATGGAGATTTTAATGTACAGCAGTATTCCAGCCTAGAGAGAACAAGTGATTTGAAAAGGATCATCATGGGCTTGTCATCTCTCGTTTTGAAAGTTCTCATTATCCATCCTATCATTTTCTTTGCACGTGCGATCGTGGCACTGTTGTGATCCTTGAAAGTGTGATCCTCAGACATTACTACTCCCAGGTCCCTTACATTAGTTTTCCGCTCTATTGTATGGCCAGAGTCAGTAGTATACTCTGTTCTAGTTATTATCTCCTCCAGTTTTCCATAACGGAGTAGTTGGAATTTGTCCTCATTGATCATATTGTTTACCGTTCCCCATTGGAAAACTTTGTTTATATCTTCTTGGAGATTAACCGCGTCCTCAGCAGATGACAGCCTCATGCAGATCCTAGTATCATCCGCAAAGGATGATACGGTGCTGTGGTGTATATCTCTGTTTATGTCTGATATGAGGATAAGGAATAAGATGGGGGCGAGTACTGTGCCTTGTGGAACAGAACTCTTCACTATGGCAGCCTCCGATTTAACTCTGTTGACCACTACTCTTTGTGTTCGATTTGTTAGGAAGTTGAAGATCCATCTCCCCACTTTCCCAGTTATTCCTTTAGCACGTATTTTATGGGCTATTACGCCATGATCGCATTTGTCAAATGCTTTTGCAAAGTCTGTGTATATTACATCTGCATTCTGATTTTCTTCCAGTGCATCCAAGGCCATGTCATAGTGATCCAGTAGTTGTGAGAGGCAGGAACGACCTGCCCTGAACCCATGTTGCCCTGGATTGTGCAGATTTTGGGAATCCAGGTGATTTGCAATCCTGCTTCTTAGCACTCTTTCAAAGATTTTTATGATGTGGGACGTCAGAGCTATTGGTCTATAGTTCTTAGCTAATGCTTTGCTGCCACCTTTATGGAGTGGGGCTATATCCGTTGTTTTAAGTGACTGTGGAATTTCACCCATGTCCAAGCTCCTCCTCCATAGTGTACTTAGGGCACGCGAGAGGGGTTTCTTGCAGTTCTTAATGAAAACAGAGTTCCACGAGTCTGGGCCCGGGGCTGAGTGCATAGGCATGTTGTCAATGGCTTTTTCGAAATCTATCGGAGTTAGGGTAATGTCGGAAATCTGGCATACATTTATGGAGTTTTGAGGCTCATTCATGAAGAAATCATTTGGGTCGTCAATCCTCAGACCGATTAGTGGTTCACTAAACACAGAGTCGTACTGGGATTTCAATATTTCACTCATTCCATTGTTGTCATCTGTGTAAGTCCCATCCTGTCTGAGTAAGGGCCCGATACTAGATGTGGTATTTGCCTTGTTTTTGGCATATGAAAAGAAATATTTTGAATTTCTTTCAATTTCACTAATAGCTTTAAGCTCCTCCTGCCTCTCCTGGTTCCTGTAAGAGTCATTTAGCTTAAGTTCGATAGTTTCCACTTCCCTGGTCAGCGCCTCCTTTCGTGTATCAGATGTTCTAGCACTCCTGAGGAGCTCAGTGACCCTTCGTCGTCTTCTGAAGAGGGAGCGTCTTTTTCTCTCCAGTTTACTCCTGCTCTTCTTCTTTCTTAGGGGAATATGCCTAGAACATGCTTCGGCTACCAGGAAGTTGATCCTTTCAAGGCAATGGCTTGGATCCATGTCATTTAAGACATCTTCCCAACATGTTTCGTTTAGGACATGGTTTACCTGGTCCCAGTTGATGTTCTTGTTGTTGAAGTTGTATTTTGTGAAGACACCTTCACAGGTACATGCATTCTGCTGATCAGGACCCCTATGCATGTACGTCTGGACTTCGATTAGGTTGTGATCGGAATTAGTTGTTTTTGATATTCTTATGTCTCTTATCAGGTCCTCATTATTTGTGAAGATAAGGTCGTGTGTGTTTTCTAGTCTTGTTGGCTCCACTATCTGCTGGCTTAAGGTGTGTTTTTCGCAGAGACTTAGTAGCTCATGTGTGTGTGACCTTTCATCTGCGCTACAGAGGACGAATCAGGGAAGAAGCAATTCTGTGAGGGTTCGTGGGAGGGAGCACGTAGTGGAGGGGTCGTGGGAGGGAGCACGTGGTGGAGGGGTCGTGGGAGGGAGCACGTAGTGGAGGGGTCGTGGGAGGGACCACGTGGTGGAGGGGTCGTGGAAAGGAGCACATGGTGGAGGGGTGGTGGGAGGAAGCACGTGGTGGAGGGGTGGTGGGAGGGAGCACGTGGTGGAGGGGTGGTGGGAGGGAGCACGTGGTGGAGGGGTGGTGGGAGGGAGCATGTGGTGGAGGGGTGGTGGGAGGGAGCACGTGGTGGAGGGGTGGTGGAAGCACGTGGTGGAGGGGTGGTGGGAGGGAGAACGTGGTAGAGGGGGTAGGAGAGAGAGAGAGAGAGAGAGAGAGAGAGAGGAAGCAGGAGGTTCTTGGTGGGGGGTCAGGTTACCTTCCTGCCAGGGACCACTCGCCCTCATAACCTGAATCAAGGAGAGCGCCAGCAAGCACCAGGCAGGAGGCCTCCACACACACACACACACACACACACACACACACGTACACACACGTACGTACACACACGTACACACACACACACGTACACACACACGTACACACACACACGTACACACACACACACGTACACACACGTACACACACACGCACGTACACACGCACGTACACACACACACACACACACACGTACACACACACACGTACACACACACACACACACACACACACACACACGTACACACACACACACGTACACACACACACACACGTACACACACACACACGTACACACACACACACACGTACACACACACACACGTACGTCTGACCCATCGTGGAATACGCAACACCAGTATGGAATCCACACAATCATTTTGTTAAGAATCTGGAGAAAGTGGAGAAGTATGCAACAAGGTTTGTTCGTGAGCTAAGGCGCATGAACTACGAGGAGAGGCTAACACAACTGAATTTAACAACAATGGAGGACAGAAGAACCAGGAGAGACATAACACAAAATATTCAAGGAAACTGATAAGGTTGACAGGGCTATGCTGCTTGAGAGGTAAGAAACGCGAACTGGAGGGGACAACCGAAAGTTACGGTCACATATGAGCCGGAGATGTTAGAAAGTACTTCTTCAGTCTCCGAGTGGTCAGGAAGTGGAACAATCTTGCTGAGAAAGTGGAGGCAAGTTTTAAGAGCAGGTACGATAAGACCCACGAGGCTTAGAGGGAGTGAATCTGGAGAGTGGCAAGTTAAGAGGCAGGACCAGAATCTGAGAATAGACTCCTGCAATTATGAGTACAATATCACCTGGATTTGTAGTCACACCGGGGCCCATTCTAACATTTTTATGGTGTTAGAAATAAACAAAGTTGGATGAAGCTTATTAGAGCCGGCATGGACCAGGAGACACCTAGGTGTTAGACTACAGTGTAGCAGTGAGTGAACAACACACTTGTGGTGACTGTTAGAGGCTACAAGCGGGTGGTGGTGCTAGACACCTACAAGAGGTGGTGGTGGTGCTAGACGCTAAAAGGAAGTAGCGGTGCTAGGCGCTACAAGGGGGTGGCGGTGCTAGACGCTACAATGGGGTGGTGGTGCTAGACGCTTCAAGGGGGTGGTGGTGCTAGACGCTTCAAGGGGGTGGTGGTGCTAGACGCTTCAAGGGGGTGGTGGTGCTAGACGCTTCAAGGGGGTGGTGGTGCTAGACGCTTCAAGGGGGTGGTGGTGCTAGACGCTTCAAGGGGGTGGTGGTGCTAGACGCTTCAAGGGGGTGGTGGTGCTAGACGCTTCAAGGGGGTGGTGCTAGACGCTTCAAGGGGGTGGCGGTGCTAGACGCTACAATGGGGTGGTGGTGCTAGACGATAAAGGGGGGGGGGTGCTAGACGCTTCAATGGGGTGGCGGTGCTAGACGCTTCAAGGGGGTGGTGGTGTTAGACGCTTCAAGGGGGTGGTGGTGCTAGACGCTTCAACGGGGTGGTGGTGCTAGACGCTACCTGGGATCTGATATCCTTGTGAGAGTGACACAAAGGAGGAAGGGGGGGAGGAGGTCATGACACTAGAGGGAGAGGTGCCGAGGGAGGGGAGAGGGGTTCGGGGTGGGTGGGTGGGGTGGCACCACTGTGATAGTCCACTGGGAAACAGGTCTGGCAGTTAACACAGGAACCAGCCAAGTGTTTTCACCTACACGTGTCGTTGGCAGCAATTATATGTTGCTCAAAGTCACAGGTAGGTCACGGGTAGGCCACAGGTAAATGAAAGGTAGGTCACTGGTAGGCCACATGTAGGTCACGGGTAGGCCACAGGTAAATGAAAGGTAGGTCACAGGTAAATGAAAGGTAAGTCATAGGTGGGTGGCAGGTAAGTCAAAGGCAAATCGCTGGCATACACTGCCCTGCCAAGGCGACACCTACGGCAGATCACACTACACCTGCTGCAACTGTTCACCCCGTGGTACAGAAGAACACGGGTAAACCAACTGGGTTCTTTCCTATGGAAGAGGCCAAGACGATCCACAAGAGAGAAAAAATAAGCCATATTGCCTGGCTTTCTTAGCTTGTTAACCCTGCAAGACTAATAATACGAAGAATGTCTTGAAGTCTTCGTAAATAATTCAAGTCTGGTAATGCTAGCGCCAAGCTGGAGGAAATTGCACAAAGATGGAAAAAGAGAAACCGCACTTGCCTGTCAGGTGGGCGGGCGGGTGTGTGGGTGGGTGAGTGGGCCGACGGGAGGAGGAAAAGCGGGAAAGGGCGGGAGGCAGGGGAGGGAAAACTGCCTGAATCTGAAAGCTGTGTGTGTGAAGGGCAAAGCTTGTGGCGGATATCACGAGGAGCCAGAAGGGAGGGAGGAAGGCAGGGAGGGGGAGGAAGGAGCACACAGCACACCAGGAAAGAGGGGATGGGAACAGCACACAGCACACCAGGAAAGAGGGGATGGGAACAGCACACAGCACACCAGGAAAGAAGGGATGGGAACAGCACACAGCACACCAGGAAAGAGGGGATGGGAACAGCACACCAGGAAAGAGGGAAGGGGAACAGCACACAATACACCAGGAAAGAGGGGATGGGAACAGCACACAGCACACCAGGAAAGAGGGGATGGGAACAGCACACAGCACACCAGGAAAGAGGGGATGGGAACAGCACAACAGAGTGTAAGAATCTGGAAGTGGTAATGTCTGAGGATCTCACCTTCAAGGATCACAACAATGCCACTATCACATCTGCGAGGAAACTCATAGGATGGATAATGAGAACATTCAAGATAAGAGATGCTAAACCAATGATGATCCTTTTAAATCACTTTTTCTCTCTAGGCTGGAATACTGCTGTACATTAACACTCCATTCAAGGCAGGTGAAATTGGAGATTTGGAGAATGTACATAGAACCTTTACTGCACATGTAAGTTCCGTCACACACCTTAACTACTGGGAACACTTGAAAGCACTTGATTTGTACTCGCTGGAACGCAGACGAGAGAGATGCATCATAATCTACACCTAGAAAATCCTAGAGGGACTGGTCCCTAATCTGCACACAAAAATCACTCCCTACGAAAGCAAGACTGGGCAGGCAGTGCAACATACCCCCAATGAAAAGCAGGGGCGCCATTAGTACACTAACAGAAAACACAGTAAGTGTCCGGGGCCCAAGATTGTTCAACAGCCTCTCACCAGGCACAAGGGGAATTATCAGTAGACCCCAGGTTGTCTTCAAGAGGGAGCTAGACAGATACTTAAAGTCAGAGCTGGATCAGCCGGGCTGTAGTTCGTACGCTGGACTAGCTGATCAGGTCCTGATCCACCGGGAGGCCTTATCATCGACCGGGCCGCGGGGGCGTTGATCCCCGAAATACCTTCCAGCTAGACACCATGAAAGAGGAGAGGGGAAGAGCACACTGCACACCAGGAGGGAAGGAGCACACAACACACCAGGAGGGAAGGAGCACACAACACACCAGGAGGGAAGGAGCACACAACACACCAGGAGGGAAAGAGCACACAGTAAAACAAGGCAAGTGTTACAGACACTCCTGCGCTGCGCCGCGCCACTCAGTAAGCAATAACATTCCACTAACTGTGCCACTCAGTAAGCAATAACATTCCACTAACTGTACCACTCAGCAAGCACCAACATTCCACTAACTGTACCACTCAGTAAGCACCAACATTCCACTAACTGTACCACTCAGTAAGCACCAACATTCCACTAACTGTACCACTCAGTAAGCACCAACATTCCACTAACTGTACCACTCAGTAAGCACCAACATTCCACTAACTGTACCACTCAGTAAGCACCAACATTCCACTAACTGTACATTCTTAAATTACGTAAATTTTACTAGTAAGGAAAGCAGCAGCAGCAGCAGCAGCAGCAGCAGCAGCAGCAGCAGCAGCAGCAGCAGCAGCAGCAGCAGCAGCAGCAGCAGCAGCAGCAGCAGCAGCAGCAGCAGCAGCAGCAGCAGCAGCAGCAGCAGCAGCAGCAGCAGCAGCAGCAGCAGCAGCAGCAGCAGCAGCAGCAGCAGCAGCAGCAGCAGCAGCAGCAGCAGCAGCAGCAGCAGCAGCAGCAGCAGCAGCAGCAGCAGCAGCAGCAGCAGCAGCAGCAGCAGCAGCAGCAGCAGCAGCAGCAGCAGCAGCAGCAGCAGCAGCAGCAGCAGCAGCAGCAGCAGCAGCAGCAGCAGCAGCAGCAGCAGCAGCAGCAGCAGCAGCAGCAGCAGCAGCAGCAGCAGCAGCAGCAGCAGCAGCAGCAGCAGCAGCAGCAGCAGCAGCAGCAGGAGGAGGAGGAGGAGGAGGAGGAGGAGGAGGAGGAGGAGGAGGAGGAGGAGGAGGAGGAGGTAACCACACACTACCACCTGTAACCATAACACACTTGCATAATGAACCTGTTAAAGACGCCACATATCATCGCCCCCGCGGCTCGCTCTCACACCAGGCTTTCTAAATTGGAAAGGAAATGTTAAAGAAATAAAAACTGAAACATAACACACAGCATACAAGTAGAGCTGCGTAAGTAAAAAATGGAAACAATCCTGTCGGCGTAAAACACTGGAAAGACTTTAATGTTATGCTGGCATGGCAGAATAGGACTACCTTTGATATACCTTTAATGAGTTTCGAGAGAGTTTCTACTCCCGGAGCCCGGTCATGGGCCAGGTCCGTCTGGTGCTAGCCTGGTCAGCCAGGCTGTTCCTGCTGGAGGTCCGTTGCCCCACATATCCATCAGACTGGATGATCCAGCACCTGGTGAAGATACTGAACTATCCGCATGTCTGAGACGCTTCTAGGAATACAAGTTACATCACCGTCATCACTATCGAAGACATTACTAGATCTAAAAGGATTAACTTCAACTAGAAGGAAAATACAGGCATCAAGACCATCCCTTGTAGTACTTGTGATAAGTGTACGTGGGAGAGATGACTAACTTCTACAAGCGTACATACATCCAGTTTGTAAGCCTTACCTTCATCAATACCTGTATTTTGCATTTTAACATGACCTCACGCCACGAGGAAAGTATAAACACAAAATTCCTTGAAGCTGTTCGCTATCATTCATACCATAGATAATATCCAGAACCAGAAAATTTCCATTTGGGAAGCCCCTGGCTCCCACGTCCCTGGCTCCCACGTCCCTGGCTCCCACGCTTCTCACCACACAGCGTCCTCCTGACGTGACAAGTTAGGACCTCACGCCGCCTGGTTCACCTGCTCTTCTCTATCATTAACAACATTGTATTCTCCATACACTTGAAAAAATTTGGTCTCCAAGCGAAACATTGCCTCGATAAAGGTTTACATTTGCTTATCAGCAAGAGCTTGGTTGAACAGGCAGTAAACAAGTGCTGCACATTTGTCTTATTCATCAGTTTGACAGCTTGTATACCAACAAGAGCAGAACCCTTAGAACTGCTCACAGATGTGACCCTCACCTAGACAGCTATTTACCGAGAAGTGAACCAAGACGGCAGGTAAAGTAGACTTGTTTGTCTCGTTACGACAAGATCTCTATCCCGGGTCCTCCGAGGTTGAGAGTGGAAGGTTGTAGCAGTGAGCTACAAGTGAACAGTGATAAAACGTGGTGATGAACCATGTTGGTGGTGACGCTGGAAGCACCAGCTCCTGGCCAGAGTTCAACTAGTTGCTGCCTGCAGCCTGAAGATCAACACCAATAAAAACTTGTACAACCTTCCGGTGCATTCAAAGCAATCATTCCCTTCCCCTCAACCCCTCTCAGATACCATACAAACATCCGGGAAACTATCAACACTGACAATAAGTAGCGAATACTCTTTGAAAAAAATTATTCCAACCAAGTCGACGTTCTAACCCTAAGAATAACAGCAAAACTTAATTAAGTAAATCTTGAATAATGACAACTCAGGAACGTAACCATGGCTAAAATTTACGTAATATATTGCCTAAATTATCTAAGAATTTACATATTTATATTTTACTGTTTTCCCCTTGATGTGCAAAGGAAGAGAATCCCTTAATTTTATTAAAGTGAAATTTAACTAAAATATTTGTAAATACTGATTACAGCTCCTTGTGTTTTAAGTCAATTTTTCAGCAACAAGCGAGTTATGTAATATAGTTAGGAGGTATTCCGGGGATCAGACGTGCAACACCTCTGTATCTCTATCTGAAGATACTTCGCCAACTAGTAGCTTTTCTAATTCAAGATACACAGGTGTTACACACATATATCTAAGGTGGAGTATTGTAGTAGTAACAGTAGTAGGGAAAGTAGCAGTAATTGTAGTAGTGGTGGCAGTAAGTAGAGGTGTCTCAAGTAATGGTGGTAGTGTTTGAGGTATGATTGGTGTTGGAATGTCTGAGATAATAAAGCTGCCTTTATTCTAAGCAACAGTTTAGGGGATCAAGGAGCTCACCAAAACTAAAACATTGCAGATTAAGACATGTACAATAGTTGGTTATCCATATTGATGAAATGTTTCACCTACACAGTAGGCTTCTTCAGTCAAATACAGACACAGCAGGAGTAGTAGTGAAATGAAGATGATGTGATCAGTATTGGAGGTGGTCAGTCCCTCAGCCTGGAGAGGAGTTCAGTTCCATGGTATGGAACGATATCGTTCCAGGCCATGGAACTGAATTCTTCCAGACTGAGGGACTGACCACCTCATTTCTCCAAGGTTGATAGACTGATTAAATCATCCTTATTTCACTACTACACCTGCTGTCTCTGTATTCGACTGAAGAAGTCTACTGTGTAGGTGAAACATTTCATCAATAAAGATACTCAACTGCTGTACATGCGTCTAATCATCAACTTGTCGGTATTTTATACCATTTACAACATAAAACGTTGCACCCAGAAACAGTACATGCAGATGCGAAAACTAACACATTGCAAGAACTTCCCGCAACCTCGAAACAGCCTAGAGTCTACCTGGAGGGCATTCCAGGGATCAACGCCCCCCGCGGCCCGGTCCGCGACCAGGCCTCCCAGTGGATCAGGGCCTGACCAACGAGGCTGTTACTCCTGGCCGCACGTAGTCCAACTGTCGTGTACATAGGGAGTAACGACGTTCAGATTGTTCGTCTGATTGACTGTTAGAGGTAGAGGGTAGAGAGTCAGAAAGATTGTCAAGAGTGTCACATTGGTCTTGGTAAGATCATCATCAGCATCACATACTAATTTCACATGATCTAAATGCCATTCTTGATACTGGCCAGTGCTGATTTCTCGAACTTTATACTTATTGCCACTGATATGTTCAACTACTCGATATGGACCAACAAACTTAATCGAGCTTAGGAATTGTGGATGTTTTATTAAAGTTAGTCAGCATAACTCTCGAACCTACTTTAATTTTGGTCGGCTTTGCTCGAGTATTACTGACTCATAAATTCTGCTGTTGATTTATGAAGTCATCAGGGTTGTAATTTGATTTCGGATTAGAATATAACTCATGTGGTAGACACTTATCTACACCAAACAACGCACAATGTGGAGTATCAGCTAAATAAGCATTATAAGCAGAATTTATTGCACACTGTACATCGATCAACCAGGCTGTGATGGATATGTGGGGCAGCGGGCCTCCAGCAGTAACAGCCTGGTTGACCAGGCAAGCACCAGACGACCCTGGCCCATGGCCGAGCTCAGAGAGTAGATATACTCTCGAAATTATTCAAAGGTATATCAAAGGTAAGGTATATCAGGTATAACTTTATCCCAGGTTGGCTCTCAATACACCGAGTAGTTTCTTATTAGCTCTTTCCACTGAAGCATTACTGGCAGGATGGTGTAAAACAATGGTCGATTTAGAGATCTTGTACAAAGTACACAACTTCTCAAGAATCTCATTACAGAATTCACCTCCATTATCTGTTACTAGGGACTTAAGAGTTGTATACCTGCAGATTACACGTTCTTTAAACGCTTTAGCTGTCTCCACAGTCTTATCTGCAATAGGAACTAACTCACAATATCTGATGAAATGATCTACCATAACACACAGATGTTGATTACCCTGGAGGGAACATTGGAAATTAGTTAACAGATCTAGCGTAACTCTTTCCCATGGTTCGCTAGTAGTTGGATACACCTGGATTGGATTAGGACCATTAACATTACCTTTATGTTGCATGCAGACATTTCATTTCTTAACATACTCAGAAATGTCAGTTGACATAGGAGACCAAAAGTATTTCAATCTGGTTTGTTTTACTGAACGGTCCATACCAGGGTGTGCAACACCTGATACATCGTGAACTAGCTGTAAGGCTACATTCACTAGTGACTGTGGAATTACTAATTGATATACTCTTCTGCTAGGAGTACCCAGCTCGGCTGTGCGATACAGTAATTCTTGGTTCATGACAAAGTCACTGATAGGTGCTGGTGGTTTCACAGTGACAGTTAGATCTTCCTGAAGCACAAATCGAATCACACCAGACCACATGGGATCTGTTCTTTGAGCATTGTTTACGTCCTCGGTACTAAATGGAGGATCTGCTATTACTGTGCTAATATGTCGCAATAAAGCATCTGCGACTACATTTGACTTCCCAGGTAAGTGTTCAAAGGTTAGATTAAACTCTTGGATAGTCAAGGACCATCTGGCTAACCTTCCAGTAGGTTATTCTGGAATAAAAGAATCTGTGGAGCATGGTCTGTCAAGACATGAACAGGGTACTGATATATAATGCTAAGGCTTCTTGCTTAGTTACTGTATAATTACGTTCAGCCTTTGTAAGGACTCGGCTAGCAAATGCAACTGCGTTGTATTACTATCGGTCTTCTGAGCTAGAACGGCACCTATGCCAATTGAATTAACATCAGCTGTCAGATAGAAAGGCTTAGAAAAATCTGGAAATTTCAAAATTGGAGCAGATGTTAGCCTTTCTTTGAGAGTTTGGAATGCTCTTTCTTGACGGAAGGTCCAAACGAAAGGATCATCTTTCTTAAGCAACTCAAAAGAGCTGCTATTGAAGAAAAATTAACAATGAAAGATCTATAAAAACCTGCTAAGCCCACAAAGGATCTTACGGCATCAGCAGTTTTGGGAGATGAA
Organism: Cherax quadricarinatus; assembly: GCF_038502225.1. Taxonomy (NCBI): domain Eukaryota; kingdom Metazoa; phylum Arthropoda; class Malacostraca; order Decapoda; family Parastacidae; genus Cherax; species Cherax quadricarinatus. Next base: position 10,569,933 of record NC_091307.1, read on the forward strand.
AAATTAATACTGCAGATACTTTACTTTGGTCAGCTGTAACAAGTTCCTCATTAAAACAGTTTACTTCCACCACTTCCTCATAACAATCATTCATTCCACTATTCAAAAACCCTACTACAAAAATACTTCATAACAAAAAGGCACAATACCGTGACTGGAACGATACACAAAACACCCGCACATAGAAAAGATGAGCTTACGACGAAGTTTCGGTCCAACTTGGACCATTTACAAAGTCACACTAACCAGAAGTGGAACAGGACGGATATATATAGGCAGGAAGAGGTAGTGGTAGTAGTAGTAGTGGTAGTAGTAGTAGTGGTACTAGTAGTAGTGGTAGTAGTAGTAGTGGTACTAGTAGTAGTGGTAGTAGTAGTAGTGGTAGTAGTAGTAGTGGTAGTAGAAGTAGTGGTAGTGGTAGTAAGCTCCTCTCTTCTATGTGCGGGTTATTTGTGTATACTTCTTCATCCCTGTGATTCATGTGTGTGTACCCGCGACCCCTTGATCCTGGCCCTCTTAATTTAAACAATCTTCCCCTATCTGCCCTGTCAATTCTCCTTAATATTTGGTTACCTGGAGGTTACCTGGAGGTTATTCCGGGGATCAACGCCCCCGCGGCCCGGTCCATGACCAGGCCTCCCGATGGATCAGGGCCTGATCAACTAGGCTGTTACTGCTGGCCGCACGCAGTCCGACGTACGAGCCACAGCCCGGCTGATCTGGCACTGACTTTAGGTATCTGTCCAGCTCTCTCTTGAAGGCAGCCAGGGGTTTATTGGCAATTCCCCTAATGCTTGATGGGAGGCTGTTGAACAGTTTTGGGCCCCGGACACTTATGGTGTTTTCTTTTAGTGTACCAATGGCGCCCCTACTTTTTATTGGCGGCATTTTGCATCGCCTGCCCAGTCTTTTACTTTCGTAGGGAGTGATTTCTGTGTGCAGATTTGGGACCATTCCTTCCAAGATAGTAATCATGTCCTCCTCTCTACTAACATCTCAAGTTCGGTTCTTCACCTAAGAGTGCATTACTCTCAGTACTAGGACTAGTTTGGTTGTGAACCTTTGAACCATTTTAAGTTTCTAGTGCATGTGCCTGTTAGTTACTTTTGTCCAAGGCGCTTGTCACTAAGACACTGGGCCTATTGTGTGTGTGTGTGTGTACTCACCTAATTGTGGTTGCCGGGATCGATACTCAGCTCCTGGCCCCGCCTCTTCACTGATCACTACTAGGTCCTCTCCTTCTCTGCTTCCTGAGCTTTGTCATACCTCTTCTTAAAACTATGTACGGTTCCTGCCTCCACTACTTCACTTGCTAGGCTATTCCACTTCCTGACTACTCTATGACTGAAGAAATACTTCCTAACCTCCCTGTGACTCGTCTGAGTCTTCAGCTTCCAGGTGTGACCCCTTATTTCTGTGTCCCCTCTCTCGAACATCCTATCTCTGTCCACCTTGTCTATTCCCCGCAGTATCTTGTATGTCGTTATCATGTCTCCCCTGACCCTTCTGTCCTCCAGTGTCGTCAGTCCGATTTCCCTCAACCTTTCCTCGTACGACATTCCCCTGAGCTCTGGGACTAGCCTTGTTGCAAACCTTTGTACCTTCTCTAACTTCTTGACGTGCTTGACCAGGTGTGGGTTCCAGACTGGTGCTGCATACTCCAGTATGGGCCTAACATACACAGTGTACAGTGTCTTGAACGATTCCTTATTAAGGTATCGGAACGCTATTCTCAGGTTTGCCAGGCGCCCGTATGCTGCAGCAGTTATTTGGTTGATGTGTGCCTCCGGTGATGTGCTCGGTATTATGGTCACCCCAAGGTCTTTCTCCCTGACCTTGTGTGTGTGTGTGTGTGTGTGTGTGTGTGTGTGTGTGTGTGTGTGTGTGTGTGTGGGAGGGAAGGAGGTGTTTCTGAAAGGTTACGCTCTGTGTTGTGATAGAGAACACAAAAATGGCTGAGATAGGGAGGGAGAGACTGGTGGGAGAGACGGGAGGGAGAGACTGGTGGGAGAGACGGGAGGGAGAGACTGGTGGGAGAGACGGGAGGGAGAGACTGGTGGGAGAGACGGGAGGGAGAGACTGGTGGGAGAGACGGGAGGGAGAGACTGGTGGGAGAGACGGGAGGGAGAGACTGGTGGGAGAGACGGAAGGGAGAGACTGGTGGGAGAGACGGAAGGGAGAGACTGGTGGGAGAAACGGGAGGGAGAGACGGAAGGGAGAGACTGGTGGGAGAAACGGGAGGGAGAGACGGGTGGGAGAGAGGGACTTGAGGGAGAGACGGGAAGGAGAGATGGGTGAGAGACGGGAGAGTGGAGTGGGAGAGACGGGAGGGAGACGGGTGGAAGAGACGGGAGGGAAGAGTGGGAGAGACGGGAGAGAGGGGTGGGAGAGACGGGAGGGTGGTAAGGTGGGTGGAGAGGGAAATCCTGCTGGTGGTAGATAGAAGAAAATTAGGGAATGCGGGTAGAAGGGATAGCAGACGTTGTAGGCCTACCAGTTGAAGGAGGGTTAGTCGACGGTATAAGTCAACCAGTTACAGGAGGGATGGTGGGGCGGCAGAGGGTTGGTGGGAGGTATAGGCCTATAAGTTATAAAGTGGAGGCATAGGCCTACCAGTTATAAAAGTGGAGGTATAGGCCTACCAGTTATAAAAGTGGAGGTATAGGCCTACCAGTTATAAAAGTGGAGGTATATGCCGAGGGTGGGTGGGGTTGTGGCCCTGCCAGTGACAGTTCATCTCTTATTTTAATAAAGTACATCCGCAGTGTGCGGCTATTGTATATGAGTGTGGGAAGAGCGGCCAGCCAGGAGTCACTCTTATATACCATCACACAGACTCTCTGTCTCCACGACTATGGTGCTGTTCGCACCTACTCCTAGGTTGAGGGACTGATTACCTCATCTTCTGTACATAGTTCTACTGTCTTCAAGTTATGTCCTGGAATTTGTATTGATAAAGCCACTGGATGGCGAGACGTCTACAATGGGGATACCCGGATGTTGCACATGTGTCTTACTCTCATCTCTGTCTGGGGTTCCATCCCTGGTCCTCTTCAGGTAGCAGTATGTACCTGGGTATTATTCCATTACTGTGGGCGGTAGTATATCTTAGGTAGATGAAGATTAATACACAGCCCAGTTAACTTGACAAAGGTACAACATGGGACTGTATCAAAGTTAAGACACATGTGCAATATCTGGATATCTTTATTGTAGACGTTTCGCCATCCAGTGGCTTTATCAATACAGATTCTAGGATATAATTGGAAGACAGTAGAACTATATACAAAAGATGAGGTAATCAGTCCCTCAACCTTGAGTCGATGTGGTCAGTCCATCAATCTTGAATAGAATCTATTCAAGATTGATGGACTGACAACATCGACTCAAGGTTGAGGGACTGATTACCTCATTCTCCTCCTGTTCTTCAAGATTCTCCTTTGTATGGACTGATGAAGCCACTGTGTGGCGAAACGTTTCCTCAATAAAGATACCCAAGAGTTGCACATGTGTCTAATTTATCAACATATCCAGATGTTGCACATGTGTCTTAACTTTCATATTGTCGGTATTTTATACCTTTCTTGCACAACATGGGACTGTATGTATGTAGTCCACATGACTTAACAAAGGTATATGGCAAGATAGTATCAGCAAACATATACGGTCCAGAGCACTTCACAAAGGCTTATTGCGTACTTTTGCACTTTCTCCAGTTTCTTAACATGTTTCATCAGATGTGCCTTCTATACTGGTGCTACATCCAAGATGGGACTGACAAGTATTGTATAAAGTGCCCGGAAAGACTATTAAGATTCCTGAAGGCCAGACGAACATTGGCTACAGAGGTTATTCGGCTGGTGACTTGGACCTGCCTAGCAGGGCCAGTAGGCTTGCTGCAGTGCTCATTTTTTTATATTCTTGTGTGCCGCAGTTGGGTATCTTTATTGATGAAACGTTTCGCCTACACTGTACGCTTCTTCAAATACAAAGGGAGTAGTAGAAATGAAATAAAGGTGATGTAATCAGTCCCTCAGCCTGGAGAAGAGTTCAACTCCGTGGAGCAATGTTTTCAAGCTAGAAAAATTAGGTTCAGAAAGGATATAGCAAAGCACTAGGTTGATAACAGTTATTGATGAGTGGAATAAACTCCCGAGTACCGTCACTGAATCTAAAACATTGTGTAGTTTTAAAAATAAATTAGACTAATACATGAGTGGGTGTGTGTGTGTGTGTGTGTGTGTGTGTGTGTGTGTGTGTGTGTGTGTGTGTGTGTGTGTGTGTGTGTGTGTGTGTGTGTGTGTGTGTGAATCAGACCTGACTGGCTTGCGCTAATGGGTCTGATGCAGTGCTCCATCCTTCTTAAGTGGATGTGACTGGGACCTAACTGGCTTCGGCTAGTAGCTGAAGGCACTTATATAACATGGACCTGCCTAGCATGGGCCAGTAGGCCTGTTGCAGTGCTCCTTCTTACTCATGTTCTTTATGTGCCTGGTTTCCTTCACATAGAACAATGTACAGTTTACATCATAGCAATGTCTCTCGTGTACTAAATAATAGCACAAGGCAGAGTGAAAGTCTGCTGCAGGTCTTGAGGAGACATCTTGGATTGTCAAATTGGTACATTTCATTCCTACTTCCCGTTGGGCTATATTTACAAATGCCCCAGTAGGGCATTTGTAAACATGGAGAAAGGGATGAGGTGAAGGGGGAGACGGGGAAGAGGACGAGGAGAGAGATCGGGAGAGGTGAGGGAGGTGAGGGAGGTAAGGGACGAAGGGAGAGAGGAAGGTGAGGAGAAAAAAAGATGTAGAAGTGGGAAAGGTGGATGGAAAACATGAGGGAGGGGGGAGAGGAAAGAGATGGATGGACGACGTAGAAGAGAGGATGGAGGGAGGAGAGGGATGAATGGATATGAAGGGGGAGAAGGATGTTTGCGTGGGCTCAATACCCCCGTGGCCCGGTCCCAGACCAGACGACCTGATGGTTCACTGTCTGATCAACCAGGCTGTTACTGCTGACCGAATGCAATGCAACGTACGAACCATAGTCTGGCTAAAGGAATAACTGGGAAAGTGGGGAGATGGATCTTCAACTTCCTAACAAATCGAACACAAGAGTAGTGGTCAACGGAGGCTGCCATAGTGAAGAGCTCTGTTCCACAAGGCACAGTACTCGCCCCCATCTTATTCCTTATCCTCATATCAGACAGAGCTGGACAGATACCTAAAGTCAGTGCCGGATCAGCCGGGCTGTGGCTCGTACGTTGGACTGCGTGCGGCCAGCAGTAACAGCCTAGTTGATCAGGCCCTGATCCATCGGGAGGCCTGATCATGGACCGGGCCGCGGAGGCGTTGATCCCCGGAATAACCTCCAGGTAACCTCCAGGTATGGTCAAGAACTAACCTGAGGAACGTGTCCATTTCCCTCTTGAAGACAGCCAGAGGTTTGCTAGTAATTACCTATATGCAAGGAGGGAGGGAGTTGAAGATTCGGGAACCTCTGACACATAAGAACATAAGCAAGAAGGAACACTACAGCAGTCCCACTGGCCCATGCGAGGCAGGTCCAAGTCTCCTACCGGCTTAAGCCAATGCCCCAACCTAGTCAGGTCACGTCACATTCACCCAAGGAAGGAGCACAGCATCTGACCTAGTAGCACAAGCAAGTCAGGTCCAGCTCATACCCACCCGCACCCACTCGTGTATTTATCTAACCGACTTTTAAAACTACACAACGTTTCAGCCTCCATAACTGTACTGGGGAGTTTGTTCCACTCATCGACAACTCTATTACCAAACCAGTGCTTTCCTATATCCTTCCTGAATCTGAATTTTTCCAGCTTAAATCCACTGCTGCGAGTCCTGTCCAGGCTAGATATTTTTAGCACGCTATTTACAATCCCTTTATTAATTCCTGTCTTCAATTTATACACCTCAATCTGGAAGATTCAGGGCGTCTTTGATGGACGCCACATCCATAGAGATTCTGGTGCCATCAGCAATGGATGGTACGGTGCTATTATTCATATCCTTGTCAATGTCAGATATAAGAATGAGAAACAGAAGCGGGGCGAGTACTGTACCTTAGAACATAAGAACATAAGAACGAAGGAACACTGCAGAAGGCCTACTGGCCCATGCGAGGCAGGTCCAAGTCTCCTACCGGCTTAAGCCAATGCACCCAACCTAGTCAGGTCAGGTCACATTGACTTAAGGGAGGAACACGGCAACCGACCTGGTAGCACAAGCTATCAGGTCCAACTCACACCCACCCACATCCACTCATGTATTTATCCAACCTATTTTTAAAGCTACACAACGTTCTGGCCTCTATAACTGTACTCGGGAGTTTGTTCCACTCATCCACAACTCTATTACCAAACCAGTACTTTCCTATATCCTTCCTGAATCTGATTTTTTCCAACTTAAAACCATTGCTGCGAGTCCTGTCTAGGCTAGATATTTTCAGCACACTATTTACATCCCCTTTATTTATTCCTGTCTTCCATTTACACCTCAATCATATCCTCCCTAATTCTACGTCTTTCTAGAGAGTGCAGATTCAGGGCCCTTAGTCTATCCTCATAGGGAAGGTTTCTGATACATGGGATCAACTTTGTCATCCTCCTTTGTACATTTTCCAGAGAATTTATATCCATTCTGTAATATGGTGACCAAAACTGTGCAGCATAATCTAAATGAGGCCTAACCAAGGATGTATAGAGTTGAAGAACAACCTGAGGACTCCTCTTATTTATGCTTCTTGATATGAAGCCAATGAAGCCTTGAGGAACAGAGCTTTTCACTGTGGCAGCCTCTGACTTCACTCTGTTAACTGTTACTCTCTGTATTCTATTTGTTAAGAAGTTAAATATCCATCTGCTCACTTTACCCGCTATTCCTTTCGCTTGTTATTTATGTGCAATCACACCATAGTCGCACTTGTCGAAAGACTTGCGAAATCAGTGTACACAACATTAGCATTTAGCTCGTGTTCCAGTCCATCAAAACCATATCGTCTAGCGACTGTGAATGGCAGAACTGACCTGTTCTAAACCCATCTTGCCCTGGAGTATGTAATTGTGATTCTATGTGACTGACAATCTTACTTCCTTGGACGAGTTCAAAAATTTTGATACTGCTGAACCTAGCGCTCTTGGTCTATACTTCTTCACAGTTGCTTTACTGCCACCTTCGTCAGGTGCGATAATATCAGTGACTGTGGGATGACAAGTTGATGATTAAGACACGTGCAATAATTTGGGATCTTTATTATTGAAACATTTCGCCTACACAGTACCTGGAGGTTACCTGGAGGTTTCTTCAGCTCCATGGAGCTGAACTCTTCTCCAGACTGAGGGACTGACTACCTCAAATACTTTTTCTCCAAGGTTGTCAACATGACAGAAGTGTCCAGGATCCTTTTCTATAAAATGCTAAAGATCCCACATAGTGGTTTCTTACCATTTTTGAAGATCATGGAATTAGACGAGTCTGAGCCTGGAGCAGAGTGTAGATGGAAGACTTATAAAATGGGTGGAGGAAGACGGAAGAGAGAGAGGAAAAGAAAAAAAAGAGCACTGCAGCAGGCCTACTGGCTGGTCTACCGACCCATGCTAGGCAGGTCTGACTCTCACCCACTCGTGTACCTGTCTATGTACCTTGAAGGAGAAAAGATGAATAGGGGAAAGGGGAAGGGATGTATGGAGGGGAGAAGACACGCATCGGGGAGGGGAGAAGAGATGCACCGGGGAGGGGGGAAGAGATGCACCGGGGAGGGGGGAAGAGATGCACCGGGGAGGGGGAATGCACCGGGGAACACCGGGAAGGGGGGAAGAGATGCACCGGGGAGGGGGGAAGAGATGCACACCGGGGAGGGGGAAGAAACGCACCGGAGAGGGGGAAGAAACGCACCGGAGAGGGGGAAGAAACGCACCGGGGAGGGGGAAGAGATGCACGGAGGTTGGGGTAGAGATGTAATGAGGGCGAAACTAGATGTGTAGAGAGGGTGAGACGACGGAGGAGAGGAAGGAGAATAATTGGATGACGGAGGGGAGTAGGGTGAAGAGATGGATGGAGGGGAAGAGAGGGAGATGAAGGGGAGAAACCGGATATGGAGGGGGAAGAAAGGTGGAGGAAGGAAAAGAGAGGAGGAAGGGAAAGAGAGGTGGAGGAGGGGAAAGAGAGGTGGATGACAGGGGAGAGAAGTGGATGACAGGGGAGAGAAGTGGATGAGGGAGAAGAGAGGAGGGGGAAGAGAGGGAAGCGTATGAGGGATGAAAAAGGAGGGGAGAGAGAAAGGGTGAGGAAGTGGGGAGAGCCAAGTACAAGGTAGCAGCAAGCCAGGTACAAGGTAGCAGTGAGCCAGGTACTGGGTACTCCTGAGTCAGCAGGTACTGGGCAGTACTGAGCCCAGGTACTGAGACTGGAGCCAGAACTGCCTCGTCACTGCTCAACAATCTTAAGACTCACTCTTACAAGAAAGGTAAAGATGGTTGTCTCACGTACAAATTTGGAGGCCTCCAAGGTCTTCTAAACTCAGGTAAAATAGTGACTTAAGTGTTAAAATTCGTAGTGTTGTGTTATGAGGCCATGAAGGAAGTAGTGTCTCTAGCACTGGTGTTCCCCAGGGATCTTAACCCACATTATTCCAAGTATTTCACACAAACATCGTCTTAACTTTTATCAGTGAGTTTGGTAAAATAAATTCCTTTTAAATATAAGCTAAATTACAGATATCCAAGAAAATATTTACTTTAATTTAGACCGAATGTAAAGTCATGTATAGTAAACTTTCTCCTGGCTTACCTTAATCCTTGTGCGTCAATGCTCATGATGGCTGCTTTTCTTATCTCTTCGTCTTCCTCACAAAGTAAACATACGGCCACTGGTAAAATATTCTCATTTATTAACTAAATATCCAGAAATTGCCTCACATATCCCGGCGGCGAGAGCACACACATAACCCAGCTCACATGGTCAGCACAACACTGGGGCTCCACACACTCATACACACACACACCCTCACTGCCACACACTCCTACATACAATCACTACTCTATCAAACGAAAATAAACTAGCCATTATCCAGATTAGTTACATGTGTTATAATTATTAATCTATGAATAAAATACTAGATAGGAATTCATAAATATAAGTAAGTGATTTAGGGCCAGTAAACTTAAATGTTATGAATGCAGTTATAAATACTGGCGACATGGCGAGTCCTGAAGATCATTGCCACATTATCCATGGAGACCTTTAATATTCGTATGTCTTGAACGCATTGTTATACTATTACAAGTTAACAGCACAGAAGTATGTTCCCTTTGTCCCTTTAATGTTGCCATTAAACGAACGTCGTCTAATATGTGAGTAACGGTTGTACCCTTGTAGGAATACAAGAAAATGTTCAATAGTCATTACCATAGTGTTGCATCTCCTACACTGACCACTTCTACGCTACAATTGATGCACAATACGTCATTGATGCCCTTCGGCAACATATCGAGACGAGTATTAAATTACAGCCTTATAAAGGTAAATGGTTGGTGCAAAGGCGAACAGAGAAGTTAAATGGAAGACGACACTCTCACTCCTTCCTCTCAAGGCTTTAAACCTTCCCAGTCTGTCCCTTTTTTATGGATTAAATAATGCGAGTCACGGGCGTATTAGTGAATATACGCACTGATTTTTTTATCTAGTTACGCCGGAGAATAATGAAGGAGTGAAAGTGTATTCGCTACTATGAACAAATCAGGTTATCATACCACCAAGAGAGACTGTTTGCTATTATTTGAGTCAGTAAGTTAAACACAGGTAGTGAGGTGCCCCAGGCATGACGTGCGAACCCACCTTGTTTGTGTGGCAGGTACTGGGTCCGTCTGCCTCACCAACCCTCACTCACTTGTACAACCATCCGCTCTCAAATGAAAGGACCCGGGTTTGATTCCAGCGATGAGACATACTTACAAGCAAGTTTCCTTACGCCTGCTGCTCCTATACGCACAGAAGTAAATAGGTATACAATACAAATATATGAAAGAGAGACATGTGCAGCGTCTGACATGTTTCATCCATGAAGTTCCACACACAGAAACGTTGTCCCAACAATAGTTTCACTTGCGTCTTTTGTCTTTGTCTCCATAGGTGCTGCGGTCTAGTCTCAGACTAGCCCTCTGAGGTGACTGCCTGGTCATTCAAGCAATTTGGGCACGCCCTTTGCGGCAAGCTCCACACCTCACTTGACCGAGAAAAATCATCTCATGAAGTTCTAAGAAGTTAAACTGTCATCAAGTAATCACATCTAAATCACAGACTATGTTTGTAATTTCCTCTCATTGTCCCCCCCCCCAACCACCACCACTGTCACCAACACCATCACTACCATCATCACTACCACCAACACCATCATCAGTCCACCATCACTAACACACACTTCGTGAGGCAATCTCTGATTCATCAACGACCTTGGCCATCCTCCTGACAATCATTCTGCAGGTGAAACTGTCCACCTCTTCATAGCTAAGGATGCTTTCACTGTCGACTGTTTCAGTGTCGATGAGGCAGACAAGATCACTACTCCGGCAATGAACTTCCTTATGGACTGTAACATTGTACATTCTTTCTCCAGCTCCGAGGCCAAAAATCAGTTTTAAGGGGTTAGATAGCGACATCACCAGCCAATCAACAGCCGAATTGAAAATAAAATTAATTGAAGACCAAAACGACTGGCCTACTCTTGATAGTTACCCAAATTCCAGCAGCTTCCTCAATGCTCAAGATCAGCTCTCATTGAGATTTCCATGGCCTATATCAAGCACTTATTGGCGGTCTCCGTATCTTCTATTACTACATCAGCCTCAACAACATAGAACCAGAGTGCTACACCTACAATACCCAGTGCTAGAACCGCTACTCTTATACACACATTGTTAGGGGTCTGTCCAACTGAGGGAGAAAAAATATTGTTCTAACTGTGGCAACGAAGGAGACATATTGGCTGCACCTCAGCTACTATCACAGTGCTCTTGCAGCCAGATGTCTACTCAGAAAAGAAATCATAAATAAAAACTTGAGGAACAAAAGAAACTTTGCTCCAGAAAGACACCTACCTATACTGCCATCACTCTACTTCAGAATGATACTCAAAAGATTCTCCGAGTAACTCAAGAACCGGCCTCTGCAATCAATACTATGCCAACAGTCCAAGACGACGTTGCCATCAAGATTATATACTGTATGATCTATGCTCACATGAAAAGCGCTGCTTTCCCTGGGACTTTCAACTCTACCATCAACGAAATCTTTTGCCTCAAGGGATTGCCTAGCTTCACTTCGTTTTCTGATCCTGCAATGTCCAATACAAGTAGCATTAACGTTCGAACAGATCCTCAAAGCATTGCCGCCCAAGCCACTCCAGACCTACCACCTGCAGCCTCCCAAGAAACCCAATCCACTTCACCTGCTGTGCTTGCTGTCGCTTCCATAACCACAACACTGCCTGAAGATGAAGATATGAACCTCTATAGTAGAAACTGAAGTCGAAGACCACATCCCCAGTTTCGCCTGGAAAAGCCTACGTTTCTTCACAACACCCTCGAACAATACTAAATGTTCACCAAGGAACTCCACTCTCGACTCTGCAATAGAACTGTCAAGTACATCTCCGTTGCCACATAAAACTTCACACTACGACAAGTCCGAGATTTTATGAAATAATTCATCGAAGACTTCGACAACTATCAACACAAGTGTTTAAAATTTTTAAGAATGGGTCGTTCCAAATAAGACAGTAAACTGAATTCCTGAATTTCTGTACCTACCAGTTGTACCCAACCAATATGCTTCTACCTTTCGCCATCGAACGCTCCACTGCAGGGCTTAACCCTGGCTTTATTTCTACGACTGAAGGCACTTCTCTCTTTTTCACCCAAAAGCTGATTACAGTGCTTACCTGGATACCTGCACGTGTCTAATTTATACAAAAGGTATATGGTAGTTATTTCATAAAAAAATGTGAACTATATTGTGTCTTCCCTGATCTCTATTTTGAACTGTTAGAATAAGACCTACAAATGTTAATCACAGAATCAGTGTAGAGATGGACATACACCATCCCCAGGGGAGCGGTATACCTCAGGGTGATAGCTGAAGCTCCTTTTTTTTTTATCTTCCCCAGAATATCAACACAAATCATCCCTGTTCCATTTAAACCTACTGAACTAACATCTCGCCGCTATTACATTTCCATGAAGTAACAGTACTTTTGTCTTATTAGGGGTAAAATACATTAATTAATAATAGTGTAATTTATAAACAGCGACGGTTAATAACACGAAGGAAAGATTTTACAAAAAACAGAGTTTTCTATTTTTTTTTACACAGTTGAGTTGTCCCCTGGGGCAAGGCAGCATCTGCAAACAATGATAAAAACTATAGGTAAATAGAGTGGGAAGGCTGGATGTGTTAGTTGGCAACAAGGGTGGCCTCAAGGCAGTCGTCGGCCACAGGTACTCCACTGTGAGTCACGTAGCCAGAACCAAGTCTGCCCAATGTTTCTCTGAATTTTGTAACCACTTTTAAACTTTTCGCTCTCTTGAAATGAAATGTTTTATCATGAGTAAGCTCTCTAAAGGTGACCCAGTTTTAATATCTGGTCTAAATAACTATAAATATTAAGGTTGAGTTACGTAAGGTATCCATGATATGCTAATATAATGTGTTAGAGCAGAGTGGAAGGAGACGAACACACTGGTGGAGCTTGTAGCTAGCTTCACCCTACATGGTTAAGGTTCAAAGCTGCGGCCATAGTGGTGGTGGGACGCCCAGGCCACCACACTACACATACACGCTCACCGCCCACACACGCCCGCTCACCGCCCACACACGCCCGATCACCCCTCCCCCCCAGGGAGGTTCCTTGATGCTGTTCCCCTGATATAAACTTATTGCTTTTCATTTCCTCAGGTGCTGTATGACCCCTACAGGTTTAGCGGTTTCCTTTAATATGATAATCCACCCATACTACCCACAGTCTTCAAATACTCTCATACCAGTCACACGTACCCACCCCACGCACACCATGTGACCACGCCCACTCCACAACACGTCCACTCCACAACACACCCGCCCCACACCATTCATCATATGACCACGCCCATTCCACAACACCCCCGCCCCACGCCACCCATCATATGACCACGCCCACTCCACAACACACTCGCCCCACGCTGCTCGTCATATTAGTCTACCACACTCTACAACACACCTGCAACACTCACACACCAATCATGTTAGTACACCACACACACTACAACACACACCCATCATGTTAGTCCACCACACACTACAACACACACCCATCATGTTAGTCCACCACACACTACAACACACCTGCAACACACACACCAATCATGTTAGTCCACCACACACTACAACACACACCCATCATGTTAGTCCACCTCACACTACAACACACCCCCATCATGTTAGTCCACCACACACTACAACACACACCAATCATGTTAGTCCACCACACACTACAACACACACCAATCATGTTAGTACACCACACACACTACAACACACACCAATCATGTTAGTCCACCACACACTACAACACACACCAATCATGTTAGTCCACCACACACTACAACACACCCATCATGTTAGTCCACCACACACTACAACACACCCATCATGTTAGTCCACCACACACTACAACACACCCATCATGTTAGTCCACCACACACTACAACACACACCAATCATGTTAGTCCACCACACACTACAACACACCTGCAACACAAACCCATCATGTTAGTCCACCACACACTACAACACACCTGCAACACACCCATCATGTTAGTCCACCACACACTACAACACACCTGCAACACACACCAATCATGTTAGTCCACCACACACTACAACACACCTGCAACACACACCCATCATATTAGTCCACCACACACTACAACACACCTGCAACACACACCCATCATATTAGTCCACCACACACTACAACACACCTGCAACACACAACCATCATGTTAGTCCACCACACACTACAACACACACCCATCATATTAGTCCACCACACACTACAACACACCTGCAACACACAACCATCATGTTAGTCCACCACACACTACAACACACACCCATCATGTTAGTCCACCACACACTACAACACACACCAATCATGTTAGTCCACCACACACTACAACACACACCAGTCATGTTAGTCCACCACACACTACAACACACACCAATCATGTTAGTCCACCACACACTAAAACACACCTGCAACAAACACCCATCATGTTAGTCCACCACACACTACAACACACCTGCAACACACACCAATCATGTTAGTCCACCACACACTACAACACACCTGCAACACACCCATCATGTTAGTCCACCACACACTACAGCACACCTGCAACACACACCCATAATGTTAGTCCACCACACACTACAACACACCTGCAACACACACCAATCATGTTAGTCCACCACACACTACAACACACCTGCAACACACACCAATCATGTTAGTCCACCACACACTACAACACACACCAATCATGTTAGTCCACCACACACTACAACACACACCAATCATGTTAGTCCACCACACACTACAACACACCTGCAACACACACCAATCATGTTAGTCCACCACAAACTACAACACACCTGCAACACACCTATCATGTTAGTCCACCACACACTACAACACACCTGCAACACACACCCATCATGTTAGTCCATCACACACTACAACACACCTGCAACACACCCATCATGTTAGTCCACCACACACTACAACACACCTGCAACGCACCCATCATGTTAGTCCACCACACACTACAACACACCCGCAACACACACCCATCATGTTAGTCCACCACACACTACAACACACCTGCAACACACACCAATCATGTTAGTCCACCACACACTACAACACACCTGCAGCACACACCCATCATGTTAGTCCACCACACACTACAACACACATAAGAACATAAGAACGAAGGAACACTGCAGCAGGCCTACTGGCCCATGCGAGGCAGGTCCAAGTCTCCCACCGGCTTAAGCCAATGCACCCAACCGAGTCAGGTCAGGTCACATTGACTTAAGGGAGGAGCACGGCAACCGACCTGGTAGCACAAGCTATCAGGTCCAACTCACACCCACCTACATCCACTCATGTATTTATCCAACCTATTTTTAAAGCTACACAACGTTCTGGCCTCTATAACTGTACTTGGGAGTTTGTTCCACTCATCCACAACTCTATTACCAAACCAGTACTTTCCTATATCCTTCCTGAATCTGAATTTTTCCAACTTAAAACCATTGCTGCGAGTCCTGTCTAGGCTAGATATTTTCAGCACACTATTTACATCCCCTTTATTTATTCCTGTCTTCCATTTATACACCTCAATCATATCCCCCCTAATTCTACGTCTTTCTAGAGAGTGCAGAAAATAAAGATTCAGGGCCCTTAGTCTATCCTCATAGGGAAGGTTTCTGATACATGGGATCAACTTTGTCATCCTCCTTTGTACATTTTCCAGAGAATTTATATCCATTCTGTAATACGGTGACCAAAACTGTGCAGCATAATCTAAATGAGGCCTAACCAAGGATGTATAGAGTTGAAGAACAACCTGAGGACTCCTATTATTTATGCTTCTTGATATGAAGCCAAGGATTCTATTAGCTTTATTGCGAACACTTATGCACTGTTGTCTTGGTTTCAGATTACTGCTAACCAGAACTCCTAAATCTTTTTCGCAATCCGTAATATTAAGATCTACATTATTTAGTTTATATGTGGCATGGTTATTGTCCTGTCCAACATTTAGAACTTTGCATTTGTCTATATTAAACTGCATCTGCCACTTCTCCGACCACTGCATCAGTCTATTCAAATCTTCCTGGAGTGCTCGAATGTCCTCGTCAGAATGAATTCGACGGCCTATTTTGGTGTCATCGGCAAACTTGCCGATGTCGCTCTTTATGCCCTCATCTATGTCGTTTATGTAGATTGTGAACAGCAGGGGGCCCAACACTGACCCCTGTGGAACACCGCTCGTGACGCTTCCCCACTCTGATTTCTCCCCATTTATGCAAACTCTCTGCTGCCTATTTGTCAACCATGCCTCTATCCAGGAAAAAATTTCTCCTCCTATTCCATGTGCCTTAATTTTCCTCAATAGTCTCTGATGTGGGACCCTGTCAAAAGCCTTACTGAAGTCCATATACACAATATCATATTCATTACCATGATCTACCTCCTCAAATACCTTAGTGAAAAAAGTTAATAAATTCGTAAGGCAGGAACGCCCCTTTGTAAAACCATGCTGAGATTCGTTGATTAATTTATGCTTTTCAAGGTGGCTACGAACTGCCTCGGCAATTATTGATTCCATAAATTTTCCCACTATGGAGGTTAGGCTTATTGGTCTATAGTTCGAAGCTAAGGACCTGTCACCTGTTTTGAAAATAGGTATCACATTTGCCATTTTCCACTTATCTGGCACCATGCCAGTTTGTAGTGATATGTTGAAAAGATTAGCCAAAGGTGTGCTAAGCTCCTCTTTACATTCCTTTAGAACCCTTGCATACAGTTCATCAGGGCCTGGGGACTTGTTAGGTTTTAATTTATCTATTTGCCTAAGGACCATGTCACTTGTGACCCTAATCGTGCACAGTTTATTATCGTCCTGTTCTACATAATTTATCATTACTGGAATATCGCTGGTATCCTCATGTGTAAAAACTGAGAGGAAGTATGTGTTAAAAATTCTACACATTTCCTTATCACTGTCAGTGAGCTGACCCGAGGAACTTTTGAGTGGGCCTATCTTGTCCCTGATCTTACTTCTGTATACCTGAAAGAATCCTTTTGGGTTAGTCTTCGATTCTCTTGCAACTTTAACCTCATAATCTCTTTTTGCTTTTCTAATTCCCTTTTTTATTTCTCTCTTTAACTGAATATATCGATTTCTTAATTGCCCCTCTCCTCTTTTGATTTGCCTATATATGCCTCTCTTTTGACCAATCAGATATTTTAATCTATTGTTCATCCATTTAGGATCATTTTTGTTTGATCTGATTTCCCTATTTGGAACATAATTTGACTGAGCAGCTAGAACTATGCCCTGGAAAGCATCATATCGGCAACCATCACCACCTACCTGACCCTTAGTCAGGTCATTCCAGTTCAGCCCACCTAAGTAATTTTTCAGTCCTATGAAATCAGCCAAGCGAAAGTCAGGGACGGAGACTTGATTGCCATTATTAGGGGAATTCCATGATATATTAAAACTGAGTGATTTGTGATCACTTTCCCCAAGCTCATCATTAACCTCAAGATTATTAATTAGTGTTTCCCTACTGGCAAGAACCAAGTCAAGGAGGTTATTTCCTCTAGTTGGCTCTGTCACAAACTGTTTTAAAAAACAATCCTGGATCGTATCAAGAAAGTCACCTGACTCTAAATTTCCTGTCAAATTGCTCCAGTCAATCTGTCTATAGTTGAAATCTCCCATTAGCACAACATTTTCGTATGTAGATGCCTTACGAATTTCGTCCCATAGAAGTTTACTGCACTCCCTTTCAAGATTTGGGGCCCTGTAAATCACACCCAAAATTAGTTTTTCTCGGCCCTCGAGAAGCTGTAACCAAACAGATTCAGTGGCTGACGCTTCTACTTTTATATCTTGTCTAACACAATAATTTAAATTGTCTCTGACATACATCGCTACTCCACCACCTTTCCTTTTACCCTGTCAGTGTGGAATAATTTATAGCCTTGTATGTGACATTCAGAGGGCATCTCTCTATCTTTCAGATTGAGCCAGGTCTCTGTTATAGCAATAATATCTGTTTCCTGCACTTGCAATTAATCTTAGCTCATCTATCTTATTTCTTACACTCCTGCTATTAGTATAGTAAACCTTAAGGGAGCTAGTCCCTTGCTGTCCTCTGCTGTCCCCCTTTGTTTGCTGACCTGATCTATTGTCTTTATTTATAACTTCATGCTGAATGCCTTTTATACATTTACTGATTCCAACCCTAGTGTTGCAACCTGCTTGTTTCCCACACACACCCATACCTCTATCTTCTATCAGTTTAAAATCATAGGCATTTCACCAATGGCCTTCTCAATTGAGTTTGCAAGTGCTACCACCCCAGCCCCAGAGAGATGTACCCCATCCCTTGCATACATATCATGTTTGCCATAAAAGTTGTTCCAGTTGTCAATGAATGGGATTGCAAGTTCCTTGCAGTATCTGTCTAGCCAGCAATTTACACCAATTGCCCTAGACAACCATTCATTTCCTACTCCCCTTCTAGGCAAGATGCTACATATGATTGGGATCCCTCCCTTAGACTTAATGAAATCTATAGCTGACCTGTACTTATCTAGCAGCTCTTCTCTCCTACCCTTCCCAATATCATTTCCACCAGCACTGAGACAGATAATGGGCTTGTTCCCATTACCTGACATGATATTATCCAGCCTGTTGACAATGTCCCCAACACCAGCTCCAGGGAAGCACACTATCTCTCATCTTCTTATTCCTATTACAAAAAGCACGGTCAATATATCTTACCTGAGAGTCACCAACCACAAGAATGCGCTTACCTTCATTAGCAGGGGCAGTAGTACCCTTACCTTCACTGGCCACTGAAGTACATTCATCCTGGAGAACAGAGAAGCGATTTCCTACCTTCAGATCTTCACTCTTAACTTTCCTTATTCTGATGCGCCTCCCATTACTGTGAACAACTCGCCACTTGTAGCAGGTGCTGGGCTGCACCTCACTGCTGGTAGCCGTTGCTACCTCCCCAACTACAGCCTCCTTACAGCGAGAGAGAGACTGCACCTCACTGCTAGAAGTCTCATTCCCCACAACTCCAGCCACCTCACACTCTCTCCCAGACCCATTGAGGTGGACCTTCAGCCTCCTAATCTCCTCCTGGAGAAGCAAGACCTCCTCCTTCAACTCTCCAACCTCAGTTTTTAAAACACTGCAGAAGCAAGCCATGCTTTGTAACCGTCCACGCTAATCCCCAAAGCAGCTCAGGGTCTGTGACCTCACGTGACGACTGAAGCTTCTATTAAATATGCACGTACAGTAATTTAGTAAGATTTATTAAGTTAACATTACGTAGCTTTAACCTACGATAACCCAATAATTTAACCTAGAATAAATCAATAATTTAACCTAGGATAATCCAATAATTTAACCTAGAATAAATCAATTTAACCCAGGATAACCCAATAATTTAACCTAGAATAAATCAATAATTTAACCTAGGATAATCCAATAATTTAACCTAGAATAAATCAATAATTTAACCTAGGATAATCCAATAATTTAACCTAGGATAACCCAATAATTTAACCTAGGATAACCCAATAATTTAACCTAGGATAACCCAATAATTTAACCTAGGATAACCCAATAATTTAACCTAGGATAACCCAATAATTTAACCGAGGATAACCCAATAATTTAACCTAGGATAACCCAATAATTTAACCTAGGATAACCCAATAATTTAACGTAGGATAACCCAACAATTTAACCTAGGATAACCCAACAATTTAACCTAGGATAACCCAATAATTTAACCTATGATAACCCAATAATTTAGCCTAGGATAACCCAGTAATTTAACCTAGAATAAATCAATAATTTAACCTATGATAACCCAATAATTTAACCTAGGATAACCCAATAATTTAACCTAGGATAACCAAGTAATTTAACCTATGATAACCCAATAATTTAACCTAAATCAATAATTTAACCTAGGATAACCCAATAATTTAACCTAGTATAACCCAATAATTTAACCTAGGATAACCCAATAATTTAACCCAGGATAACCCAATAATTTAACCGAGGATAACCCAATAATTTAAGCTAGGATTACCCAGTAATTTAACCTAGGATAACCCAGTTATTTAACCTAAAATAACCCAGTAATTTAACCTAGGATAACCCAATAATTTAACCTAGGATAACCCAATAATTTAACCCAGGATAACCCAATAATTTAACCCAGGATAACCCAATAATTTAACCTAGGATAACCCAATAATTTTACCTAGGATAACCCAATAATTTAACCAACGATAACCCAATAATTTAAGCTAGGATAACCCAATAATTTAGGCTATGATAACCAAATAATTTAAGCTAGGATAACCCAATAATTTAAGCTAGAATAACCCAATAATTTAACCTAGGATAACCCGGTAATTTAACCTAGGATAACCCGGTAATTTAACCTAGGATAACCCGGTAATTTAACCTAGGATAGCCCAGTAATTTAACCTAGGATAACCCAGTAATTTAACCTAGGATAATTCAACAATTTAACCTAGGATAACCCAATAATTTAACCTAGGATAACCCAACAATTTAACCTAGAATAAACCAATAATTTAACCTAAGATAACACAATAATTTAACCCAGGATAACCCAATAATTTAAGCTAGGATAACCCAGTAATTTAAGCTAGGATAACCCAATAATTTAACCCAGGATAACTCAATAATTTAGCCAGGATAACCCAATAATTTAAGGTAGGATAACCCAATAATTTAACCAAGGATAACCCAATAATTTAACCCAGGATAACCCAATAATTTAACCCGGGATAACCCAATAATTTAACCCAGGATAACCCAATAATTTAACCCAGGATAACCCAATAATTTAACCCAGGATAACCCAATAATTTAACCCAGGATAACCCAATAATTTAACATAGGATAAGCCAATAATTTAACCTAGGATAAACCAATATTATTATTATTATAATCAAGGGGGAAGCGCTAAACCCGGAGGATTATACAGCGCCTGGGGGGGGGGATGTGGAAGGCATTCAGGCTTAATTCGGGGAACTGGAGCTCAGATCCAATTCCCTAAATCAAGAGCCCCTCACCAACATCAAGGAACCTTCCTTGAGGGGATAAACCAATAACCTAGAATAAACCAATAATTTAACCTAGGATAAGCCAATAATTTAACATAGGATAAGCCAATAATGTGACCTATAATAACCGAATAATTTAACCTAGAATAAACCACTAATTTAACGTAAGAGATGTCAATAACGTCAAAGAGTGACTTACTTGTGATCAGAAGACTCTCTCTCTCTCCAGGTACTGGACAGGATCCAACAATGTTCACTGAGGCAGCATAAACACAAGGAAAATTTCAGCAGTTTCATAAGACACAGGTAGTTATTAAAGACTGATGCCGTTCACAAGTGTTGTATTTTAATTACAGTGAAGTGCTAAACCAGCAGGGGTCATACAGCTCTTGAGCACTGTCAGGCATTCGGATTTGATTCACCCAAGGTGAGGATAAGCCCAGTTTCTCGCATCAAGAACCCCTCACCAGCATCAAGAACCCCTCACCAGCATCAATATTTCACCAGCATTAAGAGCCCCCTCACCAGCATCAAGAACCCCTCACCAGCATCAAGAATATTTCACCAGCATTAAGAGCCCCCTCACCAGCATCAAGAACCCCTCGACAGCATCAAGAACCACTCACCAGCATCAAGAACCCCTCGCCAGCATCAAGAACCCCTCACCAGCATCAAATGCCCCTCACCAGCATCAAGTGCCCCTCACCAGCATCAAGTGCCCCTCACCAGCATCAAGAACCCCTCACCAGCATCAAATGTCCCTCGCCAGCATCAAGAACCCCTCACCAGCATCAAATGCCCCTCACCAGCATCAAGAACCCCTCACCAGCATCAAATGCCCCTCACCAGCATCAAGTGCCCCTCATCAGCATCAAGAAGCCCTCACCAGCATCAAGTGCCCCTCACCAGCATCAAGAACCCCTCACCAGCATCAAGTGCCCCTCATCAGCATCAAGAAGCCCTCACCAGCATCAAGTGCCCCTCACCAGCATCAAGAACCCCTTACCAGCATCAAGTGCCTCTCACCAGCATCAAGAACCCCTTGTCAGCATCAAGCACCCCTCTCCAGCATCAAGTGTCCCTCACCAGCATCAAGAGCCCTTCACCAGCATCAAGTGCCCCTCATCAGCATCAAGAGCCCTTCACCAACATCAAGAGCCCTTCACCAGCATCAAGACAAAATAATGCAATAACGTAACACTTGCATTTTACTCTCCGTCGTTATGGAATAAGAAGGGTTAATAATTATCACTTTGTCGGGCAGGTCCGAAATAAACACGTGCACCTTTACGCGTGCCATCCTACACGCGCTGTGCATCTGGATTCCCGTTCTTTAATTCTAACCAATCACAAGCCTTCCCTGAGTCACTTCAGCTAAGTGATGATGGCGTTTGCTGCCTTCCCATTGGTTGAGAGATCAAAACAAACACTCGTGGCTTGGCGTCGCCCAGAGTGGGTTTTTTCCATCCAGTGCCACTAATACGTATACTCTTGGATTTTACCTTCTACAATGTCGGTAAGTACTGATTGTTGTGTTTAGTGCGTACATGAATAGTTTAGGCATATTTTGATATATAAATAAAGTCAGTGTGAAGCATAATGTGAGTGTAGTATGCAGTTGAAAAAAGTGCAACAAAGGAAGTACGAAAATTTTCGTACCTGCCCGAGAAGTGACATAGTATAATTTCAGTAAAATAAATATTTATAAAAAAAATTCTATTGCATATATGAATTCTGTAGTGGTCTGGATCTATACAGAAGGTTTTTATTGTCCTTCCAGATCAATGAGAAATTGTTTCATGGGGAGCCCTCCAGCACCAGGTCGAAATATGTCTGTATTTTGGATGACAGTGACTCAGAACCAGAGGTAGATGAATTGCTGGATAGTGGTGATGAATACTTGCCACTGGATGCAGAGGTGTCAAGTGATGATGAAGAGGAAGAAAGGCCAGCCAAAAAACAGAAATTAGTGAAGAAAAAGAAAGGTATTATGATTGCAAGTATTGCAGGCACTCGAAGAAATTGGTCACATCCTCATTCCAGTGTTCTGTATGCAAAGTAAATCTGTGCATAAAGAGTAATAGAAATTGCTTCAGCAACTACCATACCATCAATTAGCAATATAGAATAATTGGTCTTCCTCATGAATCTCAGGAATATGGGACTTGAAAGTTTTATCCCTTTGCAATATGTCCATGTTGCTATTTGTTTCATTTTTATATTTTTCTAATACATACAAACTGTTTTGATAAAAGTTTCATTTATGTTTTTGATATTGTCTGTTTGTATAATAAATCTAAAAAATAGTTATTGGGTGTTTTATTAACAATTGCAAGTTTGCAACATTCAGAATCTTACTCCCTTTGTCGGGCAAGTGGGAAAATTTTCGGACTTCGGAGATTAGCAATTGCTCGAAAACTAACCATCAGAAATCCATTTATATAGGCTCATTGGCCTCGTATTGAGTTACTCTATCCACCATAGGGAGCTCAGTTCGAATTTCTAATTTTATGGCCACTTGCCCGATAAAGGGTTTAAACGCTTGAAGCTCCACCACTGAGGATCTTGGAAGTTATCCCAGCCATTCGGTAATGTTAGAAATAGGTTCACCAATTTTAGTCCTAAGGCACATGCAACTGCATACGGTCCTCGTTACCGTATACAAATGTCGAGAATCTGAAGCCGACTGGTTGAATCGTTCTTGAGTTATGACCGAAATACAATCGAAAAGTTGGAAGAAAAAAAATCAGGCAACATCTTAAAGGTCCCCTTAAGGGATACCTAATAAGCCCCAATGGTTGACTTTATTGCATTATACTGGGTTTCTAACACTTCGGGGGATTAATAATTCAACATCTTCCTCCCCCTCTTCTTATTCAGGTCCCTAGTTTTACCTGTAAATGTGTTGGGGCAACAGGAGTGTAAGGGCATTTGTCCAAACGTTTCACTGACCTGGGGACAGACCCTGAATCACGATATCGTAGTAACACAATGGCTTACGCAATGGCCTGGGGTTTTACGACTCACTCGCCATGGGTTCAAGCACCACCTGTACCCTGGTTTGACAGACCCTGGTTGTGTGCCAAGCGACCTCACTGCTGCTTATCCTGGTTTAAACCTGTGTAATCAAACATTTTTTAACACTGGCCGTGTCTCGCCAAGGTAGTATGGTCCTTCACCCCCCAAAAAGAAATAATTTATTCAATTTATGCATAACTCAATGGCCACTTCATCAGGTACACATATGCACCTGCTCGTTAATGCAAATATCTAATCATCCAATCACGTGGCAGCACCTAAGTGCCGAAAATCATGCAGACATGGTCAAGAGGCTCAGTTCAGACCGAACATCAGAATGGGGAAGAAAGATTGTTGGTGACAGACGAGGTGGCTCGAGTATCTCAAACTGTTGATCTGCGATTTTCACGCACAACAGTCTCCAGAGTTTACAGAGAATGGCCTCGAAAAACATGAAACATCCAGTGAGCGGCAGTAGTGTGCGTAAAAGTGCCTTGATAATGAGAGGGGTCAGACTGGTTTAAGCTGACAGAAAGGTGAAAAATGACTTAAATAACCAGGCATTAGAACTATGGTGTGCAGAAGAGCGTTCTGAATGAGAAATTGTATGGCGATGTTTACAAGATGTGGAAAGACACTTATGTATAGTTCAGGACATTTATTAAAGAAAACGTTTTGTCACGAGTGGCTTCTTCAGTCCTAATCTTTGTCCTAATCTTAGGATTGAAGAAGTTCCTGCTGGCAAAAAATAGTTTTTAATGTCCTGAACTATACACAAGTGTCTTTTTTTCACAGCATTCTTAATGAACACGTTGAACTTTGAAGTGGATGAGCCATAGGAGTAGAAGACCACACGGGGTTCCACTCCAGTGGGCACCAAAATAACAGTGATATGCAGAAGGCCATCTCTGACCGTGCAACACGTTGAACTTTGAATTTAATGGGCTACAGCCAGAGGCGTCGCAAGGGGGGGCGGGGGGGGGCCGCCCCGGGTGACACCATTTATGGGGTGACACCATCGAGCCTCTAAAGAAGGTGACACTAATGACCAAAACTATGCTGCAGCAACCTAAGAGAAAAATTCTTCGTTTCTATATAGCCTATTATAGGATTACAAGTACAAACAGGCCTGTATAGGGAAAATCATTGATTTTGATGATGTGATAGATAATTTTGCAAGATTGAAGGCAAGGAAATGAAATATTAGATTCTTTGAGATGTTACCTGTACTCAAGGTTAAATCGGAACTAGTGTTTTTCTTCATTTTTCATTTTTTTTTCATTGTTGAAGATGAATAAATGTAGGATCATTTGGCTATACTTAGTGGTATTTGAGTTTATATTTCCTCATTACTACGATTATTTATTTCATCATTAATAAAGTTCGGTTTATAGTCTTTAAACGTTCTCAGTGCTAAACATTAGTCACTGGTCATGCAGCAGTGATGTAACTGGAGTTTACTACCCCCATCCCCCCGCCCTTGGATTTCATGGGGGTGACACCAATGATTCCGCCCTGGGTGACACCAACTCGAGCGACGCCTCTGGCTACAGCAGCAGAAGGTTGAAGATTAGAAAAACGTCGCCTGGTCTAATGTATTGCGATTTCTACTGCGACAAGCAGATTGGGTCAGAATTTGGGGAAAAGCTTTGGGATGTGCTGGAACGGGAGATTCGGAGCATGAATGTGCAGCCGATAAATCTGCAGTAACTGTGTGATACTATCATGTCAACATGGACGAAAATCTCTAAGAAATATTTCAAGCAACTTTTTGAATCCATACTACGTAGAATTCAAACTGTTTTTGAGGTAAAGGGGAACTCTACCTAAAGTAGTTACTGGGTATATAGTGTGCGTTTATTAAAATAAACTAAAATCCACATATTAATTTGTAATAAAACAAATGCAATGAAGCTATGTGTAGGATGTATATTCGGGGAATAATAACACAGTTAGACTTAATGATGAACCTGAAAAAAGCGTTTTCTTTGAAAAAGTTGCAAAAGAAAACCAATTCAGAGGAGGAACCGCGTTAGATACATAACATGACATTAAATAGGTGTGGAGAATATAGGACAAATTTTTTTTTATTTTTTTTACAAAGGGATCGAGGAACACAGACATAATGAGCACAAAGAGGATATTAGGTATTTTAAAGTAGAATAACCCAGTAAATTTAAGTAATGCGGCTTATTATTTAATTCTGCAAATTTACCTTTATTGCAGAGACTCGTATATCTAAAGCATACCACGGGTGGAGTCTGAACTCGCGGTCAGAGAGTCTCAAAACTTCAGACTGTCGCGATAGCCACTGGCCCAGCTGGCTTCAATAAGATTCATCCAACTTGGTATATTTATCCACCATAGGAAGGTTAGCATAGGCACCACTGTGACCACAAATGCAAGTTTTTACAGACGAATCTCCCGCTAGCATGGCCGTGACGAACCCTAGCGGGAGATTCGTCTGTAAAAACTTGCATTTGTGGTCACAGTGGTGCCTATGGTGTATAAATATACCAAGTTAGATTAATCTTATTGAAGCTAGCTGGCCCAGTGGCTATCGCGATGGTCTGGAGTTTTGAGACTGATCGCGGGTTCAAACTCCACCCGTGGTATGGTTTGTTTGCGATCGTGTCATTACGATATCGTGAGTCATGTTAGACTCGTATATTTTTTTGCGCGACTGGTGCCTCGACCACTTAGTCCAATCTTGTGTCGTCGAATATAAAAACTTTATACTGTTTTAATCATGACAGATTTTTGCTGTATCTAATAGTTAGAATGATCATATTCAAATATTACGAGAACCCTAATGAAAATAAGTAACTTTTTTATCCTAGGTAATTTACACCAGTGTTACTGTGTAACACAAGTGTAATCACCCAAAACTTGCGTAATTTTTGTGTAAATTTTATACAAACTTTCTCAAGCTGCTCGATCTATTCATCTCTAGAAAATAACTAACTGCCAATGGGTCTCTTTTTCGATCTGCAAAAGTTTTTGATACAGTAGATCACATCATCTCGTTTAAATTATATTATTAACTCAGAGGTCATTCCCAATTTGCTCCCACTCCTTACGTGAGAGGTTTGCTGGAAGTAAGATTAGATTTTTTTTCTTAATAATGTACACCATGCCCAGAGTATATACATTCCCCAGAGAGATATTAGGTCTAATAATGAACATTAAAATGGTATAAAATACCGACAGGTTGTTAGGTAAGACATATGCAACAGTTAGGTATCTTTATTTCGAAACGTTTCGCCTACACAGTAGGCTTCTTCAGTCGAGTACAGAAAAGTTGATAGAAGCAGAAGAGACTTGAAGACGATGTAATCAGTCCATCACCCTTAAAGTTTTGAGGTGGTCAGTCCCTCAGTCTGGAGAAGAGCATTGTTCCGTAGTCTGAAACAATATGGAGTTGAAGTAACGAACGAACGAAAGTTCAGGTAAGATCCCAAATGGGATGAGAGGGAAAGACGGGACAGACGAAGAATAGTGCTGGAGAGGAGTGTTCTTGGTCATAGAAATAGAGCCAGGGCTTAACCCAGCAGCGAAGGCGATCGTGGGACAGATATTGAGAAGAGAAATTCAGGCTCTTCTGTTGGGACTCCGATGGGGTGAGCGGGGAGGAAGGGACATGCGACGTTTAGCGCTAGAGAGGAGTGTAGAACTGGGCCATGTCTTAACCCAAAAGCTAAGGCGAATATGGGTCAGAGAATGGTACCTATCATAGAAGGTACCTGTCAGCGAATCCAAGGTTATTTGTAAATAGGGTTAGGAGGAGGATCATGCAAGGAGTAGAAAAGGTTGTGTTGGTTTGTGGGTCTGCGAATGTCTTCGTCAAGGAGAGAGGTCCAGTAGTCATGTCGTGTCTCAAGTTTGTCTATCTGTCTGTCACTGAGCGTCTTCCAGTACAGATTCAGCACAGGGATGTCTAATTGGGCATGGAGAGACTCGCTTGTGGCGAAGTCCTCCCATCTGACATCAAGCACCCAGCGCAGCGCCTTGTTCTGGACACGCTGCAGTTTAAGTTTGTTTTTGCTGCAAGAGAGAGGGCTAGAGGAGAGTAAGTTATCAGAGGACGTATTAGGGATTTGTAGAGGTGTAGTTTGGTGCGTTGAGAGGCATGTTTCAGTTTGTAGAGGCCTGCAAGGGCCTTACTAGCTATTGCATGCCTTGAGTGAATGTGTCCATGTAAACGAAGAAGGTAGTCAAGATTAACGCCAAGGACAGTGACAGATTGTGTGATGGGGATGTAAGTGCGGGTGTCAGCTGTTCTGAGCTCGACAGGTAATGGAGGATCACGTTTCCTGTAGTTAAAATATGTAATGCTGGATTTAGCTGCATTGGTTTTGATCCTCCATTTTTGTTCCCAGATGGCTATCCTGTCGACCTCATTTTATGTTTTATGTGTGAGTGTATCTATATTGGCATGAGTGATAAGTTGTGTAATGTCGTCTGCATAGGCTAGTGTGATGGAGTTGTGGTGTACAGGTGTTGGAATGTCGTTAGTGTATAAAATGTAGAGGGTAGGGGAGAGGACAAATCCCTGGGGTACTCCGGCATTTAGTGTGTAGTAGTCAGAGTAACAGCCTTGGAATTTGATTCTCATGGTACGGCCGTCTAGGAAGTTGCAGAAGAGTTTACGAGTATTGAGAGGCAGGTTGAAGTTAGTGCAGAGTTTGTACTTGAGCCCTTCGTGCCAGACAGTGTCAAAGGCTTTTTCACCGTCTTTTGCAACCAGGGCTGTCCTGTTTCTTTGTTTTGTGTTGATGTGGATGTAGTTGAGAATGATGTTAATGGCATCCTGTGTGGATCTGTTTGTTCTGAAGACAAACTGGCCATCAGAAAGTAGAGAATTGTGTTCCAGGTATCTGCGAAGGCGATGATTGACGAGTTTTTCAAAGAGTTTTCCTAAAGTTTCGAGGAGGCTGATAGGGTGATAGTTTCTAGGGTCAGAGTGGTCTTTATTGGGTTAGGAAGGAGGATAGCAGTAGCAGCTTTGAAGAGGGAAGGGAAGTATCCAGAGGCAAGGGAGGCATTGAGGAGGTTCGTGGAGGCAGTGATGATATGAGTCAGGAAGGTGTTTCAGGATAATATGGTTTAGGCCAGAGGCACCAGGGGCCTTGGGAGGAAGGTGTCTGAGAAGAGTTTTAACGTCAGTGTTTGTGAAAGGAGTGTCAAGTTCTTGGGAGGAGGTAAGAGTCCAGATGGATGTGGCTGTCTGGTGTTGTTTCGTGTGTGTGTGTGTGTGTGTGTGTGTGTGTGTGTGTGTGTGTGTGTGTGTGTGTGTGTGTGTGTGTGTGTGTGTGTGTGTGTGTGTGTGTGTGTGTGTGTAGTGTTCCAGCGTTCTATGTTCTGAATATGTTGAATTGCGTTAGGGTGAGGTGGGTGAGGGTGGAAGATGTTCTCCCAGATGTGTTTGAAGATGTTAGTAGCAGCCTGCGGGTCTGAGATGTGTGTGTTGTTGTGGGTGATGTGTTTGAATTTGTTGGTGGGAGTGGTGCCTCTGATTTTTTTGATAAAGTTCCAGAAGGCTTTGGTGTTTTTGATACACTGTTTGTCCGCTTGTAGTATGAGCTGTGACCAGTGATTGTTGTGGTCTTGGTCTAGACTGTGTAGAATGTTGTTTCTGAGGTAAGTGAGATCTAATCGGACTTGATTAAATCTGTGTGTGTTGTAGAGAAAGCAGTTATGGTAACAGATAATTAGTCTTCTTGTTCTGATTGAGGGTTTGAAGGAATAACGAGTGGTGTGGGTTTTCTTTGGTATTGCGGTGTTGGCTGCTTGTGTAATGGTGTCTTGGATGAGAGCAAGTTGAGTGTCAATGTCAGAGATAGGTTTGTTGTTGCAGTCATAGGTGAGGTTAGTAGTATCTATGTGTTGTTTGAAGGCATCCCAGT
Organism: Cherax quadricarinatus; assembly: GCF_038502225.1. Taxonomy (NCBI): domain Eukaryota; kingdom Metazoa; phylum Arthropoda; class Malacostraca; order Decapoda; family Parastacidae; genus Cherax; species Cherax quadricarinatus. The sequence continues at coordinate 10,599,839 of NC_091307.1, forward strand.
AAGCGCTCTTGTAGGAGAAGGAAGGTGTGGCCGGGATGAGGATAGGGTTGGAGGAGATGTGTAAGATGACGGGAATGTGATCAGAGCCTGTAATAGGGCCAGGTGATATGTAGTGTTGAAAGAGAGAGCTGGCTCGGTTTGCCAGAATGATGTCGGGTTTGCCTTGGCCAGTGTGATTGAAGGTGTTGAAGTCTGGACCGAGGTGAACTAGGTGTTTGTGGTTTGTGAAGTTGAGTAATTGGTGACCAAGTTGGTTGTTACTGGTGTGATGAAAGGCGGTGTGTTTGGCATTCATATCAGCTAGTAGGTATGTTGGCGTGTTGGTGTAGTTGAAGACTAAGGAAAGGTCGTGTATGTTGAGAGTAGTGTTTGGGCGAGCATAGGTGGTGAAAAAGATAAAGGGACCAAGGTGGGTGTGTATTCTGACTGCAAGACAGTGTTGGTGAATAAAAGGGATTGGGAGAAATTCGTGTTTTATGTTGGATTTGACAAGGATGGCAACCCCAATGTGGGGATCATAGGGGGACTGTAGTGCAGTATAACCATAATGGCGGATACGTTGAGGGGCTTTGAGGCAGGTACTGTTTAGCAAAACAATATCTGGGCTCTCTGCTTCAAGGAGCTCGGCCAGTAGGTGTCTAATTGTAAAGTAAGAACGTACGTTGAACTGAATCACCTTAAACATGATTTAATGGTTTCGTCAAAGCAAAGTTAATCCAAACTCCTCCCCCGACATTAAAGCCCGTGATAGTGGTGCCATCAGTGGATGTTTGTAGGTGCTACGGACCCGTTTCCTGGAGGGGGAGGAAGAGATGGATCTGTTTTTATGTTCTTTGGTCTGTCTGTCAGAAGTTGGGGCAGGTTTAGATTTAAGTGGATTTTGTCTGGAGGAGGTGGAATTGGACCTGGATGAAGTTTTGGTTGTGGTGGAGGAGTGGGCGAAGGTGGATGCAGAGGAAGTGGAAGCTTTGGTAGGGGATGAGGAAGAGGAAGCTATGGTAAGGGATAAGGAAGTGGAAGCTTTGGAAGAGGAAGTGAGTAAGGAAGTTGGGGGAGGGGTGGTCGTGGCAGCAGCAGTAGGGGTGTTGGTGGGAGGTGTAGAAGTAGTGAAGAGGGGTAGGGGAGGAGGAGAGCTGGTGGGAGTAGGAAGTGGGGGGGTGGGAGAGAGGAAGGAGGGAGAGGTTGTAGGAGGCTTAGAAGAGAAGCAGGAAGGAGGGATAATTATGGAGGGAAGATTGTTTGCAGACAATATTAGGTTAAGGACATGTGAGTAGTCTGATTGGTAAGCTTGAGAGATTACCATCGCAGAGTGGGCAACAGTGGCGAGTTGACAGTTAGTTTTGTAGTCTAGTGTGGGTGTAGGTGTAGAAGGAGAAGCACTTGTAGTCTGTGTGTTGGTGATTGATGTGTGTAAAGTAGAAGAGGTAGACCAAGTGCATGGGGAGGCCCAGGCATTGGGGGTAGGGGAGGGAGGTATGGAAGGGGAGGGAGGAGCAGGGAAGGGGTTGGGGAGGGAGAAGCAGGGAAGGGGTTGGGGAGGGAGGGAGGTTGGCTAGCTCTGAGGGAGGAGAGAATGTGCTTTCTAGAAGGGCAGGAATTTGCAACTGCAGTGTGTGACCCACCGCAGATAGAACATTTAAGGGGGAGGTTGCAAGTATTCCAGAAGTGGCCAGTTGCTGAACATCTGGAGCAGACTTGCGTAGATGTGCATGTGTTTTTGTAGTGGCCGAATTTGTAGCATTTAAGACTGTGTGATTGGGTTAAGTTCGGAGTGAAGAGAGAGTTTGGAGGAATGCAGATGGTCTTGGCAAAGATTCCTTGACTGAAGAGTGTAGAGGCGTCAGCAGTAGAAGAACAGCGTATTTTGAGAATGGTAGAGTTTTCGGGTCTGTAAATATCGTCAACAGACTTTGTTCTTAGATATCTTTTATTAAGTCTTCCTTGTCTGTGTCATAGGCTGTCAGGAGAGAGTAGTCTACATGCTTAGCAATGACTGTGCTTTTGGCACGGTGCTCAGGAGTGCAAATAATGGTGAAGCCTGCGTTGAGAAGTTTTTGTCTGATATCGGTTGAGGTGTACGCTTCGTAGGAATGTTTGTCAAGAAGGAGTTTGAAGCCTGAGTTGGTTTTGAAGACTAAGTTGAGGCGCACCAGTGATCTGATATAATAAATTTTCAGGACAGATAGTGGCATCAGGATTAGAGAATTTGAGGTTTAGCGAGAAGGAATTGGATTTAGAAGCAGAGGCAGGTGTGGGGGGTTGAGGGAGAGTGGAAGGGGGGTGGGAGGTGGAAGGGAACGAAGGCATCGTCTAATTACGAAAAGATGTAATTGGCGGTGACAATCGGCCAAAAAGTGAGAGTACTCAGCTAGGCAAGTACGTGTAAGTAGACACACGTACTTGCCTGGCGCAGGACACTGCGGAGGTGAACTGTAGCTTGATGGAGCACTGTATATCCTGAGTGGCGGCGAGATTGGCTGTATGGCGTGCAGTCAACAGGCGAAGAGAATTCAGGCAGCAACAGGCTTTCTGCCCTTGGGTAGGCAAGCACAGACTCACCAATCCTGATGGTGGAGAGGAAGATGAAGGTCCAGCAAGCACTACTCTAAGCGAAGTCTCTCCCAACATGGGGTAATTCGAGAGAGGGGAGATCGTCGATGTATGAGTGATGTGTTAGGTAAGCGCACGTCACCACTCGAGCTAAGTCGTGAGTTAAGTACAGGTCACCACTGAGGATTCTGGGATGTTTTTTGAGTTGAAATGACAGGATGGAGCCTTATATAGCGCCAGGAGGTGAGACGTAGGTCACTTTGGGAGGTCAGGTCGCTCAGATCCAGCCATTCTCACTAGTAGAGGTTGTCGAAGTTGATTTCAGGTCTGTACCAAGATACCCTTGTGTTGCAGTGTCTGACAGATTGAACATTAAAATGGTATAAAATACTGACAGGTTGTTAGGTAAGACACATATGCAACAGTTAGGTATCTTTATGTTCAATCTGTCAAACACTGCAACACAAGGGTATCTTGGTACAGACCTGAAATCAACTTCGACAACCTCTACTAGTGAGAACGGCTGGATCTGAGAGGGACCTGACCTTCCAAAGTGACCTACGTCTCACCTTCTGGCGCTATATAAGGCTCCATCCTGTCATTTCAACTCCATATTGTTTCAGACTATGGAACAATGCTCTTCTCCAGACTGAGGGACTGACCCCCTCAAAACTTTAAGGGTGATGGACTGATTACATCGTCTTCAAGTCTCTTCTGCTTCTTTCAACTTTTCTGTACTCGACTGAAGAAGCCTACTGTGTAGGCGAAACGTTTCGAAATAAAGATACCTAACTGTTGCATATGTGTCTTGCCTAACAACAGGTCTAATAATAACGATCCCAAATGGGTTAACAGTAGGTTAAAGCATCTATTAGGGGAGAAAAGGGGAATTTATAGGCGCATCAGAAGAGGAGAGGTTAACCTTACTGACCAATATGTTCAGCTTAAAAGAGAAGTAAAAAAGGGGATTAGAAAGGCTAAACGTGACTATGAAATTAGAGTTGCTAGTGAATCAAAGACTAATCCAAAGGGGTTCTTTCAAGTGTATAGGACGAAGGTGAAGGAAAAAGTAGGACCTCTGAAAATTGGGAATGGACAGCTGACGGCTAACGAACTGGAAATGTGTTCCTTATTTAATGACTTATTTTTTGTCAGTTTTTACACAGGAAGATGTAAATGAGATTCCAGTAATTAACAATTATTTAGTTCTTGATGAATTTAAATTAACTAATATTACTGTCACGAGGGACATGGTTATTAAACAGATAGACAAACTGAAGCAAAATAAGTCCCCGGAACTCGATGAGTTGTTTTCCAGGGTACTTAAGGAATGCAAAATGGAGCTTAGTCAGCCATTAACGAGTGTGTTTAATGCATCCATCCTTACCGGTGTTGTGCCAGAGTTGTGGAAGATGGCTAATGTGGTTCCTATATTCAAATCAGGGGATAAGTCCGTTCCTTCAAATTACCATCCAATAAGCCTGACATCTATAGTGGGCAAGTTATTAGAATCAATTATAGCTGACATTATTAGAAGTCACCTTGAAGAACATAACTTGATAAATGAATCTCAGCATGGATTCACGAGAGGTCGTTCCTGCCTGACAAACTTACTGACGTTCTTCAATAGAACATTTGAGGTAGTTGACAGTGATAAGGAATATGATATTGTTTATTTGGATTTTAGTAAAGCCTTCGATAGAGTACCTCACAAGAGACTTTTAAGAAAAGTGGCAGCTCATGGTATAGGAGGTAAAGTTCTAGCATGGATAGAGGCATGGCTTACCAATAGAAAGCAGAGAGTTACCATTAATGGAGTGATTTGGAACAATACTCTTCTCCAGACTGAGGGAATGACCACCTCAAAACTTCAAGGGTGATGGACTGATTACATCGTCTTCAAGTCTCTTCTGCTTCTATCAACTTTGCTGTACTCGACTGAAGAAGCCTACTGTGTAGGCGAAACGTTTCGAAATAAAGATACCTAACTGTTGCATATGTGTCTTACCTAACAACCTGTCGGTATTTTATACCATTTTAATGTTCACGGGAGTTATTTCTTGGGTAGGTTTAGGTTGTTTTGATAAGGACCTGCCTCGCATGGGCCAGTAGGCCTTCTGCAGTGTTCCTCCATTCTTATGTTCCTATGTTCTTATAAGTTTAGATTTAGAAAGGACATAGGAAAGTATTGGTTTGGAAATAGGGTAGTTGATGAGTGGAACAGTCTACCTAGTTGGGTTATTGAGGCTAGGACTTTGGGTGGTTTCAAATTTAGGTTGGATAAGTACATGAGTGGGAGGGGTTGGATTTGAGTGGGACTTGCACATCAGAGCTTATTTCTTGGGCCCAACCCAATTTTCAATGCTACCCAAGAAATAAGCTCTGATGTGCAAGTCCCACTCAAATCCAACCCCTCCCACTCATGTACTTATCCAACCTAAATTTGAAACTACCCAAGGGTCTAGCCTCAATAACCCAACTAGGTAGACTGTTCCACTGTGAGGGAAAAGTTCAATAGATAAGAGTAGAGAGGGAGTATATCGTCATTGCCGGCTACTTGTTAAGGTAGGGCAAGTCAAGCTCACGCTATTCCCGCCTTTTTTCCCCCACCCCGAAAGTGATAGTTTGACTGCCGGCTGCTTGTTAAGGTAGGGTCAGTCTAGCTCCCACTATCCCGTCCCCTCCTTCTTCCCCCCCCCCCGAAAGGTGACGTGTGGGGCTCCAGTCCAAATAGTAATCACTAGACTCACAGCTCCCAGCACTACTGTAAGTACATGCCTGCCTTGTATTCTAGTGGATTTATTGGTTGAAAGCTTCACTTTTGACCAATAATAAACTTAGTCCTTTCAGTCTTGCTCTAGGTTGACTGTTGTAATAATCACCACATCTTTTAGGTATTGTACTTATCATGGAGAGTGATTTCTTAAGCAGTGGGTAACCTGTCTATCTTTCCAGCTTGGATGACAGAGAGGGTCACCTGCCAATCAATGAGCAGAACTGATGGACTAACGTCCTGAGACTTCCCCTTTTTGGATTTAATTACCTGTGCACCTGTATGAAATTGCAGGACGTAACCCCTCATCATTGCAGCAGTAAAGAACCTGCTTTCCTGTCATTGGGATAGAATACTCAAGGCTATACTGTGAAGAACTAGCCAGTGGGTTGTAACCAACACCTGCGACCCCCCCCCATCATCGGCAACGGCTACGATTTCAACACTCTGTCACCAACACCAGACACCCCTATACATATTAGTGTTGAATTCAGTTATCATTTATATTTTTCATTTTTCATTTTCTTTAATGTAGGATTAATATTTCATATTTAAGTGTTTTATATTTTCTATAAAGTGTTTATGTTTGTCTGTTATTATTTCTTTTTCTATTCACTAATTTTGATTGACCTCATCGCTTTATTGCCGTGAGGTTGTGCTGCGCACACGCTCCTGGTTGAGAGGCCTTCCTGCGCAGATTGATTTTCACAAGATGGCGCAGACTATCAGAAGGCGCGTCAACACTGTGTGCTTTGATTTAGTGCGGGGTGTAATTACGCCTCAGTCCGCACAGGTGCTTCTACCTTTGATTATTCGCGACACATACGGCATTGCTGATCAAGATTTGTATGGAGTATCGCTCAACGGGGCTTACCGAATATTCGTTAAGCTACGATCGACGGCAGTGTATGAGCGCCTGGTGGAGCAGTATCAAGATGGCTGTGTGGACGTAAACTCGGCAATACGAGTTCGTTTAATTGACGTGTCGCGACACTACACTTGGGTGAAGGTACGCAACGTGCCTTTCGAAGCTGACGAGGCAGATATACGGAACGTTTTTGAACGTTATGGTACTGTGCATCTGGCAATGGCAGGTACCTGGGTGGATGGGGCGTACGCCGGCTGGCCGGAGGGTACGTTCAACCTAAAGATGACGCTGAGGCATCCCATCCCGTCGTTTGTCATCCTGGACGACTTTAGGACGCAAGTGATGGTGTATTACGCAGGGCAGCGCAAGACCTGCAGGCTATGTGGTGCTTATGACCATATGGCAGCACAGTGTGAGAGGCAGCAGCAACGACAGGTTGCAGACAGAAGGACGGAGCGAGGGCCTGACCCGAAGGCGGGGCCTGCCAGCGGGACGCCTGTAAAGGGCCATAGTTCGTCTTGGAGCGAGGAGGTGGAGAGAGAGTTCCCGACGGTGGGGTCGAGCCCATCAATGCCTGTAGAATCTACAGTCTCCGTTTTGGTGGAAGGGGAGACCAAGTTGAGTGGAGGAGAACGAGCAGAGGATGTGGCTCTGGAGCAGTTGACGGAAAAGTTTTTGGAGACGAAGAGAGCTGGAGATGATGTACAATCGGTGGTGGGACCTGAGGAGAGTGAGGACGAGAGGAGAGACAGCCAGCTGACTGCAGGTGCCTCTTCTACGGGAATGGTGACCGTGGTCGAGGTGGCTGCGGAGGTGCATTGTGAGGCATCCCCCGACCAGACCATGGATGCAGAGAGTGTTCGGCGGAAGAGGGCGGCAACGCACTCTGATTCCGATGATGTCTTGACCCCGGCGCAAAGACCGGGGAAGAAACCGTGGGCTGATGTGGTGAGTGGAGGCGCCACAGGTGTGTCCGGTCAGGTGTTCGACCGGGAAGGGAATAGAGCTCACTGTGGTGAGCATGGTGGGAAAAATAGGAAGGCTGGTGACGTGTCTATGAAAGGAGTTACAGGGCAGCGTGCAAAACCCTTCAAGAAGGTTTCAGGTGTATGACTGTGAATGTAAATGGGTTGTGTATGAATGTGAAGCGTTTGTGGCTCCAGGGGTTTCTGAGGCGTCATGCCATAGATATTGTATTCATGCAGGAGCATAACTTTAAGGCGGGTCGGGATTTGAATGTGGACGGATATCGTGTGTTTGTGGCATATTCGGACCGTTTGAAAGGTGGGGTTGGAATTCTGATTCGGGAGACAAGCCCGTTTGTTGTAATTAGATGTGAGGGAGGGGAGGAGGGTAGGGTACTCCGGGTAGATGGATGGTGGAGAGGTGAGCGACTGGCAGTGGTTTGTGTGTATGCGCCGGCAGAGCGTGATGTACGGGTGAAGAATGAATTTGTGCGTGATGTTTTGGTTTATTATTTGAGATCTCTTCCCTCGGTAACAATCATGGGCGGTGATTGGAATTGTATAGTACGTAGAAAGGATGTGGAGCCACGGGGGGCAGGGTGTTTTTTGGTTAGCCTAAGGGATCTTTTGCTGGGCGTGGGGTTAAGGGATGTTATTGGAGGTGGGGACCTAATGGTTGAGCATACGTTTCATAGACAGGGATACGCGGCCAGGCTCGATAGGTTATATGTGACGAGAAGTGTGCGAGTGATGTGTGTGCGTACGGTGGAAGCTGTTTACACGGATCATAGAGCTGTTTATACGGACTTGACTTGGGCCAGCTTACCTAAGAGGTATCCAGGGTATTGGAAGTTAAATGTGAGACTTCTTGGGGTGGAGGAGGCGGGGTTAGATTTTAGGACAATGTGGGAGACTTTGTGGGGAGAGGGTAGGGATGTGGGTGACTTGCTGGGGTGGTGGGATGGGGTAGCTAAGGAGAGGATCCGGCGGTTTTATGTGCGATGGGGAAAGTACCAGGGTTGGATGACGTACGGGTTGCAGCAGTATTTCGAGGGTAGGTTGCAAAGTTGTTATGAGAGGGGCGGGCAGGCAGGGCAGTATCCCATGGAGGAAATCGAGTTGTTAAAAGGAAGGATTCGTGATTTGCAGAATGATAGATTTGATGCGGTGAGAGTGCAGGGTGGAATTGAAGAGGCGGTGTGGGGTGACCGACCATCGGCCTGTGTGTTAAGGGGACAGAGGCAGCGACGTATGGCTATGGAAATTGATAGGCTGGTGGTACATGAGGACTTAGGTGGATATAGGGCGGGACATGAGTTAAGAACAACGGAGGCAATGAGTGATTACGTTGATAGGTGGTTTGGAAAAAATTTACTGAGTGTAGGGGTGGATGGGGAGGCTTTCGGGAGGTTGGGGGAGAATGTATCTTGTGTGCTAAGTAGCAGTGATCGCATGGCGTTGGGGGGGGATATTGAAGAAGGGGAGGTGTGGAGGGCTTTGGAGGGGATGGCACGTGGTAAGGCTCCAGGTCTGGATGGCTTGCCCTGCGAGTTTTATGTGAGCCATTGGAATGTGTTGAAGTCCTTCTTAGTAGAACTAATGAATACGATGAAAAGGGAGGGGAGGATGGGCAGGTTGCAAGGAACTGCGGTTGTGGTTTTAGTGCCAAAAGGTAAGAAACAGGACACGGTGCGGGACTTTAGGATAATATCATTGCTGTGTGCTGATTATAAGATTTTTGCAAAAATTTTAGGAAATAGGATGAAGTGTGTGGTGGATAGAGTGGTTGCGAGAGGACAATATGGTGTGTCTGGGAGGACGATGTATGACGGGCATAGTATTATAAAGAATTTTGTGGAAGGGTCGGGAGGGGAGCAGGGGGGGGTGTCTTAGCGTTAGATTGGCAGGCGGCGTATGATAGTGTAGAACGTGAGGTGTTGTGGTATATATTAAGGAGGCAGGGTTTTGGGGAGGAGGTGGTACGTTGGGCAGAGACATTGTATACAGGTGTGGGAGTGTGTGTACAAGTAAATGGGAAATTGGGGAAGTGGGTATCCATGGGTCGGGGTATTAGGCAGGGTTGTCCCCTGTCTCAATTGTTGTTTGCCTGTTTAACAGACCCTTTCTATAGAAAGGTGGAAGCGTGTATGGAGGTGGATTGGGGAGTAGGAAGTGGAGTGCAGGGAATAATAGGGTATGTGGATGACACGACAATACTCGTGCGAACGCAGAGGAGTTTACGTGCGGTTGGAGATGTTATTGATAATTTCGCGGGGGTTACCGGGTTAAGAGTTAATGTGGAAAAATCAAAATTACTGGTCTTAGGAGATTGGGTGGGAAGAGAGAGTTGGGGAAGGAATGTACGTTGGAATATGGTGGACAGGATAAAAGTGTGTGGAATAGTGTATATGCGTAGTGCGAGAGAGGCGAGGATGGTTAATTCTGGACTTGTTGTGGATCGAGTGGTGGGGCGATTGGATGGGTTGAGACCAACTCATTTGACAGTACATCAGCGTGCGATTGTTGTGAATGTGTTGTTATACAGTAAAGTCTGGCACGTGGCTGCGGTATATCCGTTAGCAGGTCCGGATGTTACGAGGCTGTTAAAGAGGGTTTTCCATTTTCTTTGGGGTTCCGGGTGTGAATGGTTGAGTAGGAGTGTGGTTACTTTACCGGTCAACAGAGGAGGATTGGGGTTGATTGATTTACGGTTAAGAGTCAAGTGCATTTATTTGAAGTGGGGGTTACGCCGTGTGCGGGGTCATGCAGGGAGGGGCGTGAATGGCTTGCATGAAGAGGTGCGAATGTGGTGGGGAGGGTCGGAGATGAAAGTGTGTGAAGACGTGTTGCGGGCGTTGCTGCATGTACGGGACCCTAATAAAGTTCGAGTGGGTGTTTTAGAGCGTGTTGTAAGGGCGAAGGTAGTCGTGAAGGCTGAGAGTATCTACCCTATGTATGCGTGGAAGGATATATGGGAAAGATTACGGTTGATGCGCGTGCGTCCAAATGTGCGAGAGGTATTTTTCCGTTTTCTCCATGGTATACTGCCGTCGGGTGCTGCACTTAAGGAAAGAGGGTTGATGGTGGAGGGCGCGTGTCGGGTGTGCGGGGATGAGGAGACTGCGTTTCATGTAGTGTATTTTTGTGATAATTTGGGGAGTATCAGGGAATGGATGGGTAAGGTTCTGAGGACAGTGGGAGGAGGCGGGATATTAGTATTGAGGGCGTTAAGTTTGGACGTGGGAGGCGTCGAGGCGCCTGTGCAACGTGCAATCACGTATATAATTGCGGATTTTGTTTTTGTATCCTGGGCAATGAGAAGGAATGGGGATTGGGAGGTGCGCAAAAGGGTGTTGGCGGGGACCATTTATAGAACGTTGTGTTATAATCGGGAAATATATGGAAGTCGCTGGGACCAGGCTTTTTCAGCAGGGTACCGTAGTATGAGTGTGAGAGCATTGTTAACGTTGTGAAAGGGGGGGGGAGTGAATTTCAGGGGATGGAACGGGCTTGTCTCCGGGGTTGGGTATGCACAACGGCTGGTTTACTGTGTGTATCTGTGTAATGCGTGGTTGAGGAAAATGTGGTTGTGTGAGTGGATGTGGTGGTGAAGTTATATGTGTTATAGATGTCTTAAGGCAGAGTCTACTGCCTTCTTTCTTTGTTGAAGTACTTGATGTACCTTTCGGCTATGGCCTGGCAAACAGAGTTTTGTGTGTTTGTACCGAGCATTTTATTGCTATGTTATATAGTGTGTATAGCCTGTAGATGAGTGCGGAATGATTATGGCTTTTCTAGTTTTGTGGCTGACTCGTAAGACTTGTGGTAAGGCGAGTATGTGTGACTGTAGGGAAATTATGTACTGGGAGTTAGGTAAGAGTATGTACTTTGTTTTATCATGAGATTGTGATGTAGGTTTTTTCGGTTATCGATTATTTGTGTTGGTTGTGAGTAACCGATATATTTATATATTTATCATACTATTCTTCTTATTGTATTGTATTGTGCATTGGCAATGTCCCAGTATATTATGTAAATAGTGTATACCCGAAGGGATTATGGTTTTATTTATATTATTGAACCTGCTACAGGGGTCACCTACATGTTATGTTCTTGTTGTTGTTCTTGTGTACATAGGGTTAAGATTGCCCATCTTCTTAATGTTATGTTTTGTCACAAGCGATATTTTCTAGTATAATTGTGTAACCTCTTGTGTTTGTTAATATTGTGTTTATTTGCTATTGTACGTTCTGAGAGATTGTTTCAAAATGTGTTTATATACAATGTGTATCAACCCTAGTTTAAGGGTTTTTATGTTAAGCTATGTATTGTATTTTAAATAAAATAAAAAAAAAAAAAAAAAAAAAAAATTTCCTGAGGAGGAGCCAGCCTTGGTAATACTGTCTGAAGTTGTTACAGGGCTGAGTAAGCCTTCACAAGTGGCGACCTTGCCAGGATCAACTCGACTGAATTAAGATTCAACTCCATCTCGAATCTACCATTGGAACTTCAACGCCACATACCACAGACGGTTACCACCAGCCATGAGTAATCATTCTCTATGGTAGGACTACAGTACAGGTATTTAAAAGATTTGGTGATTGTTAGTCTCAATTTATTGTAAGTCAAGTCAAGGCAGGAATACTAGTTAATTCTGCCATCTATTTTTGTGTGAGCATGAAACACTTTGGAGGATTAGACTCTAGGGACCCGAGATTTTCCAGCGACAATTTGTTTCATTGAGCTCTTTATTATATCAAAGGAACTGTCATAGGACACTCTTGATTTGTTGGCGAGAAGATTGGATGGTCAAGTGACCCCATTCTACTTACTGTTTGCTCGGAGCCGGCATAGAACCCTTCGTTTTAATTAATACATATTGTTTAATTGAAGTAGGGATCAAGCCCTCTGGTTTATTTACAGTTTGAGCGGAGCAGGAATTGAACCCTCCATTTTCTTCATTACCAGTTTCATTTCCCCTGATAGTTTAAGTTATTCTTGCAAGTATGGATGAATGCCAGTTTTGGATGAACGCTGGAAGTTAGGAATAACAGGGAAAAATTTAGAATCTTTCATTAGTGCAAATATCCAGGAAAGACTTGAAAGAGAGAATTGAGAGAGAAGAAAGACAGAAAGGGAAAGAGAAGAAAAGGAGAGAGAGAGAATTGAGAGAGAAATCCAAGAAAGACAAAGAGAGAGAGAAGACAAAAAGGAGCGTGATAGACTTGATCGTGAGGAGAGAGCTAGAGAATGTGAAGAACAAGTTAAATTAAGAGAACTTGAGGAAAGAGCAAAGGATAGGGAACGTGAGGAACAAGCTAAAATATGTGAGGAACAGGTTAAATTAAGAGAACTTGAGGAAAGAGCAAAGGATAGAGAAGTTGAGGAAAAAGCTAGAGAACATGAGTTAATAGAGAGAGAAAAGGACCGCGAGCTCGAAAAATCTCGCCTTGAATTAGAGAATAAAAAGTTAACTCTTACACAACAACAATTAGAGGAAGGAGTAATGGAACAATGTGCAGTCAGTGCACATATTCCAACACCTAATTTACCTCCCTTCACAGAGGGGGAAGACATAACTTCATACATTATCAGGTTTGAAAATACCGCTACCCTCTGTGAATGGCCTGCTGACACCTGGGCTACCAGGTTAGGAATGTTATTTTCGGGTACAGCCTTGAATATCTATGCAACTTTGTCGCAGGATATCATATGTAATTATAACCTACTGAAGAAGGCAATCCTTAAAGCATATCAAAAAATCACTAATTCTTACAGGAAAGATTTCAGGTATGCCACCTTACAGCCTGGCCAGAACTTTCAGCAGTTACAAGTAACACTCTTTCGTTTGTTCGACTTTTGGATAGAGAGTTCAGGAATTGATCGCAGTTATGAATCTCTTAGAGACTTCATGGTTGCTGACCAGTTCCTGGCAGCTCTTCCCCATCAGATACGAACATTCATCAGAGAACGTAACCTGATTAAAGCTGAGGAAGTTGCTGAGGCTGCTGACCTGTATGCTGAGGCTCACAATTCCTATAAAAACCTAAAAGGATCGAACCCTAAGGGCAAGGGTTCATCAGACCTTAAGAAATCAAAGCCTCTAGTGGAAAGTAAAATGACTTCTTTTATTCCTGTTTGTCATTTGTGTGGTGTTAAGGGACATAAACGTCCAGATTGTCCTTCTAAGAAGGTCCAAAAAGTTTGAAGTTTTAAAGACTAATGACCAAGCACCCTTCTGTTCAGGAACAGTTAATGGACTTAATGTATCTACCATTTTACGAGACACTGGATGCACATGTATAGTCATTTCTGATAAGCTGTTCCCTAACCTTAAAGAAACTCATTCCTCTGCTATACTTTCACACTACTTGGGCCGTACGGACACTTTTCCTACCATCCGTTGTTACATTAGGTCTAAATGGTTCACAGGTTGGTCTGAAGCCGTACTATCTCCCATCACTTCTTGCTCCGTACTAATAGGTAATGTAAAAGGTGCCATTCTTCCTTCTGAGGTTGACCTTTCATCACCAAAGGTGGACATAAGCTTTTCAGATCCTCTTCCTGTAGAGTCAGAGAAGCCCCTCGAAAGTTCAGATGAGACAATGTCTCGTGAGATTCATGTGGGATTAAAAACAAGTGATGCTACTCTCGAAAGCGAGGTAGTAGGATCACCGGTTCACTTGTTAGATGAAAATGAAGACATCACCTCCGATACCATAAATGTCTTGACTAGGGCTCAGACCAAAGCCCAGGTTTCTCCTACTGTCCATCCTTTGATTTTCCCTGACTTTAAGCCTTTAGATATATCGAAGGACTCCTTTGTCAATTTCCAACGTAATTGCCCTTCTCTTCAGAATTGCCATAATGCCACTAAACAAAATCAAGTTATCCAAAGGAAAAACTTTTCATATAAATTTGAATATATAAAAGGTATCTTGTACAAGTCAGTATTCAAATTAAATTCAGATGAGATAGACTATTCCATCTTAGTTGTTCCAAGTCAATGCAGAGACTGTTCTTAAAATGGCTCATGACCTGCCAGTGGCCGGACATTTCTCGCATCGTAAAACCTTAAATAAAATTAGGGAAACCTGTTTTTGGCCAAAAATGTCCTCAGATGTCACTACCTATTGTAGATCGTGTAAAGTTTGCCAACTGTCATCCTCCCGAGGTACCAAGCGAGTACCTATGGTCAAAATGCCAGTCTTTACTGTACCCTTTGAAAGAGTAGCTATTGACATCGTTGGTCCTTTATCACCACTTTCATCTGGGGGACATAGTTGATTATGCTTCCCTGAAGCCATACCCTTAAAGACCATAACCACTACAGAGGTGGCTGAAGCCCTTTTGTCCATCTTCTCCAGAGTGGGCATCCCTAGAGAAATTTTGTCTGGCCGTGGGACACAATTCACATCTGACTTAATGCAACATCTATACCAACTTCTGGGAGTGAAGCCTCTCTTCACCACACCCTATCATCCCAGCTGTAATGGGAGGATTGAGCGCCAGCATTCGATTCTCAAGTCCATTTTAAGGAAACTTTGCTCCCTTAAACCTAAGGAGTGGCATCGTTACCTACCCTGTGCTTTGTTTGCCATGAGGGAAGTACCCAGTGACTATTTGGGGTTTTCACCTTTTGAACTTCTCTATGGTAGACAGGCCAGAGGTCCACTGTCCATCCTTCATATGAAGACTTATGGACTAATGAGGAGGTAAATGCTGAGGTTCAGTCTTACCAGTTTCTCCTTGACCTTAGATCCAAACTTGAGGAGACCTCTGACATAGTTTCAAAAAACCTAAGCTTGTCAATGGACCAGTACAAAACCTATTTTGATTCCAAAAGTCAGAGGAGAAGTTTTAAAGTAAGGGATGAAGTTCTGGTACTTTTGCCTATCAAGTCAAATAAATTATTAGTAGCATGGAAAGGTCCATATAAAGTATTAAAAATTTGTGGGAAAGTTGACTACCTCATAGAAGTCAAGGGGAAACCTAAGCTTTATCATATCAACATCCTTAAGAAATATTACCGAAGAAATTCGGTTAACTGCCTTAATAAATTTGACTTAGTTTTTCCACACGAACTTGATAAGACAACTGAAGAATGTAAGGTGTGCGTAACTGACACCTCTAACTTAGACTATGATGAAGAACTACATGACTTGGTGACTCTTGACCACTCGGACGCAACCAACATTAATATTAATGAATCTTTGGATGACCATAAGAGACATGAACTACTTCAATGTGTAACTTTTCAGACGTCTTTACTGACATTCCAGGTGTTACCTCCACTGTAGTCCATAAGATTGACTTAGTGACGGACAATCCTATCAAACGAAAATTATACCCAGTTCCAGTTCACCTTAGGGATGCATTTGACCAAGAGGTAGACAAATTATTAAAACTAAAGATCATTGAACCTTCAGTATCTTCATATTCACCAGTAGTCATGGTTAAGAAGGAGGATAATTCATATAGACTTCCTATTGACTTCAGAGGCCTTAATGCTATAACTCGGTGGGATGCTGAGCCTATGCCCTTAATAGATAGCGATCTACACAAATTTTATGACTTCCTTCTTTTCAGAGATTGATATTGCACAGGCACATCATCAGGTAATGTTAGATCCTTCTAAGCAGTACACCGCTTTTCCTACACACCAAGGACTGATGCAATATAGAACTATGCCCTTCGGTTTGGTAACTGCCTGTGCTACCTACGTGAGACTGATGAGAAAGGTCTTGGGTAATATGCCAAATGTTTCAGTTTATTTTGATAACATTTACGTAATGACATCCACATGGGGCGAACATATCCAAACATTAACATCAGTTTTGCATAGGTTACGCTCACATGGCCTCACTGCCAAGCCGAAGAAATGCTTCCTTGGGTATAACAAGATTAGATATCTTGGACTGATACTTTCTAATAACTCTCTGCAGCCTCTCCCCAGTAAGATCAAAGCTTAATTAGAATTTAAATTCCCCAAAACCAAGAAGCTCATGCGTAGCTTTCTTGGTTCTGTAAATTTTTATGCACGGTTTATCCCGAACCTTACTGATCTTACAGGCATCTTATCAGACTTCCTTAAAAAGTCTGTGAAGGAACCTCTTGAACTTTCCGACGTAGCTCGGGAAAAGTTTAATGAGATTAAAAGTATCTTTTCGAAAGACCCTATACTTAAGATTCCAGATATTAATAAAACATTTTGTTTAAGAACTGATGCCTCCAATACTGGCTTAGGTGCGGTGCTACTACAATACCATGATGGTACTCCCTTCCCTGTATGCTTCCTAAGCCGGAAACTCCTTCCCGCAGAAACGAGATACTCCACCATAGAAAAGGAATGTTTGGCCCTTGTGTGGGGTATCTCCAAACTAAAATTTTATTTGCTGGGAAAAGAATTCATTTTAGAAATGGACCACAAACCTTTGATATACCTAGAAACTTTTAAGGGAACCAACAGTCGCCTCTTGAGGTGGACATTGGCACTCCAGGCTTTTAAGTTCCATATTGTGTATATCAATGGTTCATCCAATTATTTCTCTGACTGGTTAAGTCGTGACAGTCAGTAGAAGATTTCTTGCCTTACGCGACTTCCATATGATAGAACTTTTTCCTCGCCTATTCTTCTTATACTCCTTGACTTTATATAAGTCTTGGTATGGGGGAGTGTGAGGGAAAAGTTCAATAGATAGGAGTAGAGAGGGAGTATATAGTAACAATAGTTTCATTGCCGGCTACTTGTTAAGGTAGGGTATGTCAAGCTCCTGCTATTCCCGCCTTTTTTCCCCCACCCCAAAAGTGATAGTTTGACTGCCGGCTGCTTTTTAAGGTAGGGTCAGTCTAGCTCCCGCTATCCCTTCCCCTCCTTCTTCCCCCCCCCGGAAAGGTGACGTGTGGGGCTCCGGTCCAAACAGTAATCACTAGACTCTCAGCTCCCAGCACTACTGTAAGTACATGCCTGCCTTGTATTCTAGTGGATTCATTGGTTGAAAGCTTCACTTTTGACCAATAATAAACTTAGTCCTTTCAGTCTTGCTCTAGGTTGACTGTTGTAATAATCACCACATCTTTTACGTATTGTACTTATCATAGAGAGTGATTTCTGAAGCAGTGGGTAACCTGTCTATCTTTCCAGCTTGGATGACAGAGAGGGTCACCTGCCAATCAGCGAGCAGAAGTGATGGAGATGGACTAACGTCCTGAGACTTCCTCTTTTTGGATTTAATTACCTGTGCACCTGTATGAAATTGCAAGACATAACCCCTCATCATTGCAGCAGTAAAGAACCTGCTTTCCTGTCATCGGGATAGAATACTCAAGGCTATACTGTGAAGAACTAGCCAGTGGGTTGTAACCAACACCTGCGACCCCCCCCCCATCATCAGCAACGGCTACGATTTCAACACTCAGTGTCACCAACACCAGACACCCCTATACATGTTAGCATTGAATTCAGTTATCATTTATATTTTTCATTTTTCATTTTCTTTAATGCAGGATTAATATTTCATATTTAAGTGTTTTACATTTTCTATATAATAAAGTGTTTATGTTTGTCTGTTATTATTTCTTTTTCTATTCACTAATTTTCCTGAGGAGGAGCCAGCCTTGGTAATACTGTCTGAAGTAGTTACAGGGCTGAGTAAGCCTTCACATCCACTCATCAACTACCTTATTTCCAAACCAATACTTTCCTATGTCCGTTCTAAATCTAAACTATCTAATTTAAATCCATTACTGCAGGTTCTCTCTTGGAGAGACATCATCAAGACCTCATTAATATCCCCTTTATTAATACCTATCTTCCACTTGTACACTTCGATCAGGTCTCCCCTCATTCTTCGTCTAACAAGTGAATGTAACTTAAGTCTTCAATCTTTCTTCATAAGGAGGATTTCTAATGCTATTAATTTAGTCATCCTAAGCTAAATGTTTCCTAACGAATTTATGTCCATTCTGTAATATGGAGACCAGAATTGAGCTGCATAATCTAGGTGAGGCCTTACTAATGATGTATAAAGCTGCAGTATGACCTCTGGACTTCTGTTGCTTACACTTCTTGATATATATCCCAGTAATCTATGTGCCTTATTACGTACACTTAGGCATTGCTGTCTTGGTTTAAGGTTGCTGCTCACCATAACCCCCAAGTCCTTTTCGCAATCTGTATGGCTAAGTTCTACATTTAACTTATAAGTACTAGGGTTATGGGCACTCCCAAGCTTCAGAACCTTGCATTTATCTACATTGAACTGCATCTGCCACTTTTCTGACCAAGAATAGAGTTTGTTTAAATCCTCCTGAAGTTCCATAACATCTACGTTTGAATCAATTATCCTACCTATCTTTGTCATCGGCGAATTTGCTCATATCACTAGTAATTCCTTCATCAAGATCATTGATATATATTATAAACAACAACGGACCCAAGACTGATCCCTGTGGAACGCCACTTGTTACTGATCCCCACTCGGATTTAACCCCATTTATGGACACACACTGCTTCCTGTCTGTGAGCCATGACTCGATCCACGAGAGCACTTTTCCCCCAATGCCATGAGCTGCCACTTTCTTTAACAGTCTTTGGTGCGGAACTCTATCAAAAGCCTTACTAAAATCTAAGTAAACAATATCAAATTCTTTATCGTGGTCAACAGCCTCAAAAGCTTCACTGAAAAAAGTTAATAAATTAGTTAGACAAGACCGGCCTCTTGTGAATCCATGCTGAGTATCATTAATCAAGCTATGCTTATCGAGATGGCTTCTTATAATCTCAGCTATAATTGACTAGTAATTTGCCTACAATTGAGGTCAGGCTTATTGGGCGGTAATTTGACGGTAACGACTTGTCCCCTGTTTTAAAAATAGGAATTACATTAGCCATCATCCACATATCAGACACTACACCTGTTTGAAGAGATAAATTAAAAATATTAGTTAATGGTTCACAGAGTTCCATTTTGCATTCCTTAAGAACCTTTGAAAAAACCTCATCAGGACCCGGTGACTTATTTTGCTTCAGCCTGTATCTGCTTCACAACCATTTCACTAGTGACTGTGATGTTACATAATTTATCTTCTAGCCCACTATAAAAATTAATTACTTGAATATTGTTAGTGTCTTCCTGTGTAAAAACCGAGAGAAAATAATTATTTAAAATCGAGCACATTTCATTCTCTTTGTCAGCAAGATGCCCATAGTTATTTTTAAGGGGACCTATCTTATCTCTAACTTTTGTTCTATATACCTGGAAAAAACTTTTTGGGTTAGTTTTAGAATCCCTAGCAACTTTAATTTCATAGTCCCTTTTAGCTTTTCTTTTCCCTTATTAATGTCCCTCTTAATGTCAATATACTGATTCATAAGATGACCCTCGCCTCTTTTGATACGCCTATAAATTCCTTTCTTATGCCCTAGTAGATATTTCAGCCTATTATTTATCCATTTTGGGTCATTTCTATTTGATCTAATTTCTTTATACGGGATAAACGTTCTTTGAGCAGCATGTATAGTGTTCAGAAAACTGTCATATTGATAGCTCTCTTCGTTACCCCAGTCAACAGAAAAGTGTTCTCCAAGCCCATTGTAATCTGCTAAGCGAAAATCTGGAACTGTTACTGAGTTGACCCTACTATCATACTTCCATTCAATGCTAAATGTAATTGATTTGTGGTCGCTAGCACCCAGTTCCTCTGAAATTTGTAAATTATTAACAAGGGATTCATTGTTTGCCAGAACTAAGTCAAGCAGGTTATTCCCCCTTGTAGGTTCTGTCACAAACTGCTTCAAAAACAATCCTGAACTACTTCTAAGAAGTCGTTTGATTCTAAATTCCCAGTCAAGAAATTCCAATCAATATGACTAAAGTTAAAGTCTCCTAAAATGACTACATTATCGTGCCTTGTGGCCCTAACAATTTCCTCCCCTAGTAGTCTCCCCTGGTCCCTATCTAAATTTGGGGGACGGTATATCACACCTAAAATCAATTTTTCATGCCCCTCTGAAAATCCTATCCAAACAGACTCTGTATGTGTTACTTCAGACTTAATACCCGTTTTTATGCAACAGTTCAAGAGATCTCGGACATACAATGCCACCCCACCCCCCTTCCCGATACTTCTATCTACTTGGAACAATTTAAAACCCTGAATGTGACATTCCACAGGTATGTCCCGACTTTTTGAATTAAACCACGTGTCAGTTATGGCAAATACATCAATGTTACCTGCACTAGCAACTAGTCTCAACTCGTCCATCTTATTCCTAGCACTACGACTATTTGTGTAATATATATTTAAAGACCCTCCTTTCTCTTTAACCTTCCTGCTCCTTTCTGTTATTCCACTAAACCTATTACTGTCCTTGTCAATTAGTGCCACTGGTTTTCCAATATCCACCTCATTTTGCCTATTACTAGTTCTCTAGTACTCATATTACTACACTGCGACTTCACTGTTTTCCCGCCAAAACCCATACCACTAACTATTCCTAGTTTAAAGACCTAACAGCTCCCTCCACTGCATTGGCCAGTGCTCCCACCCCAGACCTAGATAAGTGAACCCCATCCCTGGCATACATGTCATTTCTGCCATAGAAGAGGTCCCAGTTGTCAATGAATGTTACCACATTTTCCTTACAGTATTTGTCCAGCCAGCAATTGACACCAATTGCTCTGGACAACCATTCATTTCCAACTCCTCTCCTTGGCAAAATACCACATATGACAGGGTTCCCACCCTTCCTCCTAATTATCTCTTTTGCTGACCTATACCTGCTAATCAGGTCCTCACTCCTACGTCTGCCAACATCGTTGCCTCCAGCACTGAGACAAATAATAGGATTGCTCCCATTACCTCTCATGATGTCATCCAGATGGCTAACAATATCCTTCATCCCAGCCCCAGGAAAACACACTGCCTCCTACTCCTATCCTTCAAGCAGAATGCCCTATCCATGTACCTAATCTGGCTATCCCCAACAACAATGGTTTTACCTTCCTTGGCGATGTCCGTCGTGATGTTCCCAGCAATCGACTCACATTCCTTAGGTAGCACTACACCTTCACTTGTGGAATTCGTCAAGACGTTCTCGATGGTTTTCGTTGGGGTTTCCAGGGATGTCTCGCTCATGTCAGCCAATGCTTCGTTGGTGCTCGTTCGTGACATTCCCAGTAGAACACCCACATTCGTCAGGTAGCACCGAAAATGGGTTGGAAGTTTCCACAGCAGTCTTCTGGGTCCTTGTTGTTTCTGCCTCTCCAACAGTCTTCTTGATCCTCAGCTTGGTTCCATGTTGCCCGGCCACTGACCAAGCTCCCCTCTTAACCTGGGGACTCGCAACAGGAGGATTACTTCCAATCCTCTTGTTCTCCTCCGTTAATCGCCGAATCTCCTGCTTAGCAACCCTAAGCTCTTCTTTCAGCTGCTGGTAAAGTTGCTCAAGAGAGGGCATCCTGGTTCAGATTCACAGAGAGCACACAAACAGGTCTTCACAGAGCTAAGTAACATTTAACATAAGAACATAAGAAAGGAGGATCACTGCAGCAGGCCTGTTGGCCCATACTAGGCAGGTCCTTTACAATCCATCCCACTAACAAAACATTTGCCCAACCCAATTTTAATGCTCCCCAAGAAATAATCTCTGATAACTATCTACTCATTTGCAAGTCCCAATCAGATCCAACCCCTCTCACTCATGTATTTATCCAACCTAAATTTGAAACTACCCAAAGTCCCAGCCTCAATAACCCAACTAGGTAGACTGTTCCACTCATCAACTACCCTATTTTCAAACCAATACTTTCCTATGTCCTTTCTAAATCTAAACTTGTCTAATTTAAATCCATTACTGCGGGTTCTCTCTTGGAGAGACATCCTCAAGACCTTATTAACATCCCCTTTATTAATACCTATCTTCCACTTATACACTTCGATCAGGTCTCCCCTCATTCTTCGTCTAACAAGTGAATGTAACTTAAGTCTTCAATCTTTCTTCATAAGGAAGATTTCTAATGCTATGTATTAATTTAGTCATCCTACGCTGAATGTTTTCTAATGAATTTATGTCCATTCTGTAATATGGAGACCAGAACTGAGCTGCATATATGGAGACCAGAACCGAGCTGCATATATGCATATATCCACGTTATGTATCTAGGACAGTTTCTCCTCCAAGTTTTTTTTTTTTTTTGGGGGGGGGGGATTATTATACGTTTGACAGTGAGATGGTCGAGGAAAATTTATTAATGGTTGAATTCGAACGTGTATCCCTGTTGATAGTTTCATGCAAGTGAGAATAAACATAATTGTGTGGAGGATAATGGTGTCCACTGAGGGTGATGGATGGAGAGTGGTGCTGGAGGCCGCTGCTGGTTGGGAGGGGCAGGGCCAGAGAGGGAAGTAACGAGGGAAAAGGGGAATGGGGGTTGGTGGATAGCAAAGAAGGATAGGAGAGGGGGGAAGACCTCGAGGGTGGAGTGAGGAGGTGATTGGTTCCCAGAGGGAGGTAGAGAGAGGGATCCTGACTATGAGGTAATTAGTGTGTCCCTGAAGAAGTAGGGGTGGAGGGGGAGGGGTAGAGGGGCATCCCTAGTTGGGGAGGATGATGGGTGGGCATATGTGGTGTCAGGGGGGGGGATGGGGGTGACGGATGGATGGCAAACCCACTAACTTGAGCTGATGAATGGATCTGGTAATGCTATTACTTTCATGCCAGACTTACTTAGCGTGCGGTGGCTGGTCACTCACTGATCCACCCCCCCCCCTGCCCTCACCCCTCCGCCCCCACCCTTCTGCCCCCACCCCAATGCCCCCACCCCAATGCCCCCACCCGAATGCCCCTACCCCAATGCTCCCACCCCAATGCCCCCATCCCTCTGCCCCGCCTTTGAAAGTTTAAAACCAGCTGAGGTCCCCCACTAACAATACCACTGAAACAAGTATTGAAGATAAATTTGAAAACACGGAAAAAAAGGGAAACGAGTGAAAGGGAGCAAGAGAGATTAAGTAAGAAAAACAAGATAAACACAAGAAAGCATCACCAGAAGTTATGTGATGTAAATGTTGAGAAGATATGGGAGGAAAAATGGAAGTTATTGAATCTTGTAACTGAAGACTTAGAAGGTAAATTGAACAGATAAATGAGAGAAAATATAAAATGATTCAGGAAGAGGCAGAGGGAGATAAGGTACTGAAGACAGTAGAAAGGTATAAAAATACGTACTAACAATCACACAGAACATGAACGCAACTTTCTGAATACTTTAAGGCTACGTTTTGCTTGTTAGGAGCTGTGACAGGAGTCAGTGACAACAGCTAGAAAAAAAATGAGTGTGTGTGTGTGTGTGTGTGTGTGTGTGTGTGTGTGTGTGTGTAGTGAAGAGATACAAAGAAACTGCACTGGGAAAGGTAAAACATAGATCTAGCAGTGGAGTTCTGCATAAATGAAATGTATTAAATAATTGGGATGTTGTGGAGTTTTGCTAATTGTCTTAGTAATGTTTACAAGATGTTGAAACTCCTCTGAGACAGCTATGAGAGACCCTACACAACACTTCCTCCTTACCTAAATTTGTTAACTATTCTGGCATCGTTCTATTTCACAAGGTGACTGTTAGAAGTGCAACGAATCAATAAGAAAGGTATTAGTGTAAACTCACTAAATATACACACCTCAGTGTATATACACTGAGATACATACACCTCTGAGTGTATATTCATCGAGAGATATACAACTACTCGCGATGTACATACCTTTGTGGGAAAAAGGAATGTGGCGTTGTAGGTGCATTTAAACGTCTCTCTATTCCCAGAAACCAATTACGCATCAGTGTTTGGTGTTGGTTTTTTATTCGTAAGAGTAGTGGCGGCCATGGTGGCGGCCATGGTGGCGGCCATGGTCGGGGCCCTAACCAAGGGCCGAGCCATGCCTCGAGGGCATGGCTCGGCTCCTGGTTAGGGAGCCCTGACTTGGTGACTGGGAACCGAGAGGATACTAGTCACTCAGCCAGGTTACATGTACCTCAATCTTGAGCACAATATACATAATGCGGTATAACTAGCATCACGGATCAACACACAAACAACAGTTAGGTATCTTTATTTACTCTACAAGATTGATGGACTGATTACATCATTACCTCACTACTACTGCTCTCTCTCTATTTGACTGAAGAAGCCTACTGTGAGAGCGAAACGTTTTATCAATAAAGATACCTAACTGTTGCACGTGTGTTTTAATCCTCAACTTGTCGGTATTTTATACCATTTCCAACAAAACTAGTGCTACCCAGAATAATTAAGTATCCCAGAATAATTAAGTATCCCAGAATAATTAGGTATCCCAGAATAATTAGGTACCTCAGAATAATTAGGTATCCCAGAATAATCAGGTATCCCAGAGTAATCAGGTATCCCAGAATAATCAGGTATCCCAGAATAATTAGGTATCCCAGAATAATTAGGTATCCCAGAGTAATCAGGTATCCCAGAGTAATCAGGTATCCCAGAGTAATCAGGTATCCCAGAGTAATCAGGTATACCAGAGTAATCAGGTATCCCAGAATTAGGTATCCCAGAATAATTAGGCATCCCAGAATTAGGTATCCCAGAATAATTAGGCATTCCAGAATAATTAGGTATCCCAGAGTAATCAGGTATACCAGAGTAATCAGGTATCCCAGAATAATTAGGTATCCCAGAATAATCAGGTATCCCAGAATAATCAGGTATCCCAGAATAATTAGGTATCCCAGAATAATTAGGTATCCCAGAATAATTAGGTATCCCAGAGTAATCAGGTATCCCAGAGTAATCAGGTATCCCAGAGTAATCAGGTATCCCAGAATAATTAGGTATCCCAGAATAATTAGGTATCCCCGAAGGCGTAACCTGGAGAGGCTGCCTCAACCTTTTTTCTTTTTTTCTTTCGCTAACTTTTAGATTTTCTCTCGTAACTCGAGAACGTCTCATACAATCGGCTTCAAATTTTTATCACGTGTATGGTAATAGGAACCAGATTCTTGGAACAACTGGCATGTTCACGTGTTCCATAATCTAAGTTGTTCAACCCTTTCCCAGCATCCTAGGTAATTTACACTAAGTATGATAAGTGCATTTTTGTGTACCTGTGCCTAGATAAAGTTACTTATCGTGGAATGGCTGAGATAACTTTCAAAACCCTCAGTTGAGGAGCTTCGAACGTTCGAAAGAGCTGCCTGCTGATACACCACCGACGGTGAAGAGTGACAGTGAACAGTGTAGGTGAAGATTTAACCTTACATGTGGAATTTTTTATTACCGTTACATAACGTTAATTAAATTTCAGCTCTTCTCAGCGACTTCAATGTTTAACAGTTGATGTATTTTACCGCTACAATAGTACCCATTAAGTTTTGTTTGCGTGCAGGCGAATTTGTTGCAGTAAAAAAAAAAAAAACTTGGAATCATTGTTATTCATGCCATAACTGGAGAAAAATTATCAAAAGAGTGGTGGAGCACCTAGAAAGGAATGAGCTTATCAACGACAGCCAGCACGTTTTCAGGGACGGGAAATCCTGCATAACAAACTTATTGGAGTTCTGACAGGGTAACGGCAGTAAGACAGAGAGGGGTGGGTAGACTGCATTTTCTTGGACTATAAGAAGGCGTTTGATACAGTTCCACACAAGAGATTAGTGCGGAAATTGGAGGACCAAGCAGGGATAACAGGGAAGGCACTACAGTGGATCAGGAAATACCTGTCAGGAAGACAACAGCCAGTCATGGTACGTGGCGAGGTGTCAGAGTGGGCGCCGGTAACGAGCGGGGTGCCACAGGGATCAGTCCTACTACCGGTTCTGTTTCTGGAAGGAATAGACTCCGAAGTGTCCCTGTTTGCAGATGACGAAGTTGATGAGAAGAATTCAATCGGACGAAAACCAGGCAGAACTACAGAGGGATTTGGACTGACTGCAGGCCTGGTGCAGAAACTGGCTCCTGGAGTTCAACTCCAAGTGCAAAGTCATGAAGATTGGGGAAGGAGAAAGAAGACCACAAACGGAGTACAGTCTAGGGGAGCCAGAGCCTACAAACCTCACTCAAGGAAAAGGATTTTGGTGTGAGTATAACACCGGGAACATCTCCTGAGGCGCACATCAACCAAATAACTGCTGCAGCATACGGGCGCCTGGCAAACCCAAGAACAGCATTCCGACATTTAAATGAGTCATTCAGGACTTAGTACACTGTGTACGTTAGGCTCATATTGGAATATGCAGCGCCAGTTCGGAACCCTCACCTAGCCAAGCATGTAAGGAAACTAGAGAAAGTGCAGAGGTTTGTAACAAGACTAGTCTCAGAGCTAAGGTGCATGTCCTACGAGAAGAGGTTAAGGGAAATCGACCTGACGACTCGACCCCTGCAACCACAACTAATATGTGTACTCACTAGGTGAGTACACATACACGCACTCCCCACCCCCAGACACACACACACACACCATACACACACGCGCGCTCACACAAACACACATCATACACACACACCATACACACACCACACACACACCACACACACACACACACACACACACACACACACTGCTGCATTTCCTACACATTCGGTTATTCACAGACTAATCAGCGAAGCTTCGACAAAATTTGGCTCATTTTTTCTGCGTTCCCAACAGGTCAATGCTAACATGTAAAATTTACATCTTGGAATAAAACACAGTTAAGTCTGGCTAAGTACACACACACAGAAAGGTTCATCTCCCGATACAAGAGTAAACATGGAAAGAGTCACTGTAAAACACCTAATTCTCTGTAGGCAGGGAGCTGCCTGCTTGATTATAGTCCTTAAAACTGGCTAGCGGGGTGAATTATGTACCGTGTTTCCACCCAGGGGTCCAGGCTGACAGCTAGTTTGCTCGCTGACAGTGTGTTCCCAGTCTACGGTGGTGGCTGACAGTCTGGTCGCTGATGACCAGGAGGCAGTACCAGGACAGTCTTTTCTGGTCCCACTTTTTATTTCATCAGTAATTGCATTAAACTCGCATCATGACCAGCAGCATGTTTACTGTAGAAGATATAAATATTAAAACAAATTAGAGAGGGAAAGAAATTACTATTTCTCAGGCCAGGATCCACTACGAGGCCTGGTCTGGAATCGGGCAGCGGGGGCGGTGACCCCCAGAAAACAGCCTTCTCATGAACTGTATCTCGCACTGACATTTTTTACTACATGAAATGACTGGCAAACATTTAAAGTTAACCTGTTTGGGTCATTCAGAGCAAGAAGTGATAGAGGCTCCATTACACTCAGATACACATGCTACTCTTGCAACAACATCAAATTCAAATGTCTTTATTACGTGTGCCTCTAGTAAGACATGGGTGCTGCCCATATATACATAATTATATAATTATATATATATATATATATATATATATATATATATATATATATATATATATATATATATATATATATATATATATATATGTCGTGTCGAATAGGCAGAACTTGCGATCTTGGCAACGCTCATCTTGCCATATAGGACAAGTGAAAATTTGTGTATGCAATAATTTCGCCAAAATCATTCTGAACCTAACGAAAAAAATATATTTCACTGTGTTTGTTTAGTATTAAATTACTCTAAACAAATCTAAAATATATACAGTTGGGTTAGGCTAAAATAAATTGTTCTTGTTATAATAAGGTTAGGTAAGTTTTCTAAGATTCTTTTGGTGCAAAATTAAAATTTTTTACATTAACATTAATGAAAAAAGTATGTCTTTAAACGTATAAGAGAAAATTTTAGAAAAGACTTAATTTTAAATGAGTTCTTGCTAATTGACCAGTTTTACATATTCGGCACGACATTATATATATATATGTGTGTGTGTGTGTGTGTGTGTGTGTGTGTGTGTGTGTGTGTGTGTGTGTGTGTGTGTGTGTGTGTGTGTGTGTGTGTGTGTGTGTGTGTGTGGAAATTTATTTGGTCCCTAAAATTCCACAGGACGGATACGGCATACAAAGGGTTCACAGCATGGCCGTTATGGAACGGCTGAGCTGGGTGGCCCTTAAACCCACCCATACAAAAGCGTTCTCTCCCAGATTGTCGAATGTGGATGGAAGGTACTTTTTAATTTATAGATTTACCCTTCAGGGAAGAAGTAGGTAGTTTATGGTTAGCACATTAATATTAGGATTATTAAGGCAACTGTAGATAATAATAATGTAGACTTAAGACCTTAACATAGGTAGTAATAGGCCGATAATGCGGGCAAACACTAGGTTAAGTTAGCTAGGGAGAACTGGCAGCCCTAGTTTGAACATCGAGATGCGGGTCTCAGACACAATAGCGTCCTTCTATGACCATACACCACCTGGACAAGACGTGCCGTGATCAGCAGACGGCGCCCCCCACGTGTCTTCACATATGAGACCTGGGGAAATCTGGTAGAGGCACCTCGATGTACCGTAGATGACCTCCTCCGTCAGGCCCATACAGTAAGACAAGACCTCCACCTTTTCTGTAGGATTTCTGGCCAGTGTCTGGGGAAATTTGTGAGTGAGTTGATCTGTGGGCCTGTGTGTAGCTGGCAGTGCATGTCCAGTATGTACCAGTGTCTTTTGTCAGTCTAGAAGCTAGTGTCCGTGTCTGCATAGTTATACTAGGGGATATACACCCCGTTGGATATAGGAATTTCTGAGGTGCAGGCAGGTCACTAATATCGATTGAATATTGCAGGAATTAAGGCTCCCGGTTGCACGTGGTTTCTGAGGGGAAGTCCAAAGGGGCTAAGCTTAGGAAGGTTGAAGATCAGGATATATGCTGCAACACCAAGTAAGTTAGTCCTTTATACGTGCATGCAGGCGAGTTTCTTGCAACATCAATCATTTGTGAAATTCTGTCCTATAAGCCACTTGTGAGGCTGAGCTACCGACTTCAGAGCTCGGTGTCAACAGAGTTTGCCAGGGTAGGTGACTCACTTGGAGGCAGTCCAGACAAATTTTCACTAATATATATATATATATATATATATATATATATATATATATATATATATATATATATATATATATATATATATATATATATATATATATATATATATTAGTCGTGCCGAAGAGGTAAAACTGGTCAATTATCAAGAACTCATTTAAAATTAAGTCCTTTCTAAAATTTTCCCTTATTACCTGGAGTTTACGTGGAGAGGGTTCGGGGGATCAACGCCTGTAGATAGCCCATGTTGTCTGCACAGACAGCCCATGCTGTCTGCCAGCTTAGCTCATATTTTGCGCCACTAAAGTGCTGCCCTCTGGGCCTGTCCAGGTCTGTGGGAAGCTGGTCCCACACTCACTCACACAAAGGCCTAGCAGCAAGACAGAAGGCCTACTAGCTCCTCTCGTGGGATGGCGCTGCCCGGGCCATGGGCACAACACACAAGCCTGTGTACCCACCACGACTTAACAAATAAAGTAAGAAGCCTCCGAAGAAGAAGTATGTCATTAACCACCCGCTTGCAGCATAACCAATAAACCCATTAAACATTGGTAGCAGAGGTGGTCGCAGCAGTGTGTTTGCCCGGAGAGAGGAAGGAAGGAATGAAGTTGTTCACTTCATCCCCCTACACAACAAGCATCCGTCTCTCAACGAGTTATCCTGATGTCGTGTCTGCATGACAGTACACACAGACACAGGCCAGGAGCTATGAATCGACCCCTGAAACCGCATATAGGAGAGTACAGCTCCTGACGACGTTCCAGAGATGGGACACAGCAACAAGGGGTCACAAGTGAACCAAGTTGAAGACTCAGATGAATCGCAGGGATGTTAGGAAGTATCTCTTCAGTCACAGAGTTATCAGGAAGTGGAATAGTATGGGAAGTGATGTAGCGGAGGCATAATCCATATACAGCTTTAAGAAGAGGTATGATAAAGCTCATGGAGCAGGACGAGTGGCCTAGTAGCGACCAGTGAAGAGGCGGGACCAGGAGCTATGAATCGACCCCTGAAACCACAATCAGGTGAGTACAATTAGGCGAGAATACATACACACACACACACACACACACACACACACACACACACACACACACACACACACACACACACACCAGGAAGATGCTAACATCTCACTTTCCAGTTGTAAATATAGGTGTATTCTTCACTCCTTTGTATTGATTTGATAAAGATCCGCTTACAGCGAAAGTGTGTTTTAACAGAGGTTTCATCTGCGTGTTTCTTTTCTTGATCTCAGGACATTATTTACGTTAATCAGTAAAATGGACGAGTGTTTCTGGGCAACAGTGACTGGCAGTGTACACACTACAGATTCTGAACACGATGGAGCCGCTAGTGTGCAAGGGTCCTAGTTCACTTGCCTCACTTGTGTATAATTTACCAGGTAGTCCAGCATATTGTACAATTTACCAGGTAGTCCAGCATATTGTACAATTTACCAGGTAGTCCAGCATATTGTACAATTTACCAGGTAGTCCAGCATATTGTACAATTTACCAGGTAGTCCAGCATATTGTACAATTTACCAGGTAGTCCAGCATATTGTACAATTTACCAGGTAGTCCAGCATATTGTACAATTTACCAGGTAGTCCAGCATATTGTACAATTTACCAGGTAGTCCAGCATATTGTACAATTTACCAGGTAGTCCAGCATATTGTACAATTTACCAGGTAGTCCAGCATATTGTACAATTTACCAGGTAGTCCAGCATATTGTACAATTTACCAGGTAGTCCAGCATATTGTACAATTTACCAGGTAGTCCAGCATATTGTACAATTTACCAGGTAGTTCAGCATATTGTACAATTTACCAGGTAGTCCAGCATATTGTACAATTTACCAGGTAGTCCAGCATATTATACATTTTACCAGGTAGTCCATCATATTGTACAATTTACCAGGTAGTCCAGCATATTGTACAATTTACCAGGTAGTCCATCATATTGTACAATTTACCAGGTAGTCCATCATATTGTACAATTTACCAGGTAGTCCATATTGTACAATTTATAAGGTAGTCCATCATATTGTACAATTTACCAGGTAGTCCATCATATTGTACAATTTACCAGGTAGCCCATCATATTGTACAATTTAACAGGTAGTCCATCATATTGTACAATTTACCAGGTAGTCCATCATATTGTACAATTTACCAGGTAGTCCATCATATTGTACAATTTACCAGGTAGTCCATCATATTGTACAATTTACCAGGTAGTCCAGCATATTGTACATTTTACCAGGTAGTCCAGCATATTGTACATTTTACCAGGTAGTCCAGCATATTGTACATTTTACCAGGTAGTCCAGCATATTGTACATTTTACCAGGTAGTCTAGCATATTGTACATTTTACCAGGTAGTCTAGCATATTCACTTACTTCTTGATCCAAGCTTGGATATTTCTAACAACACAAGGACTCTTGCTCCTTGGCTGCCTTGTAACACCTGACCTGGTTTCCACTGGCGCACTCCTGAAGAGTATAGAAACCTTAATGCCTGAAATAATCTTAACTGTAATTGATTACCTTTTCGTTCGAGGTCTCCTCTGAAAATCTCTTTCCTCCTCAACGTCTCTTCTTTTGCAACATTAGCAATAATCTGATTTTCAACCTAAACTGGGTCCCAAATTTCTTAAATGTCCGAGGCTGTCAAATAAGTTGTTCATTATAATGGCATACCAGAAAGTGGACCATTAAGTGGTTCTCTGATATTTTTTCTTTCCCCAAGGTTTCAGTTCAACTCGAAAATGCTTCATCCGTGCTCGTGTAACTAGAGAAAGATTCCTACATCCACTGTTATATAGAAAAAGATCACAGTCAGCAGGATTCGAAGCCACGTCAGGAAGGCTGGCAAGGATCCCGAAGTGACGCTCTAGATCACTCGGCCACAGATGCCGCAAAAACTGGGGAGCCTTGTTTACTAACCATGTTTCTTCCCAGTGAGGGCACACCAGTGTGCCTCAAGCATGGCTTCAAGCTATTTCATTCTCCTCTTGCATATTCTGTTTCCGTTTGGTGCATTAATAATATATAAACAGTTCTGTTCAGGTAGCTTCTGGTGAAAATAATAAAGACCAATCATGATTTTAGTTTTGGTTACGACTGGGAATGTTACTGGAGTGTCTGGTGCCACCTTGCCAGTTTTATTTTTTAAAGCAGTTTACTATTATATTGAAGGAAATATCTGTTGTAACCGGCGTCAATGTTTAATAACTGATGCGTCTTATGGAGAGGATGGAACAATAAATTTTTGCTTTATACATCCAAATTTTACAATTTATTGTAAATAAACTTGGAATTGTTGAATTCTGAGCAATAACCGAAGAATGAAACTTCAGACTGGCTTCAAACTTTCAGCAGTGGTGGACTACTTGAAGAAAGGTTGTTGATTTTGGGATTTGTAAGTTTTAATTTATCAAGTTTATTACATAAACTGGTTTGCGTGCAATAACTGGAGAATGTCTCTTCCGACTGGAGACTGTGAGGGTCCTCGATCACGTTAGTAGTTGACAGTCCTTGGTCCTGCCGACTGAAAAAAAGTTTTCTGCCTTTTCCTTGTACTATGTTGTAATATATCTCTAAATTTTATTCTGTTTTCTAAAAATCACCAACATACGATTTTATAAGTGGTGGGCATCCAGGGGTGGGTAGTGGGCTTCTGGGATGGGTGGTGGGCGTCCCAGGGTGAGTGGTGGGCGCCCTGGGGTGAGGGTGGGCCTACCCGTGTGGGTGTGAGGGTTAAGCTGACACACTGTGCGTTTCTTAAGGTCAAGAGACCGCGGGTCGGAGGATGACTTCTTGTGTCAAGTGACACTTTTGAACGCTTTACAAACTTATGTTAATGAGTAATCTGAGAGGTGTGTTACGAGTTAAGAAGGTGATGATAGCAGCAGCAGTGTGAGGTGGGGAACCACCACCCAGGACCTCACACTATAACCAGTGTGAGGTGGTGCATCACCACCCTGGACCCCACACTATAACCAGTGTGAGGTGGTGCATCACCACCCATGACCTCACACTATAACCAGTGTGAGGTGGTGCATCACCACCCAGGACCACACACTATAACCAGTGTGAGGTGGTGCACAACCCTGGACCTCACACTATAACCAGTGTGAGGTGGTGCACCACCACCCTGGACCTCGCACTATAACCGGTGTGAGGTGGTGCACCACTACCCTGAACCCCACACTATAACCAGTGTGAGGTGGTGCACCACCACCCTGGACCCCACACAATAACCAGTGTGAGGTGGTGCATCACCACCCTGGACCCCACAGTATAACCAGTGTGAGGTGGTGCATCACCACCCTGGACCCCACAGTATAACCAGTGTAAGGTGGTGTATCACCACCCTGGACCCCACACTATAACCAGTGTGAGGTAGAGCACCACCACCCTGGACCCCACACTATAACCAGTGTGAGGTGGTGCATCACCACCCATGACCTCACACTATAACCAGTGTGAGGTGGTGCATCATCACCCAGGACCACACACTATAACCAGTGTGAGGTGGTGCACAACCACCCTGGACCTCACACTATAACCAGTGTGAGCTGGTGCACCACCACCCTGGACCTCACACTATAACCAGTGTGAGGTGGTGCACAACCACCCTGGACCTCACACTATAACCAGTGTGAGGTGGTGCATCACCACCCAGGACCACACACTATAACCAGTGTGAGGTGGTGCACAACCACCCTGGACCTCACACTATAACCAGTGTGAGGTGGTGCACCACCACCCTGGACCCCACACTATAACCAGTGTGAGGTGGTGCATCACCACCCTGGACCCCACACTATAACCAGTGTGAGGTGGTGCATCACCACCCTGGACCCCACACTATAACCAGTGTGAGGTGGTGCATCACCACCCATGACCTCACACTATAACCAGTGTGAGGTGGTGCATCACCACCCATGACCTCACACTATAACCAGTGTGAAGTGGTGCATCACCACCCAGGACCCCACACTATAACCAGTGTGAGGTGGTGCATCACCACCTAGGACCCCACACTATAACCAGTGTGAAGTGCATCACCACCCTGGACCCCACACTATAAACAGTGTGAGGTGGTGCATCACCACCCTGGACCCCACTATAACCAGTGTGAAGTGGTGCATCACCACCCAGGACCCCACACTATAACCAGTGTGAAGTGGTGCATCACCACCTAGGACCCCACACTATAACCAGTGTGAAGTGGTGCATCACCACCCTGGACCCCTCACTATAAACAGTGTGAGGTGGTGCATCACCACCCTGGACCCCACTATAACCAGTGTGAGGTGGTGCACAACCACCCTGGACCTCACACTATAATCAGTGTGAGGTGGTGCATCACCACCCAGGATCCCACACTATAACCAGTGTGAGGTGGTGCATCACCACCCTGGACCCCACACTATAACCAGTGTGAGGTGGTACATCACCACCCAGGATCCCACACTATAACCAGTGTGAGGTGGTGCATCACCACCCTGGACCCCACACTATAACCAGTGTGAGGTGGTGCATCACCACCCAGGATCCCACACTATAACCAGTGTGAGGTGGTGCATCACCACCCTGGACCCCACACTATAACCAGTGTGAGGTGGTGCATCACCACCCTGGATCCCACACTATAACCAGTGTGAGGTGGTGCATCACCACCCTGGATCCCACACTATAAACAGTGTGAGGTGGTGCATCACCACCCTGGACCCCACACTATAACCAGTGTAAGGTGGTGCATCACCACCCAGGATCCCACACTATAACCAGTGTAAGGTGGTGCATCACCACCCAGGACCCCACACTATAACCAGTGTAAGGTGGTGCATCACCACCCAGGATCCCACACTATAACCAGTGTAAGGTGGTGCATCACCACCCAGGATCCCACACTATAACCAGTGTGAGGTGGTGCATCACCACCCAGGATCCCACACTATAACCAGTGTGATGTGGTGCATCACCACCCAGGATCCCACACTATAACCAGTGTAAGGTGGTGCATCACCACCCTGCATCCCACACTATAACCAGTGTGAGGTGGTGCATCACCACCCTGGACCCCACACTATAAACAGTGTGAGGTGGTGCATCACCACCCTGGACCCCACACTATAACCAATGTGAGGTGGTGCATCACCACCCTGGACCCCACACTATAAACAGTGTGAGGTGGTGCATCACCACCCTGGACCCCACACTATAAACAGTGTAAGGTGGTGCATCACCACCCAGGACCCCACACTATAACCAGTGTGAGGTGGTGCATCACCACCCTGGACCCCACACTATAACCAGTGTGAGGTGGTGCATCACCACCCAGGATCCCACACTATAACCAGTGTGAGGTGGTGCATCACCACCCTGGACCCCACACTATAACCAGTGTGAGGTGGTGCATCACCACCCAGGATCCCACACTATAACCAGTGTGAGGTATAGTGTTGCTCTGTTTACAGTTGACGTGTCGTACATACAATTTATGCTCACATAATACTGTCTTCTACATTTGGTTTATGGCCAAACTTGAAAAAATAGTAGTTTTAGCGGGTACTACTTCCTCAGTGCCGCCATTGCAACCAGCGACCATTCTATTTGTGAAGATATATTTTCCAATATTCAGTCTACATTGCTGCCTTCATAATATAAAGTTACGGCCTCTTTCTCTCTACTGCGGCTACTAAGAAATCCTCCTTGTCTACTCTCAACATTCCTTTATGAATGTATATGTCGTTTTTGTTTCTCTTCTCCGTCCCCGTCTTTCAACGAGGGATTTTCCACTGTCTTCAATGTTTTGCCATAATTTATATTAAGTGAGAGGGGGGGGGGGATGAGGAGACGGAAACGCAGATTGGGAGTTAGAACAGGCCGACCAGATACCCTAGTGGCTGTACTCACAGAACTATATTTTTCGGGGTATGGTGGGAATATACTAAACCCCTACGGATCATGCACCGCATGGGTATAGAATGTAATCAGGTTCGATCCGAGGAAAGGAAAGGTAGCTTCCACATAATAAGGACAGTTTTATTTTACTAAAATTTCCTCCTTGCATCGCAGCGTCTTGGTGTATGGCCAGTATTGGACCAGACACATTCTCAATCCTCCACGGGAAAGGGAGAAGCCAACAGAGGAATTGTCCTCCAGTGTTAATATTGCCCTTATAGTTGCACTCATTCTCCGAAAAGGTCAATATGGAAGTAGGCCTTGCAAAACTATTAAGGACGCCACGTACCCTTGATGCCTTAAGAGGCGCGCGAGTTCTCCTGTCTCCTAATATGTTTATTTTTTCCTTATAATCTACCCTGTTCATAATTGCTATCGCATTTGCTTTGTCTGCTTTCGTAAGGTAAAGTCCAGGATCCTTCCCTAATTCGTGGTATAACCTAACAAATCTTTGAGGACAATTGTGTTGCAGAGATCTGAACTTAGCTCAGACCTCCGCAAGGAAAGATCCTTAAGGAAAGATCCTGGACCTCACCTAATGAAAGCAGACAAAGCAAATGCGATAGTAATTATGGACAAGGTAGATTATAGTGGAAAAATAATATATTAGAAAACGGGGAAATGACGTGCCCTTAACACTTCGGTTTTCACATCTAGTGTGTACACTATTCTGTATTGTGGCTGTGATGAACTATGTACACGTAGGTGAAACTACCTATAATATCAATACAAGCTCAGGATCACAAATATTTATGTATAACAATGTAAGGAACGTCCGCATAATGTGAATCAGAGTAAGGCATAGATAATCATATGAAAGTGAGAGGAACAGGCGAAAGTGTCTCGGGGCTGCCATCATCAAGTTTCAAACACCATCGAATAAAATCACAGGTAATTCACAATTGCAAAACCCTCGCCCACACTATTCCTGAGCATAATGTTATATGGAATTCTACTGGTAGAGATACTATGATTCTCTGACCCCTCGAGGGAGGTTCCTCGACGCTGGTGAGGGGTTCTTTATCTAGGGAATTGGATCTGTGCTCCAGTTCCCTGAATTAAGCCTGAAACCATCCCCCACAGGTGCTGTAAAATCCTACGGGTTAAGCGCTCCCCCATGATTATAATAATACTCTGGTCCTGTGATCCAGTGTCACTTGGTCTTGCCTCACCTTCATTTTCAGCACCACCACCCAGGCAGCAACTCTGGTCTCGCTTATTCACGTGCACTTTCCCTACCACCCGACTCATCATTAATAGCACCTGACTCTTACCTTTTATAAGTGAAACTCATCGCTGAGCAATACATTATTTTTGTTAAAAAGTCTTGCTTGGTCTACCTGTCGATGTTTAACTAATGAATGACTGCCACGGATTTAAAGTTGCATAATTCCACACACACACACACACACACACGCACACACACACACAGTATATTATGCACACAATGTATGACGGGGCATGTCAGTATCGTGAACAGTTGTCAGTAGTAGAAGGTAGGCACTGGTATGAATACAGTTGGTGACCTTCTACTTAAGGACTAGAATGAATATTTTAAATTTAAGTTTGATAATTACGTCTGGTTGCAGTCGTTCTTTTGAAATATTGGGTCTCTGATGGATCACTGCTGCTGATAATGCTGTCATCTTGACATCTAGTTTATTACTCCTGTGACTTCCTACTGGATGCTGTGTTTATCTCAATAATTTGTTCAACTATTCTAGTTGTGAAGTAACGTCCTGTCTCGCCAATCTTTCCGCACACCAGTCCTTCCCCACACTAATACTCCCCACTCACCACTCCTCTCCCCAATCCTCCCCCCCCCCACTCACCAGTTTCATATCTGTGCATCTTGAAGGTCCTGGAAAAAGAGAGTCTAATAGAGAATAATGTTCTTTGTCTCTTTTTATTACATCCAGTTCTGTTGCTTGCAGAAACATTTGTCTGTGTATGGCAATGTGCGCTTCTGTTGCGTGGTGCTTTATGTCAATGCTTGCTTCTGTTTGGCGGTGTTTATGTATAGTGATACTTATCAGTGTATGGTGGTGTATGGTAAAGTTTTCTGGTGTATTATAGTGTTATTTTACACTTTTCATAGCTTGCCCTGATGCTCCATGATCCCTACTGAGTCACCTCTTTATCCTGGCTGATTTGTTTAATGAAATGGATGAAGTCTTTTTTTTTCAGGTCTAGTCGATGCGGGTGCAATTTTTGGGGATTCTGTACAATAACTGGAGAATGCATCTTCTGGTTAGCTTTAAACTTTCAGTGCTGATATATGCACAAAGTTATTAAGTACCAAGTATATTAAACAAATTGATTACTATAAAATATTTGTCTCTCAGATAAGGAAAGTACGTCCCTTCAGTTTATCTTCACAACTTGGGCTTCTTAGCAGAAGGTTTGAATCAGTTGTTGGGGAAGACTGCGTATGTCCTAATTTGTCATTTTTATTGGAAAAATAGTATAATAATGCCTAAGTAATAAATTGTGAATGCCTCTTGTGATCCGCTACAAAACTTCGTTTCTAATATTTAACTGCATTACACTCATGCCGCACTCTGCACTATTCTTATCGTAGCTACCGAGGTACAGGGCACTGGAGTTATACCATACCTTTCTTGGATCACGCAGCGACTGAACTACATCTACTTAACAAAAGGTTTACTGTGGCAGCAAGCAAGGAGTGATTCACTGAAACAGTCTCTAAAATTCAAGGAACCTATGGTGTTAAACATATAATATCTGTATATTAATGCAGTCTCTTACTTGAGATTGTATAGTTACCTTTTTGTTTTCTTTCCTTCATTCCATGCAAGTATAACACTGATTCTTTCCTCGTAATGTTCATCAGACTTATTCGCCAAGTTTATCATTGTCACACACTGTATTTATCACTGTCACTCGCGATGTTTTTATCACTGCCACACATTCATCATAACAACACATTCACTGACTCACAAATGAGCGTCCGAGGTGAAGTTGCCGTGGAGGCGACCTGAACGAAGCATCGCACCAAAACACTGGCACACACACGTTTCCCAGGCTCGTGAAAAACTTAACACTCCCTGTTTACAAGCCCCTTATTGATAAACACAGTTATTTGATTTGTGAGCATTTTCATTTTTATCTGAATGATAAACCTATTAAATTATTTACATATGTAAAATATGGTTCGATTTTGGTCTGACAGACTTTGTGACCGAGACTTTAAGAATATACACGCTGAGGGGTATGTCTGTATGCCTATTTTAGAGATTAAAGTATCCTTGACTGGTGGAGAACAAGCTATATGCAGCCTTAATGAACCTTTGGTAGTCGAGAAGCTTTTAAAAGCAAGTTAACCAATCCACCGAGGCTTCAGAGCAGTGAAACAGTGTTTGTTGACTCGAAGTAACGGTAACTGAACCAGTTAACCAATCCACCGAGGCTTCAGAGCAGTGAAACAGTGTTTGTTGACTCGAAGTAACGGTAACTGAACCAGTTAACCAATCCACCGAGGCTTCAGAGCAGTGAAACAGTGTTTGTTGACTCGAAGTAACGGTAACTGAACCACGAGTATAGATTTAACAGCGGGTTTAGAGGCGTACATACATACACACAATATATAAACTGAGAGTTTACTTTAAGCCCTATTTTAGGGATTAAATATTTCTTGTTGTCTTTCTTGTTTCTTAAACTAAACAGAGCGAAACGTTTTCCCTATAGAAACTTGTGTGCATACTATATATAAACGAGATTTTAGAGTTTGTCACCGAAGTGGTTAGTTTATGTGGCACCTCCATATCCATCCAGTGGATGGTTACCTGGAGGTTATTCCGGGGATCAACGCCCCCGCGGCCCGGTCCATGACCAGGCCTCCCGATGGATCAGGGCCTGATCAACTAGGCTGTTACTGCTGGCCGCACGCAGTCCAACGTACGAGCCACAGCCCGGCTGATCCGGCACTGACTTTAGGTATCTGTCCAGCTCTCTCTTGAAGGCAGCCAGGGGTTTATTGGCAATTCCCCTAATGCTTGATAGGAGGCTCTTGAACAGTCTTGGGCCCCGGACACTTATGGTGTTTTCCCTTAGTGTACCAATGGCGCCCCTACTTTTTATTGGGGGCATTTTGCATCGCCTGCCCAGTCTTTTAGTTTCGTAGGGAGTGATTTCTGTGTGCAGATTTGGGACCATTCCTTCCAAGATTTTCCAAGTGTAGATTATGATATATCTCTCCCTCCTGCGTTCCAACGAGTACAAGTCAAGTAGTTAAGGTGCTTGACAGAACTTATAGGTGCAGTAAAGGATCTCTGTACACTCTCTAGATCTGCGATTTCACCTGCTTTGAATGGAGATGTTAATGTACAGCAGTATTCCAGCCTAGAGAGAACAAGTGATTTGAAAAGGATCATCATTGGCTTGGCATCTCTCGTTTTGAACGTTCTCATTATCCATCCTATCATTTTCTTTGCACGTGCGATCATGGCACTGTTGTGATCCTTGAAAGTGAGATCCTCAG
Source organism: Cherax quadricarinatus (assembly GCF_038502225.1). Classification (NCBI taxonomy): domain Eukaryota; kingdom Metazoa; phylum Arthropoda; class Malacostraca; order Decapoda; family Parastacidae; genus Cherax; species Cherax quadricarinatus. The sequence goes on from NC_091307.1 coordinate 10,640,478, forward strand.
ACATTACTACTCCCAGGTCCCTTACATTATTTTTCCACTCTATTGTATGGCCAGAGTCTGTAGTATACTCTGTTCTAGTTATTATCTCCACCAGTTTTCCATAACGGAGTAGTTGGAATTTGTCCTCATTGAACATCATATTGTTTACCGTTGCCCACTGGAAAACTTTGTTTATATCTTCTTGGAGGTTAACCGCGTCCTCAGCAGATGACAGCCTCATGCAGATCCTAGTATCATCCGCAAAGGATGATACGGTGCTGTGGTGTATATCTCTGTTTATGTCTGATATGAGGATAAGGAATAAGATGGGGGCGAGTACTGTGCCTTGTGGAACAGAGCTCTTCACTATGGCAGCCTCCGATTTAACTCTGTTGACCACTACTCTTTGTGTTCGATTTGTTAGGAAGTTGAAGATCCATCTCCCCACTTTGCCAGTTATTCCTTTAGCACGTATTTTATGGGCTATTACGCCATGATCGCATTTGTCAAATGCTTTTGCAAAGTCTGTGTATATTACATCTGCATTCTGATTTTCTTCCAGTGCATCCAAGGCCATATCATAGTGATCCAGTAGTTGTGAGAGGCAGGAGCGACCTGCCCTGAACCCATGTTGCCCTGGATTGTGCAGATTTTGGGAATCCAGGTGATCTGCAATCCTGCTTCTTAGCACTCTTTCAAAGATTTTTATGATGTGGGACGTCTGAGCTATTGGTCTAAAGTTCTTAGCTAATGCTTTGCTGCCACCTTTATGGAGTGGGGCTATATCCGTGGTTTTAAGTGACTGTGAAATTTCACCCATGTCCAAGCTCCTCCTCCATTTTGTACTTAGGGCACGCGAGAGGGGTTTCTTGCAGTTCTTAATAAAAACAGAGTTCCACGAGTCTGGGCCCGGGGCTGAGTGCATAGGCATGTTGTCAATGGCTTTTTCGAAATCTATCGGAGTTAGGGTAATGTCGGAAATCTGGCATACATTTATGGAGTTTTGAGGCTCATTCATGAAGAAATCATTTGGGTCGTCGATCCTCAGACCGATTAGTGGTTCACTAAACACAGAGTCGTACTGGGATTTCAATATTTCACTCATTTCCTTGTTATCATCTGTGTAAGTCCCATCCTGTCTGAGTAAGGGCCCGATTCTATATGTGGTATTTGCCTTGTTTTTGGCATATGAAAAAAAATATTTTGAATTTCTTTCAATTTCACTAATAGCTTTAAACTCCTCCTGTCTCTCCTGGTTCCTGTAAGAGTCATTGAACTCAAGTTCGATAGTTTCCACTTCCCTGGTCAGCGCCTCCTTTCGTGTATCAGATATTCTAGCACTCCTGAGGAGCTCAGTGACTCTTCGTCGTCTTCTGTAGAGGGAGCGTCTTTCTCTCTCCAGTTTACTCCTGCTCTTCTTCTTTTTTAGGGAAATATGCCTAGAACATGCTTCGGCTGCCAGGAAGTTGATCCTTTCAAGGCAATGGCTTGGATCCATGTCATTTAAGATATCTTCCCAACATGTTTCGTTTAGGACATGGTTTACCTGGTCCCAGTTGATGTTCTTGTTGTTGAAGTTGTATTTTGTGAAGACACCTTCACAGGTACATGCATTCTGCTGATCAGGACCCCTATGCATGTACGTCTGGACTTCGATTAGGTTGTGATCGGAATTAGTTGTTTTTGATATTCTTATGTCTCTTATCAGGTCCTCATTATTTGTGAAGATAAGGTCAAGTGTGTTTTCTAGTCTTGTTGGCTCCACTATCTGCTGGCTTAAGGTGTGTTTTTCGCAGAGACTTAGTAGCTCATTTGTGTGTGGCCTTTCATCTGCGCTACCTCTGGGGATTGTTTCAGCTATAACATTATTTGCTACATTCTTCCATTTTGTATGCCTTAGGTTGAAATCACCAAGCAGTAAGATGTTTGGGGATGGAGCTGGAAAGTTTTTCAAACAGTAATCAATTTTCAGCAGCTGTTCCTTGAACTGTTATGAGGTTGCATCTGGTGGCTTATATACAACCACAATGACTAGGTTTTGGTTCTCGATCTTTATTGATAGAACTTCAACTACCTCATTTGTGGTGTTCAGCAACTCCGTGCAGACGAGGGACTCTTTGACATACAGGCCAACCCATCCCCCTTGTTGCCTGTTCTTTCTGTCGCATCTAAAAAGGTTGTAACCACTTATCCATATTTCACTGTCAAAGTGATCTTTTGTGTGAGTCTCTGTGAAGGCTGCAAACATTGCATTAGACTCCTCTAGAAGTCCACTGATAAAAAGTATTTTGCTGTTGGTGGGTGGCTTAAGACCCTGTATATTAGCAAATATGAACGAGGTTGTATTCTGTGTTTGTTGGGGGGATTTTGTTATTGGCATCAGTAGTTGTAATTCTGGAGGGCCATGGGTGGCCACTGGCTGCGCCTCCAGTCCAACAAGGCTCCAAGGTGGACTATTTTTGTTATTTCCTTCCATTTTCTTTTTCCGTTTCCTGCCACTAAAAAATCACCTGGAGTTGGGTTGTCGTAGCTACTATCGTTTGTCTTGTGGGGTCTGTTCCTCCTGGTCCCTTTTAGATGGTATGCAGGGCAGTCGATGTTGTAACACTGCTTCTGGAGGACCGAGGAGTGACACATTTTTGGGTGAAAGAAAGTACAGGAAGAAGAACGACACACTCCTTTAGACAGGAGGTCGCTACATTTTTTTGGGATGCTCAAAGTTGCATGTCCCATTTTTTTCCCCTGATATTCCATGCTTACAGATGCCCCAAGCATAATATTTGCACAATTTCACCTGGTAGTGGCTAGTTTATGTGGCACCCCATATCCATCCAGTGGATGGTAGTGGTTAGTTTATGTGGCACCTCCATATCCATCCAGTGGATGGTAGTGGTTAGTTTATGTGGCACCTCCATATCCATCCAGTGGATGGTAGTGGTTAGTTTATGTGGCACCTCCATATCCATCCAGTGGATGGTAGTGGTTAGTTTATGTGGCACCTCCATATCCATCCAGTGGATGGTAGAGGTTAGTTTATGTGGCACCCCCATATCCATCCAGTGGATGGTAGTGGTTAGTTTATGTGGCACCCCATATCCATCCAGTGGATGGTAGTGGTTAGTTTATGTGGCACCTCCATATCCATCCAGTGGATGGTAGTGGTTAGTTTATGTGGCAGCTCCATATCCATCCAGTGGATGGTAGAGGTTAGTTTATGTGGCACCCCCATATCCATCCAGTGGATGGTAGTGGTTAGTTTATGTGGCACCCCATATCCATCCAGTGGATGGTAGTGGTTAGTTTATGTGGCACCTCCATATCCATCCAGTGGATGATAGTGGTTAGTTTATGTGGCACCTCCATATCCATCCAGTGGATGGTAGTGGTTAGTTTATGTGGCACCTCCATATCCATCCAGTGGATGGTAGTGGTTAGTTTATGTGGCACCTCCATATCCATCCAGTGGATGGTAGTGGTTAGTTTATGTGGCACCTCCATATCCATCCAGTGGATGGTAGTGGTTAGTTTATGTGGCACCCCCATATCCATCCAGTGGATGGTAGTGGTTAGTTTATGTGGCACCCCCATATCCATCCAGTGGATGGTAGTGGTTAGTTTATGTGGCACCCCCATATCCATCCAGTGGATGGTAGTGGTTAGTTTATGTGGCACCCCCTTATCCATCCAGTGGATGGTAGTGGTTAGTTTATGTGGCACCCCCATATCCATCCAGTGGATGGTAGTGGTTAGTTTATGTGGCACCCCATATCCATCTAGTGGATGGTAGTGGTTAGTTTATGTGGCACTTCCATATCCATCCAGTGGATGGTAGTGGTTAGTTTATGTGGCACCTCCATATCCATCCAGTGGATGGTAGTGGTTAGTTTATGTGGCACCTCCATATTCATCCAGTGGATGGTAGTGGTTAGATTATGTGGTACCTCAATATCCATCCAGTGGATGGTAGTGGTTAGTTTGTGGCACCTCCATATCCATCCAGTGGATGGTAGTGGTTAGTTTATGTGGCACCCCCATATCCATCCAGTGGATGGTAGTGGTTAGTTTATGTGGCACCTCCATATTCATCCAGTGGATGGTAGTGGTTAGATTATGTGGTACCTCAATATCCATCCAGTGGATGGTAGTGGTTAGTTTGTGGCACCTCCATATCCATCCAGTGGATGGTAGTGGTTAGTTTATGTGGCACCTCCATATCCATCCAGTGGATGATAGTGGTTAGATTATGTGGCGTCTCCATATCCATCCAGTGGATGGTAGTGGTTAGTTTATGTGGCACCTCCATATCCATCCAGTGGATGGTAGTGGTTAGTTTATGTTGCACCCCCATATCCATCCAGTGGATGGTAGTGGTTAGTTTATGTGGCACCTCCATATCCATCCAGTGGATGGTAGTGGTTAGATTATGTGGCACCCCATATCCATCCAGTGGATGGTAGTGGTTAGTTTATGTGGCACCTCCATATCCATCCAGTGGATGGTAGTGGTTAGTTTATGTGGCACCCCATATCCATCCAGTGGATGGTAGTGGTTAGTTTATGTGGCACCTCCATATCCATCCAGTGGATGGTAGTGGTTAGATTATGTGGCACCCCATATCCATCCAGTGGATGGTAGTGGTTAGTTTGTGGCACCCACATATCCATCCAGTGGATGGTAGTTAGGTTGGTTGTGACTGGACCCTAGGTGCCGAAGTTGTGTTGCTACAATTACTGTAGAGTAACAGTCGATGCACAACACTCTGGAGTGTCATACAACATTATCTGCAGCAGTTAATACACTACGGCTAATTTACGAAAAAATTCTTGTGAGGAAAAGACACAAGTTGCTCATCAAGCTTTTACTGAGGCAACGTTTTGCTCTACATGACTTGACAGACCTCTACACTGAGCGAAACGTTCTCCTAATAAATGTTTGTTCTTGCCACGTTCAACATAGACCGTTTAGATACAAGACAGACCTAGATAACAGTCAACTGGATTGGATGAGGTTCGCCGGTACTGTCCCGACCTGGGTCTTGTGGAGTGTCCTTACCTGGGTCTTGCCCAGTGTCCTTACCCGGGTCTTGTCCAGTGTCCTTACCTGGGTCTTGTCCAGTGTCCTTACCTGGGTCTTGTCCAGTTGGTGACCCGGCTAATAGATGCTGCTAAATCTACACAGTTGTAGATATTTCAGCTCATCAAACAGCATCAGTGTGAACTTAAAAATTCTTTATCTGTGTTTCCAATGCAATGTAAGAACTATAATGTTCTGTTTCTATTTCAGTTTTGAGGTAGAGGAGAGGGAGTAACAGTAGTGATGGAGGGTAGAAAGTTGTGCTGGCGACCAGGGTATGAATGATGGGGAAGAAGGGAATGGGAGGGGGTGATGAATAATGCCACGACGTGTACTGATGTATGATGTTCTCCCCCAGACACATCACTGTGGGGAGCCCCACATCTCTGTCATCCTACCCTGACAACCACTCATCCACCCACCTTACCCTCATCTTACTCTTCCTAATCCAGGAGGAGGACCTCCTGGTTCTCCTACTCTTCCTCCTCTTAGCTCTCTTCTTCATAGTCCCTTTTCTCTTTCACAGCATTACTGCTGTTGCGGCTGCTAATTTGTTGTTGTTGATGCTACTGTTGTTGCTACTCCACGTTCCACTGCTGCTACTCCACGTCCCACTGCTGCCACTACACGTCCCACTGTTGCTACTACACGTCCCACTGCTGCTACTCCACGTCCCACTGCTGCCACAACACGTCCCACTGCTGCCACTACACGTCCCACTGTTGCTACTACACGTCCCACTGCTGATGTTGTACTCCCAACTGCTACTAAAAGCTACTGTTACAAAATTTTCACTGCTGTTGCTTCAGCAGTTAGGGCAGTACTCACTGCTGTTGCTGCTGCTTATGTCAGCGCTTGTGCTGCTCAGCACGGCTGCAGTCTTCCTCACTACACTTGTCACTCGGCGTCACAAGACAGTGTAAGAATCATCACTTAAGTCACACTAACAAAATCCTCTCTTTAGTTTCTCATGATTTAAGTTTTTGAGTTTTAACACGGAGTATATGGAGTCGATTCTGGTAGAGCCAGGTCTGGGACCAGACCCACTAGATAGTCACTTTCAGTACAGACAGGTCTGGGACCAGACCCACTAGATAGTCACTTTCAGTACAGACAGATCTGGGACCAGACCCACTAGGGAGAAAATATGCGAAAGGGAATTTCCTGTGATTTTTCATAGTAGTTTCTTGTGTAGGGAAAGTGATGGGGTAATTTACCACGACGTTGAATTTTCCCCGCCATCCAAAGGTGAAGCTGAGGGGTATGGGAGTGGAGGATAGAGTGTGGTGGGTGGAGGAGAGTGGTGGGTGGAGGAGAGTATGTGGTGGGTAGAGGAGAGTGTGTGGTGGGTGGAGGAGAGAGTGTGGTGGGTAGAGGAGAGAGTGTGGTGGGTAAAGGAGAGAGTTCATATCTAGGAGAGTATAACTAGGTGAGAACGAACACATATACAGCTTTAAGAAGAGGTACGATAAGGCAACGATAGTACGATAGTAGCAACTAGCAAAGAGGTTGGGCCAGGAGCTGAGACTCGATCCCTACAACCACATATACGTTGTTGAGAAATGGCATTACCAGCTAAGCTTATTATTTATAAATTTAAATATAGGGAACACTTAGCTGATAAAAGACAGCAAATCGTCTACACAGCCGACCCTGCAGACGAGGTCTTGAATTGTTGTCATGATCATCTCTCAACGGGCTGGAATAGATCATATTATGTAAACAATAATTTACCCCTAGGGGTGTTATGTCAGCATATTTCATTCACTGATGGCTGACAAACTTACTTGTGTGGACTCAAAAGTCCGCACCTAACTGCCGACTATAAGTTGATTACAAACTCCTTGCGACTCAAGAACTGAGCAGTCCCCCGTACTACAAGAAATTCGTAACCTACCTTGCTCTTGTAGCATGAGCTATGGTGTTCTTCACACCTTTGACAGGTATCGGTGACTTGATAGAAGCTGAAGTGTCCTTGGCTGTCCACGTCTTCCATAGTCTAGGAATACGCACACTGGTACACTATGTTCCACAAGATTTGTCTTTATTGTTCACAATCTTATCACTAAAGAAGATGATCACACTTCTCTTAAGTGTTTATTGTGTTTTATGAGACACTTTGTTCACACTAATGCACAGATCATTCTTTGTTGGTTATCCTGGCGTCAGTGTCACTCTCAGTAGAGTCAAAAGTAATCTGAAGACGCCACAACGCCCCACGCCGTCACTGCCCCCAGCACAAAGGAAAAGCTGACCTAGTACTTTTGCTTCCTTGCCACTTCCTCGATGAAGCAAAGCAGAATGTTTGTTTCTTGCTGTCTTAAGCATAGACAACAATGTACACTATCTTTACTATGGTAATAAAGTGGGAGTAGGATTTTCCTTAATTGTCCTGCTAAGGTAAGAGATGTACTGTCTCTTATTAAAATACACTCTGCAACACTGGACTGCAAGGAGCGGCGGTCGCTTGACCACGTCGCATACTCGTACTGCATCTGCGATCAATTACTCGCTGTAGCAGTAAACAAGATATTTGCCCCTTCTGAGAGGGCTGGGCCCCTCAGGGCTGAAAGGGGCTGAAAGGGGGCTGAAGGGGGCTGATACCCCCCTCTTGGAGAAAATTTCTCCACATACGTAGATGAGTATATATAGGTGAGCATACACGCGTACCATCGACCATGGTCCTCGTATACCCATACACTGTAGTGACGAACCCAGTATACTAGCAAGTAAAACTATCTGAGTGTTGAACTGCCTCCACGTAAACCCAGGTCATTGACAAGTCTAAAGAGAACAGGACACAGTTATGTAGCCACATCAAAGGATGCATATAAAGGGGCAAGTAATAATGTTAAGGAAGGAAAGAGAAGAGTTTCAAGGAGAGACTAAAGTAAAGGAGAGAAGGACCAATGGAACATGAAAGTGTAAAAGATACTCTGAGCACTTAATAGTTAACACCGAGACAGAATGGTTGGAAGACTGTGATCGGGAACACAGGGCATGGCTGGAAGTTAAAAATGCATATGAATCACAGAGGTTCTAGGAATTACTTCTTCAGCCTCAGTGTGGCCAGAAAGAGGAATGACTTAAAGAGTTGTAGCAGCAAGCCACTCACACAGTTTTAAGGATATATACGATACAGAATTCAAGCAGGAAACTTGTGATACTAGCCATAAGATGTTTAAGAGGAGGGGTCCAGGAGCTGAGAATAGACTCTCGCAACCACACAAAGGTTAGTACACATACAAAAGCCTTTAGGAAGAGAAGGATCTGGCAGAGGCGCTGAATAATTCATGATGGCATTGAGAACTTGAAATTGAAGTGTTCACCTACACAAATTGATACATAAATTTAGGTAAGGTTGCGTGTGTTGGCCGCGTCGAGTGTAACGTAGAGTGTGCAGCAGCAGCAGCAGCAGCAGCAGCAGCAGCAGCAGCATCATCAAGGTCAGATTGTGATAACTGGCAGGGAGTATCTCTACACGAATGCAACTCACAATACCCAGGCTGCAATAAATTTCAACTTGCCAACGAAATGAAGGTGAAATTAGATAACATTTGGTTCATCCTGGAGTATTATTAAGTAGCGACGATAATACAATGAAATGTTAATGTTATCTAGAGATGATGATAAATAAGGTACGTGTTCATCACTTGGATATCTTTATTGGCGATAAAGATACCCAAGGTATTAATAATACGAAGCCTGTCTAAATAATATGACAATCATCTCAATAATATGAGAGTCATCTAAACATCCTGTTACTGTTTAGACTTTTTATTTTACCTAGGTGTACTCCTACCCTGCAGGTAGGTAGGTAGGTAGACTTATCTACGGTGTTTACGGGAGCTGAACTGTGGCTCGTGGGTTCTGCATTATGACCGTCGAGTGTGTGCTCTGCCTGGCGTACACACTCTCCACTGCCTCTCTCCTAAACAATGCCATTTGTTCACTTCTCTCACAGTGACAACACTTCTCCTAATGATGTGAGTCACTGTAGCTTCCAGTTTCAACTTGTGTGTCCTCTTTGTCGTCATCTATCAAACAACATGTCCTTCTTGCACACAAATAGCATACAGCTCACAATAATGAAGAAAAAACTAACGTAACATAGCAGAACAAAAGCTTTTATCGGGACGTTTCGTTATGTGTAGACTTGGAACAACCGTACACAGATCGAAACGTTAAAAAAATGGCTGTTTATTCTGACGACGACTTTGCGTATCTTGTATGTTATAGTCATATCTCCTTTGGCTCTTTGCCCTGCTAATGATGTGTGACTTAGTTATCTTACTCTAGCTTAATATCCAAGCTTTCTAATTTCTGGGATCAACATCTAAACTTGATTTTCTGCACAACGACAGTACAAACAGAGCAGCGACTAGCAGACACAGGTCCTCTCCCCACCAGTACTGCAATGAATGATCAATGCGAGTTTATCGCTTCAATAAATCCAAAATAATTCACACCGAGTGCTTGATGAGATGCATTTCCTGGTGTGGTATATATATATATATATATATATATATATATATATATATATATATATATATATATATATATATATATATATATATATATATATATAAACCATACCCCCGGCCGGGATTGAACCCGCGGTCACAGAGTCTCAAAACTCCAGCCCGTCGCGTTAGCGTGGCCGTGACGAACTCTAGCTAGAGTTCGTCACGGCCACGCTAGCTGGAGATTCATCTGTAAAAACTTGCATTTGTGGTCACAGAGGTGCCTGTGCTAACCTTCCTATGGTGTAGAAATATACCTAGTTGGACGAATCTTATTGTGGCTAGCTGGTCTAGTGGCTAACGCGACGGGCTGGAGTTTTGAGACTCTCTGACCGCGGGTTCAATCCCAGCCGGGGTAAGGTTTACATATATATATATATATATATATATATATATATATATATAAGAAGAGCACTGCTAACCTACTGGCTCTGTGACTATGAATAAGACATATGTATAACACTTAAGTATCTTTAATGACGAAACTTTTCGCCTTCACAACAGGCTTCTTCGGCCGAATACAAGAGAATACAACAATGGATACAGTACAACTAG
>NC_091307.1:10653107-10703107 GCF_038502225.1 Cherax quadricarinatus
ACACATAATTCCACACACAATTACACACAAAATTACACACACACACACACACACACACACACACACACACACACACACACATATCCAGACACACACACACTCCCCCCTCACCACCGACATCTCACTACTTCCCCTGATCCATCACCTCCCCCATTCACCCCAAACCCTCCCCACCCCTCCCCACTCAGCTCCCAAATAGCCACAGTTCCTCCACTACTTCCCCCCCCCCACACTCTGACACACACACTACTAACCTAACATACAGAACTACATAGGTTTCCCACTCTGAGGCAATCAGGATAAAACAAAAATGGGTTGCCAGAGAGCAACAAGAAAAACCAAGGGACAGGAGGAGGAAAATGCAAAGGAAGATTGGGCAGCAGAGCTCATAAAAAGGGATCATGAATGGGAAAAGAAACTAGAAGAACTTAGCATGAGAATGGAAGAGAGGATAGATATGGAAAGCAGGAAGTGGGAGGTGCATGTCAAAACAGCAGAAGCTAGGATACAGAGTTTAGAAGAGGAACTGAAAAATCTGAAACAGCATAAAGAACTAAAGAACATTTTGGGATTGACATCAGAGACTGCTACCTCAGCCACAAATAAGGGGACTGTAGGGAAAGAAGGGGCACAACTGCATGGAGATGCTCTATCAGAGGAGACTGTAGCAAATGAAAGAGCTAAGCTTTATGTGGAGGCCCTAACAGACAACAACAGAGCCCAAGGAAAGCCGAGAAGGGAAAATGACAGGCCACTGAGCCCAAGTACATTAGCCAGTGAAACTGATGAAAGGAAAGCTGCAGTGGAGGAAACCAAATTAAATGAGGGGATACACAGGGATATGCAGTGGGAGAATGAAAGGGTGAGGTCAGTCTTTGTGTATGGGCTCCAGGAAGTCGAAGGGGAAACATATGAAGCAAGAAAACAAGGGGAAAAAAAAGCAATTGAAAGCATCATGAAAGCAATAGGAGAAGACGATATGACCCAGCTGGAAAATTTTCGGAGAATAGGGGGGTTTGTAAAAAAAAGAACCCGGCCAGTGAGAGTGACCTTCAAGGCAGAAGCAACTCGGACCAGGATACTGCAGGAGAAAGCACGATTAAGGGACATGACGGCATACAGGAGGGTGTATCTCGACCGCGACAGAACACAAGAAGAAAGGAAGAAACTGAGAGAGATGGTACAAAGGCGAAAGGAGGAAAGAGAGGGGATGGAGAAGACAGACAGGAGATCCCAGACCCAGGAAGAAGATCTAATACAGCCTCCCTCACAACTTTCTATAGAAGCCTCCCAACCAGGTCAACCCCAGTGCAACCAAACACTCTAAATCAAAACACCCATGCCACATCCAATGCCCCCACCCACTACATTACAAACTTCACCCCCACAGCAACAACCCATAGTTCCTTACCAGGTCTCCCACTTCCCCAACCCCAATATACTTCCCAGACTACAGTCTCAGAAAAGAAGTTGAAGGTGTGGTATACAAATGCAGATGGAATAACAAACAAGTATGAGGAGTGGCACGAAAGAATCAAAGAGACATCCCCAGACATAATAGCACTCACAGAAACAAAACTCACCAGAATAATAACAGATTCAATCTTTCCATCCGGATATCAAATCTTCAGGAAAGACAGAGGGAGGAGAGGGGGAGGAGGAGTTGCACTGCTCATTAAAAACCAGTGGGGTTTTGAGAAAATGGAAGGAATGGATGGCATGGGCGAAAGGGACTACTTAGTAGGAACAATCCAGTCTGAGGGACATAAGGTGATAATTGCAGTAATGTACAACCCACCACAGAACTGCAGGAGGCCAAGAGAAGAATACGATGAGAGCAACAGAGCAATGATCAACACACTAGCCGAGGTGGCCAGGAGAGCACACATGGGGGGAGCAAAGTTACTAGTTGTGGGTGATTTCAATCACAAGGAGATTGACTGGGAAAACCTGGAGCCCCATGGGGGTCCCGAAACATGGAGAGCCAAGATGATGGATGTGGTACTGGAGAACCTCATGCATCAACATGTTAGAGACACTACCAGAGAGAGAGGAGAGGATGAACCAGCAAGGTTGGACCTTGTATTCACCATGAGTAGTTCGGACATCGAGGGTATCATGTATGAAAGGCCCCTGGGAGCTAGTGATCATGTGGTTCTGTGCTTCGACTACATAGTTGAGCTCCAAGTGGAGAGAGTAGCAGGAATAGGCTGGGAAAAACCAAACTACAAAAGGGGGAACTACTCAGGCATGAGGAACTTCCTTCAAGACATTCAGTGGGAGAGGGAACTGACAGGAAAACCAGTACAAGAAATGATGGACTATGTAGCAACAAAATGCAAGGAGGCAGAGGAGAGGTTTGTTCCCAAGGGAAACAGAAATAATGGGAAGAACAGAACGAGTCCTTGGTTCACCCAAAGGTGTAGGGAGGCAAAAACTAGGTGTAATAGAGAATGGAAAAGGTACAGAAGACAGAGAACTCAGGAAAATAAAGAAATCAGCCGAAGAGCCAGAAACGAATATGCACAGATAAGAAGGGAGGCTCAGAGACAATATGAAAATGACATAGCATCAAAAGTAAAGACTGACCCGAAGCTGTTGTACAGCCACATCAGGAGGAAAACAACAGTCAAGGACCAGGTAATCAGACTGAGGAAGGGTGATGGGGAATTCACAAGAAACGACCGAGAGGTATGTCAGGAGCTCAACACAAGATTTAAAGAGGTATTTACAGTGGAAACCAGTAGGACTCCAAGAAATCAGAACAGGGGGGCACACCAGCAAGTGCTGGATGAGGTACATATAACCAAGGAGGAGGTGAAGAAGCTGCTATGCGAACTTGACACCTCAAAGGCGGTGGGACCAGACAACATCTCTCCATGGGTCCTTAAAGAGGGAGCAGAGATATTGTGTGAGCCATTAACAAAGATCTTCAACACATCATTTGAAACTGGGCAACTCCCTGAGGTATGGAAAATGGCAAATGTAGTCCCAATTTTTAAAAAGGGAGACAGACATGAGGCACTAAACTACAGGCCTGTATCTCTAACGTGTATAGTATGCAAGGTCATGGAGAAGATCATCAGGAGGAGAGTGGTGGGGCACCTGGAAAGAAACAAGTGTATAATTGACAACCAGCACGGTTTCAGGGAAGGAAAATCCTGTGTCACAAACCTACTAGAGTTTTATGACAAGGTGACAGAAGTAAGACAAGAGAGAGAGGGGTGGATCGACTGCGTATTTTTGGACTGCAAGAAGGCTTTCGACACAGTTCCTCACAAGAGGTTACTGCAAAAGCTAGAGGACCAGGCACACATAACAGGAAAGGCACTGCAATGGATCAGAGAATATCTGACAGGGAGGAAACAACGAGTCATGGTACGCGACGAGGTGTCAGAGTGGGCGCCTGTGACAAGCGGGGTTCCACAGGGGTCAGTCCTAGGACCTGTGCTGTTCTTGGTATACGTGAACGACATAACGGAAGGGATAGACTCAGAAGTGTCCTTGTTTGCAGACGATGTGAAGTTAATGAGAAGAATCGAATCGGACGAGGATCAGGCAGGACTACAAAGAGATCTGGACAGGCTACAAGCCTGGTCCAGCAACTGGCTCCTTGAATTTAACCCTGCCAAATGCAAAGTCATGAAGATTGGGGAAGGGCAAAGAAGACCGCAGACACAATATAGTTTAGATGGCCAAAGACTGCAAACCTCACTAAAGGAAAAAGATCTGGGGGTGAGTATAACACCGAGCATATCTCCTGAGGCGCACATCAATCAGATAACTGCTGCAGCATACGGGCGCCTGGCAAACCTACGGATAGCGTTCCGATACCTCAGTAAGGATTCGTTTAAGACTCTGTACACCATCTACGTCAGGCCCATACTGGAGTATGCAGCACCAGTTTGGAATCCACACCTAGTCAAGCACGTCAAGAAATTAGAGAAAGTGCAAAGGTTTGCAACAAGACTAGTCCCAGAGCTACGGGGATTGTCCTATGAAGAAAGGTTGAGGGAAATCGGCCTGACGACACTGGAGGCCAGGAGGGTCAGGGGAGACATGATAACGACATATAAAATACTGCGCGGAATAGACGAGGTGGACAAAGACGGGATGTTCCAGAGATGGGACACAGACACAAGAGGTCACAATTGGAAGTTGAAGACTCAGATGAATCAAAGGGATGTTAGGAAGTATTTCTTCAGTCATAGAGTAGTCAGGCCATGGAATAGCCTAGAAAGTGATGTGGTGGAGGCAGGAACCATACATAGTTTTAAGGCGAGGTATGATAGAGCTCATGGGGCAGGGAGAGAGAGGACCTAGTAGCAATCAGCGAAGAGGCGGGGCCAGGAGCTGTGACTCGACCCCTGCAACCACAAATAGGTGAGTACAAATAGGTGAGTACAAGAGACGCCGACAGCGGGGAGAGTCCAGCAGGCAGAGAATTTCCTGCCCCACTGTGGTCGTCCCAACAAGTTGTTTTGTGCAGGCAAGAAAATCTTCCCAGTGTATTGATCTGAAGATGGTCCTGTGTCTTCCTAGCTACCTCTTAGTCTTTCCTTCCTGCTTCTTGCCTCTCAAACACCGCCATTAGTGGATTTACAGTGGTAGAGATGGAATAACAAATGTCAGAGAGGATTGATGGGAAGTCAGAGTAGAAATATATATATATATATATATATATATATATATATATATATATATATATATATATATATATATATATATATATATATATATATAATGTCGTGCCGAATATGTAAAACTGGTCAATTAGCAAGAACTCATTTAAAATTAAGTCCTTTCTAAAATTTTCTCTTATACTTTTAAAGATATATTTTTTTCATTAATGTTAATGTAAAAATTTATAATTTTGCACTAAAAGAATCTTAGAAAACTTACCTAACCTTATTATAACAAAAGTAATTTATTTTAGCCTAACCCAACTAAATATATTTTAGATTTGTTTACAATAATTTAATACTAAACAAACACAGTGAAATATATTTTTTTCGTTAGGTTAAGAATGATTTTGGCGAAATTATTGCATACACAAATTTTCACTTGTCCTATATGGCAAGATGAACGTTGCTATTTAAGCCAAGATCGCAAGTTCTGCCTATTCGGCACGACATATATATATATATATATATATATATATATATATATATATATATATATATATATATATATATATATATATATATATATATATATATATATATATATATACATAATTTCAGTGCATATACACCCAGAAGTGTATATATCTCAGTGAATATACACCGAGAAGTATGCATATCTGTGTATAAATTTACACCAAAGGGTGTATAGTATATCTCGGAGTATGTACACCGGGTAGTGCATATCCCTCAGAGTAAATATACGGAGAGGTGTGTAACTCACGGTGTATAGAGGCTGAGGTTGCTGTAATTCCTTTTTAAAAGATTATTCTTAGCTGGTGGTGAAAAGGTGACATGCAGACTTAATCCCCCGTGTAGTCCATAGTGAAGGCTACAGAGAAAAAATATGGTGATCAAGCTTGTACTTGGATAACATTTCGCTCAAGTCATTCATTCATGAGTTGATAAAGCTGAGCGAAACATTGTCTCAATAACTTATTCCGCTTCTCTGGTTTTGTTTTTCAAGTCAACCCCATCCTGGGCTGGTAAATAGTGGATATCCCAGTGACTGTATTTTACCCATTCTGCTTCGTTTGTTAGGACTGTATCCTTCCTTGTTAATGGGAATTCCTACAGGATTTCCCACGGTTGACAGATCGACAGACTTATTGACAGGAGGAGAGAGTGACAGGTAGCAATCTGCCTCGTCAGCACCCTGCTACCCTTCACTAAACTTGTCTCCTACTACCCCTTTACATATTAACAACCTGTCAGGAAATATATAGCAAGAATACCACACACAATACCCCGGAGGCTGCAACAGCACACAATACCCCGGAGGCTGCAACAGCACACTCGAACCCGGAGGCTGCAACAGCACACAATGCCCCGGAAGTTGCAAAAGCACACATAACCCGGGAGGCTGCAACAACACACAATACCCCGGAAGCTGTAACAGCACACAATACCCCGGAGGCTGTAACAACACACAATACCCCGGAGGCTGTAACAACACACAATACCCCGGAGGCTGCAAGAGCACACACTAACCCGGGAAGTTGCAACAGCACAATACCCCGGATGTTGCAACAACACACAATACCCCAGAGGCTGTAACAACACACAATACCCCGGAAGCTGCAACATCGTATTAACTTAGACCAGAGATATTTAACCTTCTTACGATTGCAGTCCCACATGTGCCCCCTGTACCCACCTCGCCAGACTTGTCGAAATCATCACCAAAACCACAGGTCCTATTAGGTACCTGTATGACTTCAAAAGATGTCAATATTTTGGTTTTACTTTACACATGGTGAGCTAGCAACACAACACCTGGTACTTTACACATGGCGAGCTAGCAACACAACACCTGGTACTTTACACATGGTGAGCTAGCAACACAACACCTGGTACTTTACACATGGTGAGCTAGCAACACAACACCTGGTACTTTACACATGTCGAGCTAGCAACACAACACCTGGTACTTTACACATGGTGAGCAAGCAACACAACACCTGGTACTTTACACATGTCGAGCTAGCAACACAACACCTGGTACTTTACACATAGTGAGCTAGCAACACAACACCTGGTACTTTACACATAGTGAGCTAGCAACACAACACCTGGTACTTTACACATGGTGAGCAAGCAACACAACACCTGGTACTTTACACATGGTGAGCTAGCAACACAACACCTGGTACTTTACACATGTCGAGCTAGCAACACAACACCTGGTACTTTACACATGTCGAGCTAGCAACACAACACCTGGTACTTTACACATGGCGAGCTAGCAACACAACACCTGGTACTTTACACATGGTGAGCAAGCAACACAACACCTGGTACTTTACACATGGTGAGCAAGCAACACAACACCTGGTACTTTACACATGGTGAGCTAGCAACACAACACCTGGTACTTTACACATGTCGAGCTAGCAACACAACACCTGGTACTTTACACATGTCGAGCTAGCAACACAACACCTGGTACTTTACACATGTCGAGCTAGCAACACAACACCTGGTACTTTACACATGGTGAGCAAGCAACACAACACCTGGTACTTTACACATGTCGAGCTAGCAACACAACACCTGGTACTTTACACATAGTGAGCTAGCAACACAACACCTGGTACTTTACACATAGTGAGCTAGCAACACAACACCTGGTACTTTACACATGGTGAGCAAGCAACACAACACCTGGTACTTTACACATGGTGAGCTAGCAACACAACACCTGGTACTTTACACATGTCGAGCTAGCAACACAACACCTGGTACTTTACACATGTCGAGCTAGCAACACAACACCTGGTACTTTACACATGGCGAGCTAGCAACACAACACCTGGTACTTTACACATGGTGAGCTAGCAACACAACACCTGGTACTTTACACATGTCGAGCTAGCAACACAACACCTGGTACTTTACACATGGCGAGCTAGCAACACAACACCTGGTACTTTACACATGGTGAGCTAGCAACACAACACCTGGTACTTTACACATGGCGAGCTAGCAACACAACACCTGGTACTTTACACATGGTGAGCTAGCAACACAACACCTGGTACTTTACACATGTCGAGCTAGCAACACAACACCTGGTACTTTACACATGGTGAGCTAGCAACACAACACCTGGTACTTTACACATGGTGAGCTAGCAACACAACACCTGGTACTTTACACATGGTGAGCTAGCAACACAACACCTGGTACTTTACACATGGTGAACTAGCAACACAACACCTGGTACTTTACACATGGTGAACTAGCAACACAACACCTGGTACTTTACACATGTCGAGCTAGCAACACAACACCTGGTACTTTACACATGGTGAGCTAGCAACACAACACCTGGTACTTTACACATGGTGAGCTAGCAACACAACACCTGGTACTTTACACATGTCGAGCTAGCAACACAACACCTGGTACTTTACACATGTCGAGCTAGCAACACAACACCTGGTACTTTACACATGGTGAGCTAGCAACACAACACCTGGTACTTTACACATGGTGAGCTAACAACACAACACCTGGTACTTTACACATGGTGAGCAAGCAACACAACACCTGGTACTTTACACATGGTGAGCTAGCAACACAACACCTGGTACTTTACACATGGTGAGCAAGCAACACAACACCTGGTACTTTACACATGGTGAGCAAGCAACACAACACCTGGTACTTTACACATGTCGAGCTAGCAACACAACACCTGGTACTTTACACATGGTGAGCTAGCAACACAACACCTGGTACTTTACACATAGTGAGCTAGCAACACAACACCTGGTACTTTACACATGGTGAGCTAGCAACACAACACCTGGTACTTTACACATGTCGAGCTAGCAACACAACACCTGGTACTTTACACATGGTGAGCTAGCAACACAACACCTGGTACTTTACACATGTCGAGCTAGCAACACAACACCTGGTACTTTACACATGTCGAGCTAGCAACACAACACCTGGTACTTTACACATGGTGAGCTAGCAACACAACACCTGGTACTTTACACATGGTGAGCTAGCAACACAACACCTGGTACTTTACACATGTCGAGCTAGCAACACAACACCTGGTACTTTACACATGGTGAGCTAGCAACACAACACCTGGTACTTTACACATGGTGAGCTAGCAACACAACACCTGGTACTTTACACATGTCGAGCTAGCAACACAACACCTGGTACTTTACACATGTCGAGCTAGCAACACAACACCTGGTACTTTACACATGGTGAGCTAGCAACACAACACCTGGTACTTTACACATGGTGAGCTAGCAACACAACACCTGGTACTTTACACATGTCGAGCTAGCAACACAACACCTGGTACTTTACACATGTCGAGCTAGCAACACAACACCTGGTACTTTACACATGGTGAGCTAGCAACACAACACCTGGTACTTTACACATAGTGAGCTAGCAACACAACACCTGGTACTTTACACATAGTGAGCTAGCAACACAACACCTGGTACTTTACACATGGTGAGCTAGCAACACAACACCTGGTACTTTACACATGGTGAGCAAGCAACACAACACCTGGTACTTTACACATGGTGAGCTAGCAACACAACACCTGGTACTTTACACATGGCGAGCTAGCAACACAACACCTGGTACTTTACACATGGTGAGCTAGCAACACAACACCTGGTACTTTACACATAGTGAGCTAGCAACACAACACCTGGTACTTTACACATGGTGAGCTAGCAACACAACACCTGGTACTTTACACATGTCGAGCTAGCAACACAACACCTGGTACTTTACACATGGTGAGCTAGCAACACAACACCTGGTACTTTACACATAGTGAGCTAGCAACACAACACCTGGTACTTTACACATGGTGAGCTAGCAACACAACACCTGGTACTTTACACATGGTGAGCTAGCAACACAACACCTGGTACTTTACACATGGTGAGCTAGCAACACAACACCTGGTACTTTACACATGGTGAGCTAGCAACACAACACCTGGTACTTTACACATAGTGAGCTAGCAACACAACACCTGGTACTTTACACATGGTGAGCTAGCAACACAACACCTGGTACTTTACACATGTCGAGCTAGCAACACAACACCTGGTACTTTACACATGGTGAGCAAGCAACACAACACCTGGTACTTTACACATGGTGAGCTAGCAACACAACACCTGGTACTTTACACATGTCGAGCTAGCAACACAACACCTGGTACTTTACACATGGCGAGCTAGCAACACAACACCTGGTACTTTACACATGGTGAGCTAGCAACACAACACCTGGCACTTTACACATGTCGAGCTAGCAACACAACACCTGGTACTTTACACATGTCGAGCTAGCAACACAACACCTGGTACTTTACACATGGTGAGCTAGCAACACAACACCTGGTACTTTACACATGGTGAGCTAACAACACAACACCTGGTACTTTACACATGGTGAGCAAGCAACACAACACCTGGTACTTTACACATGTCGAGCTAGCAACACAACACCTGGTACTTTACACATGTCGAGCTAGCAACACAACACCTGGTACTTTATACATGGCGAGCTAGCAACACAACACCTGGTACTTTACACATGGTGAGCTAGCAACACAACACCTGGTACTTTACACATGTCGAGCTAGCAACACAACACCTGGTACTTTACACATGTCGAGCTAGCAACACAACACCTGGTACTTTACACATGTCGAGCTAGCAACACAACACCTGGTACTTTACACATGGTGAGCTAGCAACACAACACCTGGTACTTTACACATGGTGAGCTAACAACACAACACCTGGTACTTTACACATGGTGAGCAAGCAACACAACACCTGGTACTTTACACATGTCGAGCTAGCAACACAACACCTGGTACTTTACACATGTCGAGCTAGCAACACAACACCTGGTACTTTACACATGGCGAGCTAGCAACACAACACCTGGTACTTTACACATGGTGAGCAAGCAACACAACACCTGGTACTTTACACATGTCGAGCTAGCAACACAACACCTGGTACTTTACACATGGTGAGCTAGCAACACAACACCTGGTACTTTACACATGTCGAGCTAGCAACACAACACCTGGTACTTTACACATGGTGAGCTAGCAACACAACACCTGGTACTTTACACATGGTGAGCAAGCAACACAACACCTGGTACTTTACACATGGTGAGCTAGCAACACAACACCTGGTACTTTACACATGGTGAGCTAGCAACACAACACCTGGTACTTTACACATGTCGAGCTAGCAACACAACACCTGGTACTTTACACATGGTGAGCTAGCAACACAACACCTGGTACTTTACACATGTCGAGCTAGCAACACAACACCTGGTACTTTACACATGGTGAGCTAGCAACACAACACCTGGTACTTTACACATGGCGAGCTAGCAACACAACACCTGGTACTTTACACATGTCGAGCTAGCAACACAACACCTGGTACTTTATACATGGCGAGCTAGCAACACAACACCTGGTACTTTACACATGGTGAGCTAGCAACACAACACCTGGTACTTTACACATGGTGAGCTAGCAACACAACACCTGGTACTTTACACATGTCGAGCTAGCAACACAACACCTGGTACTTTACACATGGTGAGCTAGCAACACAACACCTGGTACTTTACACATGGTGAGCTAGCAACACAACACCTGGTACTTTACACATGGTGAGCTAGCAACACAACACCTGGTACTTTACACATGGTGAGCAAGCAACACAACACCTGGTACTTTACACATGTCGAGCTAGCAACACAACACCTGGTACTTTACACATGGTGAGCTAGCAACACAACACCTGGTACTTTACACATAGTGAGCTAGCAACACAACACCTGGTACTTTACACATGGTGAGCTAGCAACACAACACCTGGTACTTTACACATGGTGAGCTAGCAACACAACACCTGGTACTTTACACATGGTGAGCAAGCAACACAACACCTGGTACTTTACACATGTCGAGCTAGCAACACAACACCTGGTACTTTACACATGTCGAGCTAGCAACACAACACCTGGTACTTTACACATGGTGAGCTAGCAACACAACACCTGGTACTTTACACATAGTGAGCTAGCAACACAACACCTGGTACTTTACACATGGTGAGCTAGCAACACAACACCTGGTACTTTACACATGGTGAGCTAGCAACACAACACCTGGTACTTTACACATGGTGAGCTAGCAACACAACACCTGGTACTTTACACATGGTGAACTAGCAACACAACACCTGGTACTTTACACATGTCGAGCTAGCAACACAACACCTGGTACTTTACACATGTCGAGCTAGCAACACAACACCTGGTACTTTACACATGTCGAGCTAGCAACACAACACCTGGTACTTTACACATGGTGAGCTAGCAACACAACACCTGGTACTTTACACATGGTGAGCTAGCAATACAACACCTGGTACTTTACACATGTCGAGCTAGCAACACAACACCTGGTACTTTACACATGGTGAGCTAGCAACACAACACCTGGTACTTTACACATGGTGAGCAAGCAACACAACACCTGGTACTTTACACATGGTGAGCTAGCAACACAACACCTGGTACTTTACACATGGTGAGCTAGCAACACAACACCTGGTACTTTACACATGTCGAGCTAGCAACACAACACCTGGTACTTTACACATGGTGAACTAGCAACACAACACCTGGTACTTTACACATGGTGAGCTAGCAACACAACACCTGGTACTTTACACATGTCGAGCTAGCAACACAACACCTGGTACTTTACACATGTCGAGCTAGCAACACAACACCTGGTACTTTACACATGGTGAGCTAGCAACACAACACCTGGTACTTTACACATGGTGAGCTAGCAACACAACACCTGGTACTTTACACATGGTGAGCTAGCAACACAACACCTGGTACTTTACACATGGTGAGCTAGCAACACAACACCTGGTACTTTACACATGGCGAGCTAGCAACACAACACCTGGTACTTTACACATGGTGAGCTAGCAACACAACACCTGGTACTTTACACATGGTGAGCTAGCAACACAACACCTGGTACTTTACACATGGTGAGCTAGCAACACAACACCTGGTACTTTACACATAGTGAGCTAGCAACACAACACCTGGTACTTTACACATGGTGAGCTAGCAACACAACACCTGGTACTTTACACATGGTGAGCTAGCAACACAACACCTGGTACTTTACACATAGTGAGCTAGCAACACAACACCTGGTACTTTACACATGGTGAGCTAGCAACACAACACCTGGTACTTTACACATGGTGAGCTAGCAACACAACACCTGGTACTTTACACATGGTGAGCTAGCAACACAACACCTGGTACTTTACACATGGTGAGCTAGCAACACAACACCTGGTACTTTACACATGGTGAGCTAGCAACACAACACCTGGTACTTTACACATGGTGAGCTAGCAACACAACACCTGGTACTTTACACATGGTGAGCTAGCAACACAACACCTGGTACTTTACACATAGTGAGCTAGCAACACAACACCTGGTACTTTACACATGGTGAGCTAGCAACACAACACCTGGTACTTTACACATGGTGAGCTAGCAACACAACACCTGGTACTTTACACATGGTGAGCTAGCAACACAACACCTGGTACTTTACACATGGTGAGCTAGCAACACAACACCTGGTACTTTACACATGGTGAGCTAGCAACACAACACCTGGTACTTTACACATGGTGAGCTAGCAACACAACACCTGGTACTTTACACATGGTGAGCTAGCAACACAACACCTGGTACTTTACACATAGTGAGCTAGCAACACAACACCTGGTACTTTACACATGGTGAGCTAGCAACACAACACCTGGTACTTTACACATGGTGAGCTAGCAACACAACACCTGGTACTTTACACATGGTGAGCTAGCAACACAACACCTGGTACTTTACACATGGTGAGCTAGCAACACAACACCTGGTACTTTACACATGGTGAGCTAGCAACACAACACCTGGTACTTTACACATGTCGAGCTAGCAACACAACACCTGGTACTTTACACATGGTGAGCTAGCAACACAACACCTGGTACTTTACACATGGTGAGCTAGCAACACAACACCTGGTACTTTACACATGTCGAGCTAGCAACACAACACCTGGTACTTTACACATGTCGAGCTAGCAACACAACACCTGGTACTTTACACATGTCGAGCTAGCAACACAACACCTGGTACTTTACACATGGTGAGCTAGCAACACAACACCTGGTACTTTACACATGGTGAGCTAGCAACACAACACCTGGTACTTTACACATGGTGAGCTAGCAACACAACACCTGGTACTTTACACATGGTGAGCTAGCAACACAACACCTGGTACTTTACACATGGTGAGCTAGCAACACAACACCTGGTACTTTACACATGGTGAACTAGCAACACAACACCTGGTACTTTACACATGGTGAGCTAGCAACACAACACCTGGTACTTTACACATGGTGAGCAAGCAACACAACACCTGGTACTTTACACATGGTGAGCTAGCAACACAACACCTGGTACTTTACACATGGTGAACTAGCAACACAACACCTGGTACTTTACACATGTCGAGCTAACAACACAACACCTGGTACTTTACACATGGTGAGCTAGCAACACAACACCTGGTACTTTACACATGGTGAACTAGCAACACAACACCTGGTACTTTACACATGGTGAACTAGCAACACAACACCTGGTACTTTACACATGTCGAGCTAACAACACAACACCTGGTACTTTACACATGGTGAACTAGCAACACAACACCTGGTACTTTACACATGGTGAACTAGCAACACAACACCTGGTACTTTACACATGTCGAGCTAGCAACACAACACCTGGTACTTTACACATGGTGAGCTAGCAACACAACACCTGGTACTTTACACATGGTGAGCTAGCAACACAACACCTGGTACTTTACACATGGTGAGCTAGCAACACAACACCTGGTACTTTACACATGTCGAGCTAGCAACACAACACCTGGTACTTTACACATGTCGAGCTAGCAACACAACACCTGGTACTTTACACATGGTGAGCTAGCAACACAACACCTGGTACTTTACACATGGTGAGCTAGCAACACAACACCTGGTACTTTACACATGTCGAGCTAGCAACACAACACCTGGTACTTTACACATGTCGAGCTAGCAACACAACACCTGGTACTTTACACATGGTGAGCTAACAACACAACACCTGGTACTTTACACATGGTGAGCTAGCAACACAACACCTGGTACTTTACACATGGTGAGCTAGCAACACAACACCTGGTACTTTACACATGGTGAGCTAGCAACACAACACCTGGTACTTTACACATGGTGAGCTAGCAACACAACACCTGGTACTTTACACATGGTGAGCTAGCAACACAACACCTGGTACTTTACACATGGTGAGCTAGCAACACAACACCTGGTACTTTACACATGGTGAACTAGCAACACAACACCTGGTACTTTACACATGGTGAACTAGCAACACAACACCTGGTACTTTACACATGGTGAACTAGCAACACAACACCTGGTACTTTACACATGGTGAGCTAGCAACACAACACCTGGTACTTTACACATGGTGAGCTAGCAACACAACACCTGGTACTTTACACATGGTGAGCTAGCAACACAACACCTGGTACTTTACACATGGTGAACTAGCAACACAACACCTGGTACTTTACACATGGTGAACTAGCAACACAACACCTGGTACTTTACACATGGTGAGCTAGCAACACAACACCTGGTACTTTACACATGGTGAGCTAGCAACACAACACCTGGTACTTTACACATGGTGAACTAGCAACACAACACCTGGTACTTTACACATGGTGAACTAGCAACACAACACCTGGTACTTTACACATGGTGAGCTAGCAACACAACACCTGGTACTTTACACATGGTGAGCTAGCAACACAACACCTGGTACTTTACACATGTCGAGCTAGCAACACAACACCTGGTACTTTACACATAGTGAGCTAGCAACACAACACCTGGTACTTTACACATGGTGAACTAGCAACACAACACCTGGTACTTTACACATGGTGAACTAGCAACACAACACCTGGTACTTTACACATGGTGAGCTAGCAACACAACACCTGGTACTTTACACATGTCGAGCTAGCAACACAACACCTGGTACTTTACACATGTCGAGCTAGCAACACAACACCTGGTACTTTACACATGGTGAACTAGCAACACAACACCTGGTACTTTACACATGGTGAACTAGCAACACAACACCTGGTACTTTACACATGGTGAGCTAGCAACACAACACCTGGTACTTTACACATGGTGAGCTAGCAACACAACACCTGGTACTTTACACATGTCGAGCTAGCAACACAACACCTGGTACTTTACACATGTCGAGCTAGCAACACAACACCTGGTACTTTACACATGGTGAGCTAGCAACACAACACCTGGTACTTTACACATGGTGAACTAGCAACACAACACCTGGTACTTTACACTTATCTAACAACAACTTTTTCTTCTTAAATGGAGATGGAGTCCCATACCACAGTTATTTGATTCCCATAAACCCATTATATGATTCCCATATCTCCATTATTTGATTCCCATACCTCCATTATTTGATTCCCATACCCCCATTATTTGATTCCCATACCCCTATTATTTGATTCCCATACCTCCATTATATGATTCCCATATCTCCATTATTTGATTCCCATACCCCCATTATTTGATTCCCATACCTCCATTATTTGATTCCCATACCTCCATTATTTGATTCCCATACCTCCATTATTTGATTCCCATACCCCTATTATTTGATTCCTATACCCCTATTATTTGATTCCCATACCTCCATTATTTGATTCCCATACCCCTATTATTTGATTCCTATACCCCTATTATTTGATTCCCATACCTCCATTATTTGATTCCCTTACCTCAATTATTTGATTCCCATACCTCCATTATTACATTGCCATACCTCCATTATTTGATTCCCATACAAGCCCATTATTTGATTCCCATATAAGCCCAATATTTGATTCCCATGCCCCCATTATTTGGTTCCCATACCCCCATTATTTGGTTCCTATACCCCATTTATTTGATTCCCATATCTCCATTATTTGATTCGAATATCCCCATTATTTGATTTCCATACCTCCATTACTTGATTCCCATACCTCCATTATTTGATTGCCATATCTCCATTATTTGATTGCCATACTCCATTATTTGATTCCCATACCTCCATTATTTGATTCCCATACTCCATTATTTGATACCCATAATCCATTATTTGATTCCCATACTCCATTATTTGATTCCCATACCTCCATTATTTGATTCCCATACCTCCATTATTTGATTCCCATACCTCTATTATTTGATTCCCATACTCCATTATTTGAGTCCCATACCCCCATTATTTGATTCCCATACTCCATTATTTGATTCCCATACTCCATTATTTGATTCCCATACTCCATTATTTGATTCCCATACTCCATTATTTGATTCCCATACTCCATTATTTGATTCCCATACTCCATTATTTGATTCCCATACTCCATTATTTGATTCCCATACTCCATTATTTGATTCCCATACTCCATTATTTGATTCCCATACCTCCATTATTTGATTCCCATACCTCCATTATTTGATTCCCATACCTCCATTATTTGATTCCCATACTCCATTATTTGATTCCCATACCTCTATTATTTGATTCCCATACTCCATTATTTGATTCCCATACTCCATTATTTGATTCCCATACTCCATTATTTGATTCCCATACCCCCATTATTTGATTCCCATACTCCATTATTTGATTCCCATACCTCCATTATTTGATTCCCATACTCCATTATTTGATTGCCATACCTCCATTATTTGATTGCCATATCTCCATTATTTGATTCCCATACTCCATTATTTGATTCCCATACCTTTATTGTTTGATTCCCATACCTCCATTATTTGATTCCCATACTCCATTATTTGATTCCCATACCTCCATTATTTGATTCCCATAACTCCATTATTTGATTCCCATACCCCCATTATTTGATTCCCATACTCCATTATTTGATTCCCATACTCCATTATTTGATTCCCATAACTCCATTATTTGATTCCCATAACTCCATTATTTGATTCCCATACCTCCATTATTTGATTCCCATACTCCATTATTTGATTCCCATACTCCATTATTTGATTCCCATACCCGCAAGGGGGTATGGATACCCCCGGTTAAGAACCCCCTGATTTACAATGTTTAGGCGCAAATTTTACTGGCATTATGAAAAACTCGAAATCGTTCTATCTGGATCAATTACTGGAGAACGGCTTTTCTGATAGGCTTCAAACGTTCAGTGTTGGTGAGATTTATTAAATTTCACTTTGAACTGGGTAGTTAATTTGCCAATTTTATTAAATACATTGGTTTCTGTGTTCTAAATAGATAATATTTCTTCTGATAGTGATGAGGAATCATGGGAAAATTGAACACAAATGTAATATGATGCCAGACTTTATTGATGATGTTACGTGGAGAGTTCTACCTGAGTACCTGAGTACCTGAGTACCTGAGTACCTGAGTACCTGAGTACCTGAGTACCTGAGTACCTGAGTACGTGTAGTGTGGAGAGTCAGGTGGAGAATGTTAGGTGGAGAGTCAGGTGGAGAATGTTGGGTGGAGAGTCAGGTGGAGAATGTTGGGTGGAGAGTCAGGTGGAGAATGTTGGGTGGAGAGTCAGGTGGAGAATGTTGGGTGGAGAGTCAGGTGGAGAATGTTGGGTGGAGAGTCAGGTGGAGAATGTTGGGTGGAGAGTCAGGTGGAGAATGTTGGGTGGAGAGTCAGGTGGAGAATGTTGGGTGGAGAGTCAGGTGGAGAATGTTAGGTGGAGAGTCAGGTGGAGAATGTTGGGTGGAGAGTCAGGTGGAGAATGTTGGTGGAGAGTGGTGGAGAGTCAGGTGGAGAATGTTGGGTGGAGAGTCAGGTGGAGAATGTTGGGTGGAGAGTCAGGTGGAGAATGTTGGGTGGAGAGTCAGGTGGAGAATGTTGGGTGGAGAGTCAGGTGGAGAATGTTGGGTGGAGAGTCAGGTGGAGAATGTTGGGTGGAGAGTCAGGTGGAGGTGGAGAATGTTGGGTGGAGAGTCAGGTGGAGAATGTTGGGTGGAGAGTCAGGTGGCGAATGTTGGGTGGCGAGTCAGGTGGAGAATGTTGGGTGGAGAGTCAGGTGGAGAATGTTGGGTGGAGAGTCAGGTGGAGAATGTTGGGTGGAGAGTCAGGTGGAGAATGTTGGGTGGAGAGTCAGGTGGAGAATGTTGGGTGGAGAGTCAGGTGGAGAATGTTGGGTGGAGAGTCAGGTGGAGAATGTTGGGTGGAGAGTCAGGTGGAGAATGTTGGGTGGAGAGTCAGGTGGAGAATGTTGGGTGGAGAGTCAGGTGGAGAATGTTGGGTGGAGAGTCAGGTGGAGAATGTTGGGTGGAGAGTCAGGTGGAGAATGTTGGGTGGAGAGTCAGGTGGAGAATGTTGGGTGGAGAGTCAGGTGGAGAATGTTGGGTGGAGAGTCAGGTGGAGAATGTTGGGTGGAGAGTCAGGTGGAGAATGTTGGGTGGAGAGTCAGGTGGAGAATGTTGGGTGGAGAGTCAGGTGGAGAATGTTGGGTGGAGAGTCAGGTGGAGAATGTTGGGTGGAGAGTCAGGTGGAGAATGTTGGGTGGAGAGTCAGGTGGAGAATGTTGGGTGGAGAGTCAGGTGGAGAATGTTGGGTGGAGAGTCAGGTGGAGAATGTTGGGTGGAGAGTCAGGTGGAGAATGTTGGGTGGAGAGTCAGGTGGAGAATGTTGGGTGGAGAGTCAGGTGGAGAATGTTGGGTGGAGAGTCAGGTGGAGAATGTTGGGTGGAGAGTCAGGTGGAGAATGTTGGGTGGAGAGTCAGGTGGAGAATGTTGGGTGGAGAGTCAGGTGGAGAATGTTGGGTGGAGAGTCAGGTGGAGAATGTTGGGTGGAGAGTCAGGTGGAGAATGTTGGGTGGAGAGTCAGGTGGAGAATGTTGGGTGGAGAGTCAGGTGGAGAATGTTGGGTGGAGAGTCAGGTGGAGAATGTTGGGTGGAGAGTCAGGTGGAGAATGTTGGGTGGAGAGTCAGGTGGAGAATGTTGGGTGGAGAGTCAGGTGGAGAATGTTGGGTGGAGAGTCAGGTGGAGAATGTTGGGTGGAGAGTCAGGTGGAGAATGTTGGGTGGAGAGTCAGGTGGAGGTGGAGAATGTTTGGGTGGAGAGTCAGGTGGAGAATGTTGGGTGGAGAGTTGGGTGGAGAGTCAGGTGGAGAATGTTGGGTGGAGAGTCAGGTGGAGAATGTTGGGTGGAGAGTCAGGTGGAGAATGTTGGGTGGAGAGTCAGGTGGAGAATGTTGGGTGGAGAGTCAGGGGGAGAATGTTGGGTGGAGAGTCAGGTGAAGAATGGGGTGGAGAGTCAGGTGGAGAATGTTAGGGTGGAGAGTCAGGTGGAGAATGTTGGGTGGAGAGTCAGGTGGAGAATGTTAGGTGGAGAGTCAGGTGGAGAATGTTGGGTGGAGAGTCAGGTGGAGAATGTTGGGTGGAGAGTCAGGTGGAGAATGTTAGGTGGAGAGTCAGGTGGAGAGTCAGGTGGAGAATGTTGGGTGGAGAGTCAGGTGGAGAATGTTGGGTGGAGAGTCAGGTGGAGAATGGGGTGGAGAGTCAGGTGGAGAATGTTGGGTGGAGAGTCAGGTGGAGAATGTTGGGTGGAGAGTCAGGTGGAGAATGTTGGGTGGAGAGTCAGGTGGAGAATGTTGGGTGGAGAGTCAGGTGGAGAATGTTAGGTGGAGAGTCAGGTGGAGAATGTTGGGTGGAGAGTCAGGTGGAGAATGTTGGGTGGAGAGTCAGGTGGAGAATGTTGGGTGGAGAATGTCAGGTGGAGAATGTTGGGTGGAGAGTCAGGTGGAGAATGTTGGGTGGAGAGTCAGGTGGAGAATGTTGGGTGGAGAGTCAGGTGGAGAATGTTGGGTGGAGAGTCAGGTGGAGAATGTTGGGTGGAGAGTCAGGTGGAGAATGTTGGGTGGAGAGTCAGGTGGAGAATGTTGGGTGGAGAGTCAGGTGGAGAATGTTGGGTGGAGAGTCAGGTGGAGAATGTTGGGTGGAGAGTCAGGTGGAGAATGTTGGGTGGATAGTAAGGTGGAGAATGGAGAGTCAGATGGAGAATGTTGGGTGGAGAGTCAGGTGGAGAATGTTGGTGGAGAGTCAGGTGGAGAATGTTAGGTGGAGAGTCAGGTGGAGAATGTTGGGTGGAGAGTCAGGTGGAGAATGTTGGGTGGAGAGTCAGGTGGAGAATGTTGGGTGGAGAGTCAGGTGGAGAATGTTGGGTGGAGAGTCAGGTGGAGAATGTTGGGTGGAGAGTCAGGTGGAGAATGTTGGGTGGAGAGTCAGGTGGAGAATGTTGGGTGGAGAGTCAGGTGGAGAATGTTGGGTGGAGAGTCAGGTGGAGAATGTTGGGTGGAGAGTCAGGTGGAGAATGTTGGGTGGAGAGTCAGGTGGAGAATGTTGGGTGGAGAGTCAGGTGGAGAATGTTAGGTGGAGAGTCAGGTGGAGAATGTTGGGTGGAGAGTCAGGTGGAGAATGTTGGGTGGAGAGTCAGGTGGAGAATGTTGGGTGGAGAGTCAGGTGGAGAATGTTGGGTGGAGAGTCAGGTGGAGAATGTTGGGTGGAGAGTCAGGTGGAGAATGTTGGGTGGAGAGTCAGGTGGAGAATGGGTCGAGAGTCAGGTGGAGAATGTTGGGTGGAGAGTCAGGTGGAGAATGTTGGGTGGAGAGTCAGGTGGAGAATGTTGGGTGGAGAGTCAGGTGGAGAATGTTAGGTGGAGAATGTTGGGTGGAGAGTCAGGTGGAGAATGTTGGGTGGAGAGTCAGGTGGAGAATGTTGGGTGGAGAGTCAGGTGGAGAATGTTAGGTGGAGAGTCAGGTGGAGAATGTTGGGTGGAGAATGTTGGGTGGAGAGTCAGGTGGAGAATGTTGGGTGGAGAGTCAGGTGGAGAATGTTGGGTGGAGAGTCAGGTGGAGAATGTTGGGTGGAGAGTCAGGTGGAGAATGTTGGGTGGAGAGTCAGGTGGAGAATGTTGGGTGGAGAGTCAGGTGGAGAATGTTGGGTGGAGAGTCAGGTGGAGAATGTTGGGTGGAGAGTCAGGTGGAGAATGTTGGGTGGAGAGTCAGGTGGAGAATGTTGGGTGGAGAGTCAGGTGGAGAATGTTGGGTGGAGAGTCAGGTGGAGAATGTTGGGTGGAGAGTCAGGTGGAGAATGTTGGGTGGAGAGTCAGGTGGAGAATGTTGGGTGGAGAGTCAGGTGGAGAATGTTGGGTGGAGAGTCAGGTGGAGAATGTTGGGTGGAGAGTCAGGTGGAGAATGTTGGGTGGAGAGTCAGGTGGAGAATGTTGGGTGGAGAGTCAGGTGGAGAATGGGTGGAGAGTCAGGTGGAGAATGTTAGGTGGAGAGTCAGGTGGAGAATGTTGGGTGGAGAGTCAGGTGGAGAATGTGGAGAGTCAGGTGGGTGGAGAGTCAGGTGGAGAATGTTGGGTGGAGAGTCAGGTGGAGAATGTTGGGTGGAGAGTCAGGTGGAGAATGTTGGGTGGAGAGTCAGGTGGAGAATGTTGGTGGAGAGTCAGGTGGAGAATGTTGGGTGGAGAGTCAGGTGGAGAATGTTGGGTGGAGAGTCAGGTGGAGAATGTTGGGTGGAGAGTCAGGTGGAGAATGTTAGGTGGAGAGTCAGGTGGAGAATGTTGGGTGGAGAGTCAGGTGGAGAATGTTGGGTGGAGAGTCAGGTGGAGAATGTTGGGTGGAGAGTCAGGTGGAGAATGTTGGGTGGAGAGTCAGGTGGAGAATGTTGGGTGGAGAGTCAGGTGGAGAATGTTGGGTGGAGAGTCAGGTGGAGAATGTTGGGTGGAGAGTCAGGTGGAGAATGTTGGGTGGAGAGTCAGGTGGAGAATGTTAGGTGGAGAGTCAGGTGGAGAATGTTGGGTGGAGAGTCAGGTGGAGAATGTTGGGTGGAGAGTCAGGTGGAGAATGTTGGGTGGAGAGTCAGGTGGAGAATGTTGGGTGGAGAGTCAGGTGGAGAATGTTGGGTGGAGAGTCAGGTGGAGAATGTTGGGTGGAGAGTCAGGTGGAGAATGTTGGGTGGAGAGTCAGGTGGAGAATGTTGGGTGGAGAGTCAGGTGGAGAATGTTGGGTGGAGAGTCAGGTGGAGAATGTTGGGTGGAGAGTCAGGTGGAGAATGTTGGGTGGAGAGTCAGGTGGAGAATGTTGGGTGGAGAGTCAGGTGGAGAATGTTGGGTGGAGAGTCAGGTGGAGAATGTTGGGTGGAGAGTCAGGTGGAGAATGTTGGGTGGAGAGTCATGTTGGGGTGGAGAGTCAGGTGGAGAATGTTAGGTGGAGAGTCAGGTGGAGAATGTTGGGTGGAGAGTCAGGTGGAGAATGTTGGGTGGAGAGTCAGGTGGAGAATGTTGGGTGGAGAGTCAGGTGGAGAATGTTGGGTGGAGAGTCAGGTGGAGAATGTTGGGTGGAGAGTCAGGTGGAGAATGTTAGGTGGAGAGTCAGGTGGAGAATGTTGGGTGGAGAGTCAGGTGGAGAATGTTAGGTGGAGAGTCAGGTGGAGAATGTTGGGTGGAGAGTCAGGTGGAGAGTGTTGGTGGAGAGTCAGGTGGAGAGTTGGGTGGAGAGTCAGGTGGAGAATGTTGGGTGGAGAGTCAGGTGGAGAATGTTGGGTGGAGAGTCAGGTGGAGAATGTTCAGGTGGAGAGACAGGGGGAGAATGTTGGTTGGAGAGTCAGGTGGAGAATGTTGGGTGGAGAGTCAGGTGGAGAATGTTGGGTGGAGAGTCAGGTGGAGAATGTTGGGTGGAGAGTCAGGTGGAGAATGTTGGGTGGAGAGTCAGGTGGAGAATGTTGGGGAGAGTCAGGTGGAGAATGTTGGGTGGAGAGTCAGGTGGAGAATGTTGGGTGGAGAGTCAGGTGGAGAATGTTGGGTGGAGAGTCAGGTGGAGAATGTTGGGTGGAGAGTCAGGTGGAGAATGTTGGGTGGAGAGTCAGGTGGAGAATGTTGGGTGGAGAGTCAGGTGGAGAATGTTGGGTGGAGAGTCAGGTGGAGAATGTTGGGGAGAGTCAGGTGGAGAATGTTGGGTGGAGAGTCAGGTGGAGAATGTTGGGTGGAGAGTCAGGTGGAGAATGTTGGGTGGAGAGTCAGGTGGAGAATGTTGGGTGGAGAGTCAGGTGGAGAATGTTGGGTGGAGAGTCAGGTGGAGAATGTTGGGTGGAGAGTCAGGTGGAGAATGTTAGGTGGAGAGTCAGGTGGAGAATGTTGGGTGGAGAGTCAGGTGGAGAATGTTAGGTGGAGAGTCAGGTGGAGAGTCAGGTGGAGAATGTTGGGTGGAGAGTCAGGTGGAGAATGTTGGGTGGAGAGTCAGGTGGAGAATGTTGGGTGGAGAGTCAGGTGGAGAATGTTGGGTGGAGAGTCAGGTGGAGAATGTTGGGTGGAGAGTCAGGTGGAGAATGTTGGGTGGAGAGTCAGGTGGAGAATGTTGGGTGGAGAGTCAGGTGGAGAATGTTGGGTGGAGAGTCAGGTGGAGAATGTTGGGTGGAGAGTCAGGTGGAGAATGTTGGGTGGAGAGTCAGGTGGAGAATGTTGGGTGGAGAGTCAGGTGGAGAATGTTGGGTGGAGAGTCAGGTGGAGAATGTTGGGTGGAGAGTCAGGTGGAGAATGTTGGGTGGAGAGTCAGGTGGAGAATGTTGGGTGGAGAGTCAGGTGGAGAATGTTGGGTGGAGAGTCAGGTGGAGAATGTTGGGTGGAGAGTCAGGTGGAGAATGTTGGGTGGAGAGTCAGGTGGAGAATGTTGGGTGGAGAGTCAGGTGGAGAATGTTGGGTGGAGAGTCAGGTGGAGAATGTTGGGTGGAGAGTCAGGTGGAGAATGTTGGGTGGAGAGTCAGGTGGAGAATGTTGGGTGGAGAGTCAGGTGGAGAATGTTGGGTGGAGAGTCAGGTGGAGAATGTTGGGTGGAGAGTCAGGTGGAGAATGTTGGGTGGAGAGTCAGGTGGAGAATGGGTCGAGAGTCAGGTGGAGAATGTTGGGTGGAGAGTCAGGTGGAGAATGTTGGGTGGAGAGTCAGGTGGAGAATGTTGGGTGGAGAGTCAGGTGGAGAATGGGTCGAGAGTCAGGTGGAGAATGTTGGGTGGAGAGTCAGGTGGAGAATGTTGGGTGGAGAGTCAGGTGGAGAATGTTGGGTGGAGAGTCAGGTGGAGAATGTTGGGTGGAGAGTCAGGTGGAGAATGTTGGGTGGAGAGTCAGATGGAGAATGTTGGGTGGAGAGTAATTTGGAGAATGTTGGGTGGAGAGTCAGGTGGAGAATGTTGGGTGGAGAGTCAGGTGGAGAATGTTGGGTGGAGAGTCAGGTGGAGAATGTTGGGTGGAGAGTCATTTGGAGAATGTTGGGTGGAGAGTCAGGTGGAGAATGTTGGGTGGAGAGTCAGGTGGAGAATGTTGGGTGGAGAGTCAGGTGGAGAATGTTGGGTGGAGAGTCAGGTGGAGAATGTTGGGTGGAGAGTCAGGTGGAGAATGTTGGGTGGAGAGTCAGGTGGAGAATGTTGGGTGGAGAGTCAGGTGGAGAATGTTGGGTGGAGAGTCAGGTGGAGAATGTTGGGTGGAGAGTCAGGTGGAGAATGTTGGGTGGAGAGTCAGGTGGAGAATGTTGGGTGGAGAGTCAGGTGGAGAATGTTGGGTGGAGAGTCAGGTGGAGAATGTTGGGTGGAGAGTCAGGTGGAGAATGTTGGGTGGAGAGTCAGGTGGAGAATGTTGGGTGGAGAGTCAGGTGGAGAATGTTGGGTGGAGAGTCAGGTGGAGAGTCAGGTGGAGAATGTTGGGTGGAGAGTCAGGTGGAGAATGTTGGGTGGAGAGTAAGGTGGAGAATGTTGGGTGGAGAGTCAGGTGGAGAATGTTGGGTGGAGAGTCAGGTGGAGAATGTTGGGTGGAGAGTCAGGTGGAGAATGTTGGGTGGAGAGTCAGGTGGAGAATGTTGGGTGGAGAGTCAGGTGGAGAATGTTGGGTGGAGAGTCAGGTGGAGAATGTTGGGTGGAGAGTCAGGTGGAGAATGTTAGGTGGAGAGTCAGGTGGAGAACACCGAACATTCTCCACCTGACTCTCCACACTACATATACTCATATACTCTTTACCCAGGTAGATGTGTTTGTGACATGATAAAGTTCACAGTGTGGGCGAAACGTTGTCAATAAAGTGTGAGTATTTTCACATGTTATCATGGTTGGAACATCTTAACTGGACTGTGTATACGACACTTTATCAATATTATAGTTAAAATTACATCAACTTAGACATTCTTACAACAAGACAGAAAATCTAATATTTCTTCTTATAATATTGCAGAGAATTTACAAATATATGGAAAAAACTGAGAAATACTGAAAATTCATGGTGTTTTAAATTTTCACCAGTTTACCGAGCACTTAAATATGGTATTTTAAATGCCCGAGTCAGTTATGTTGTTAGTTACTGTGTTCGTGGCTTCCATTAACTTACTCTCAGACTTCCGTTTATAACTTCCAAATGCCTTATTCAACGAGGTTCAAATTTTCAACCCTGGCGGACTATAACTAAAACAATGTAATAAGGGCAGACGCCCTCTGCTCAATTTTATATACACCATTTTCCAAATTGGTTTCCAGGCAATAACTTCAGAGGAAGATTGTTACGGTTAAATAAGTGTATAGATACCATTTTGCTTCTTTTAATCTCGAAATGTTACAGTATTATTGTGTATTAAATAAGTCAAGTGCGCCTGAAGTATGATGTTAGTGACAGGCTCTTAATTCCTGCCACTGAATCTGTATGTCTTCCATCCCCAGGTACTATATGACCTCCACGGGTTTAGTGCTTCCCCACTAATTAATACAAAACAATTTTGAACGGCATTAATCTTTGTAGATGAATGGTTCAGAGATAAATGGACTGAACACATCGACTCAAGGTTGAGGGACTGATTACCTCATTCTCCTCCTGTTCTTCAAGTTTCTCCTACGTATGGACTGATGAAGCCACTGTGTGGCGAAACGTTTCCTCAATAAAGATACCCAAGAGTTGCACATGTGTCTAATTTATCGGCATTAATCTTTGATGGCTGATGCATCTTATGAAATGGATACAGAATAAACAGTCACAATACCCTGACTGGAACAATATGTAAATAACCTTGTACACAGCAGAGATAAACTTATGACCAAGTTAATGGTACAAGTTGGACCGAAACGTCGTTATAAGCTTCTCTCTCCTATGTGCGGGTTATTTGTATACTCTGAAATGGATGAAACTTTCAGGCGCAAATTTTGTTGGATTCTGTAAAATAACTGAAGAATGCCTCTTCAGCTCAGCTTTAAACTAACACTGTTGTAATGTTTTCTTCAGAGAAGCTTCAATCAGCGATTTTTATTTGTGAATGTGTTAATTTTACACTTTTATTTAACAAACAGGTTTCTGTGAAATAAGTAAATAATGTCTCTTGTGATGAGAAGTATAAGTCACAGTGTTGGACTTAACTGAGTTAGGCTACAGTAGGTTAAACTTGACTGAGTTAGGCTACAGTAGGTTAAACTTGACTGAGTTAGGCTACAGCAGGTTAAACTTGACTGAGTTAGGCTACAGCAGGTTAAACTTGACTGAGTTAGGCTACAGCAGGTTAAACTTGACTGAGTTAGGCTACAGTAGGTTAAACTTGACTGAGTTAGGCTACAGCAGGTTAAACTTGACTGAGTTAGGCTACAGCAGGTTAAACTTGACTGAGTTAGGCTACAGCAGGTTAAACTTGACTGAGTTAGGCTACAGCAGGTTAAACTTGACTGAGTTAGGCTACAGCAGGTTAAACTTGACTGAGTTAGGCTACAGCAGGTTAAACTTGACTGAGTTAGGCTACAGCAGGTTAAACTTGACTGAGTTAGGCTACAGCAGGTTAAACTTGACTGAGTTAGGCTACAGTAGGTTAAACTTGACTGAGTTAGGCTACAGCAGGTTAAACTTGACTGAGTTAGGCTACAGTAGGTTAAACTTGACTGAGTTAGGCTACAGTAGGTTAAACTTGACTGAGTTAGGCTACAGCAGGTTAAACTTGACTGAGTTAGGCTACAGCAGGTTAAACTTGACTGAGTTAGGCTACAGTAGGTTAAACTTGACTGAGTTAGGTTACAGCAGGTTAAACTTGACTGAGTTAGGCTACAGTAGGTTAAACTTGACTGAGTTAGGCTACAGTAGGTTAAACTTGACTGAGTTAGGCTACAGCAGGTTAAACTTGACTGAGTTAGGCTACAGTAGGTTAAACTTGACTGAGTTAGGCTACAGTAGGTTAAACTTGACTGAGTTAGGCTACAGTAGGTTAAACTTGACTGAGTTAGTCTACAGCAGGTTAAACTTGACTGAGTTAGGCTACAGCAGGTTAAACTTGACTGAGTTAGGCTACAGCAGGTTAAACTTTACTGAGTTAGGCTACAGCAGGTTAAACTTGACTGAGTTAGGCTACAGTAGGTTAAACTTGACTGAGTTAGGCTACAGCAGGTTAAACTTGACTGAGTTAGGCTACAGCAGGTTAAACTTGACTGAGTTAGGCTACAGCAGGTTAAACTTGACTGAGTTAGGCTACAGCAGGTTAAACTTGACTGAGTTAGGCTACAGCAGGTTAAACTTGACTGAGTTAGGCTACAGCAGGTTAAACTTGACTGAGTTAGGCTACAGTAGGTTAAACTTGACTGAGTTAGGCTACAGCAGGTTAAACTTGACTGAGTTAGGCTACAGCAGGTTAAACTTGACTGAGTTAGGCTACAGCAGGTTAAACTTGACCGAGTTAGGCTACAGCAGGTTAAACTTGACTGAGTTAGGCTACAGCAGGTTAAACTTGACTGAGTTAGGCTACAGCAGGTTAAACCTGACTGAGTTAGGCTACAGCAGGTTAAACTTGACTGAGTTAGGCTACAGTAGGTTAAACTTGACTGAGTTAGGCTACAGTAGGTTAAACTTGACTGAGTTAGGCTACAGCAGGTTAAACTAATATAATGTATCTATAAGTGCTACTAACATTTATGCGCCATCTATAAAAAGTGAATGTTATTTACCCAAAACATAAATAAAACTTATTTGCTAACTTACCAACTTAAACATTCTTCAACCTTAGAGAAGAGACTGGACTGACTTTAACCTTTTAATGGAAGAAATTGTGAAAGTTGAGATACTAGTTTTTATGGGATAACTTCTGAATGCCTCGGATGATTACCTTCAATTCTTCAACGCTAATAACTTGATAATGATATTTTTGATCGGCTTCAAACTTAACGTGCTGGTGTATTTTAGGATATTGATCTCTCTCTGAGAAAACTAGAAATGCTTCTTCAGTTTGGCTTCAAAGATGATATTTCTTAGTGGAAGGTTTGAATTAGATTCATCTGTGTATATCCTAATTTCCCATTTTTATTGAAATCGAAATATTAGTTTTCATGAGATAACTCGTAAATGCCTCTTCTGAGTCAGTAATATGTAACTGCTTTACAGATTCATGCCGCACTCTGCACTGTTCCTATCGCAAGTACTGAGGTACAGGGCACTGAGGTTATGCAATACGGGGATGCCTTTCTCGGATCACGCAGCGACTGATATGCATCTAGTTGGATGTAGTAGCCTTAGCCTACTTTATATGTAGAGTAGGATTGTAAGAGTAGCAGGAGGTCTAAGGAAGCTTGGTGAGTATAAGTAGGGGAGGTCTTAACCCATAGGGATTCGAGAATGGGAGGTAAGTAATCAGATTTAATCTGAGGAAGAAGAGTGTAACCCTATTCCGTGGACCAGAAACTCTTCCGCAGCATTAAACTACACTCCTTGAAGGAGGAAAGAAAATATAAAATGAGCGTGAGTCTGGCTGTACCAGGTTTTATGTGAGTGAAGCAGCGATATTGTGTGTGTGTGTGTGTGTGTGTGTGTGTGTGTGTGTGTGTGTGTGTGTGTGTGTGTGTGTGTGTGTGTGCTTGCGTGGGTCTGGTGAAAGGTAGATGAGGACAGTAACCATAATGTGAGATAAGAGTATGGTCAAGCTGAGTGGCGTCGCTACTCTGCAGAGATATGTGTGATGGCAAGTAGCGTAGTGGTCGTGAAAACACCCCCTCACACACACACACACACACACACACCAGCCAGCCTCAGTAAGTATACACTGGCTGTCCGGGGCTCAACAATACACTATAACACCCGCACAAAGGATATATACACCGTAAGGTGTATTTCACACAGTGTATATTTACTGCGAGTTTACGTAAATCATTGGCTTCTTCTTCAGAATACTCGCCGGGCACTTGCTATGAGTAACATCAACGTTTCCACCATAAACACATCATCTATCAAAGACCTCACTACGAAACGCAGCCCCACACCTCTAACTTCTACAGCAGGCGTCTACACTATCCCTTGTGGGTTCTGTCCCAAGAAATATGTAGGCGAGACAGGCAGAGATCTTGCAGTCCGCCTGAATGAGCATCGAAATGCCTCTAACAGAGACGATGTAAGGTACGCATGTGTCCTCCACAGAGACTCCACGGGGCATTTGATGAACTGGAATGAGGCACAACTCGTTCTCACCGAACCAGACCTCAGACGCCGACGGTGCCTAGAAGCCTCACTAATCGCCGTCACTGACACTATAGAACGCAACACTGGAAACTACAAAATTTCAAAAACATTGGCATACATGATACTTAAGCAGCACCAACCCAACAACACAGGAGTCACATGATTTCATCGTCTACCCGTCCTCATCATAGGTAGAGGTTTGTAGATGAATGGTTCAGAGAACCGACATGTTGATAAATTAGACACATGTGCAACTCTTGGGTATCTTTATTGAGGAAACGTTTCGCCACACAGTGGCTTCATCAGTCCATACAAAGGAGAATCTAGAAGAATAGGAGGAGAATGAGGTAATCAGTCCCTCAACCTTGAGTCGATGTGGTCAGTCCATCAATCTTGAATAGAATACGGCATACGTGCTAAGAAGGAGCTTATAAACCGTTGGCAGGAGAGGTGAAGCAGTCAGAGGCAGTGTAACACTTGTTCAATGTTGAAGTAGGTCGTGCCCAAGAATTAGGCAAGCGAAGAATTCCCAAGTATTAAGATCCCAAGAAGATGCAGTGTCTGACAGGTTTGTAGATGAATGGTTCAGAGAACCGACATGTTGATAAATTAGACACATGTGCAACTCTTGGGTATCTTTATTGAGGAAACGTTTCGCCACACAGTGGCTTCATCAGACACTGCAACATCTTGGGATCTTAATGCTTAAGAATTCTTTGCTTGCCTAATTCTTGGGCACGACCTACTTCCACATTGAACAAATGTGACACGACCTATGACTGCTGCACCTCTCCTGCCAACGATTTATAAGCTCCTTCTCAGCACGTATGCCGTATTCTATTCAAGATTGATGGACTGACCACATCGACTCAAGGTTGAGGGACTGATTACCTCATTCTCCTCCTATTCTTCAAGATTCTCCTTTGTATGGACTGATGAAGCCACTGTGTGTGATAAGGACCTGCCTCGCATGGGCCAGTAGGCCTTCTACAGTGTTCCTCCATTCTTATGTTCTTATGACATTCCTCAGGTCACGTGCGTCACATCTCACTCTCCGCCTATATATAATGTCTTTCTACCTCTGTATGTTAGAAGTGATCAAGGTCCCAGGACCGAAACGTTTTCTAATAAATATGTTATAGTGTTTGCTTACGTGTCTTTCTAAACCAACTTGTCGGTATTTATTACCAAGGTTTATACCACGAATTAAAGTATTCTTGACTGGTAGTAAACAGTATTCTTGACTGGTAGTAAACAGTATTCTTGACTGGTAGTAAACAGTATTCTTGACTGGTAGTAAACAGTATTCTTGACTGGTAGTAAACAGTATTCTTGACTGGTAGTAAACAATATTCTTGACTGGTAGTAAACAATATTCTTGACTGGTAGTAAACAATATTCTTGACTGGTAGTAAACAATATTCTTGACTGGTAGTAAACAATATTCTTGACTGGTAGTAAACAATATTCTTGACTGGTAGTAAACAATATTCTTGACTGGTAGTAAACAATATTCTTGACTGGTAGTAAACAGGTTACAGTCTTAATAATCTACGTGTAGCCGACACACTTTAAACTCCATTAACCAACCAATCAACTGCCCTCTCACTGTACGCTCTATACATGTTTCCGGTCGTTTTCAGACTAAAATGATCAGTATAAAGACACATTTTTCATCAAATAAAAATACGAGATGCTGAGTCAGCCGCTCCTAAAAGCAATAGGTGGAAGGAACAGTTTGCCGTTATAGCGCTGTATGTTAGCACGAGGAAGGCGAGGAAGCAGCAGTAAGATAAGGTGTTAGGAGGTCTCTCAGATCTCTGCCCCTACTTCAGGCAACCCGCCAGGCAGAACGGCAGAAGATATCTGCCAGGAGGCTGAACAGCAGTTGTAAGACATCTGCCAGGAGGCTGAACAGCAGTTGTAAGACATCTGCCAGGAGGCTGAACAGCAGTTGTAAGACATCTGCCAGGAGGCTGAACAGCAGTTGTAAGACATCTGCCAGGAGGCTGAACAGCAGTTGTAAGACATCTGCCAGGAGGCTGAACAGCAGTTGTAAGACATCTGCCAGGAGGCTAAACAGCAGTTGTAAGACATCTGCCAGGAGGCTCAACAGCAGTTGTAAGATATCTGCCAGGAGGCTGAACAGCAGTTGTAAGACATCTGCCAGGAGGCAGAACAGCAGTTGTAAGACATCTGCCAGGAGGCAGAACAGCAGTTGTAAGACATCTGCCAGGAGGCTGAACAGCAGTTGTAAGACATCTGCCAGGAGGCAGAACAGCAGTTGTAAGACATCTGCCAGGAGGCTGAACAGCAGTTGTAAGACATCTGCCAGGAGGCAGAACAGCAGTTGTAAGACATCTGCCAGGAGGCTGAACAGCAGTTGTAAGACATCTGCCAGGAGGCTGAACAGCAGTTGTAAGACATCTGCCAGGAGGCAGAACAGCAGTTGTAAGACATCTGCCAGGAGGCTGAACAGCAGTTGTAAGACATCTGCCAATAGCAGAAGAGTGTTTGAGAGTTATGTCTGTGGCAGTCCCTGATGTAACTTGAACGTGCCTGACGTAACTTTGGCTTCTCAGCTGTAAGTTGGACGTGCCTGACATAACTTTTACTTCCTAGATGTAACTTGAGTGTGAATGACATAACCCTCGCGTTTCTGACCTAACTTTCGCGTCCCTTGTGGAACTCGAGTACCTCTGAAGTAACTCGCTCCCCCTGAGGTTACTCTCACATCCCTGACGTAACTCTTGCTTCGCATACTGATTTAACGACTAACCAAAGACCTTTTTTTTTTTTGAATAGAATTTAGTGAGAGTGACGAAGTTATAGAAAGTTAACAAGTGAGGAGCAAGAGCGACATTCAACATTAACACATTTTAGTTTACCCATAAAACACTGAACTTCATCTCCGGTAATTCATCAAAGTGACAAAAAATGTGACAACTCAAAGAAACATTTAATCACTGAAGCAACGCTCTCCATGAGACACACACACACACACACACACACACACACACACACACACACACACACACACAAAAGATAAAAGTGTCTATCTACTAGTGTCTTTGACAACTGATAAATGGCTAACACAAGAACACAAGAATGAACACTACAGCAGGCCTACTGGCCCAAAGTAGGTAGGGCCAACTCACACTCACCCACACCCACTCATGTAACTGTCCAACCAATATTTAAAGCTACCCGAAGTTCTTGCTTCAGTGACGCTACCTGGGAGTTTCTTCCAGTTATCCACAACTCTACTGCCAAGCCAGTACTTCCCAATATCCTTTCTATATTTAAATTTCTCAACTTGAATCCACTGATACGAGTCCTGTCTTGGTCAGATACTTTCAATACTGTTTATATCCTCTTTATTTATTCCCGTTTACACTTCATTCACATCTTCCCCAATTCTAACCCTTTCCAGAAAATGCAAGTTTAATGCCTATTTTCGTAGGAAA
The DNA here is from genome assembly GCF_038502225.1 of Cherax quadricarinatus. Lineage (NCBI taxonomy): Eukaryota > Metazoa > Arthropoda > Malacostraca > Decapoda > Parastacidae > Cherax > Cherax quadricarinatus. The sequence goes on from NC_091307.1 coordinate 10,687,072, forward strand.
GGTTTTTAATACATGGAATCAACTTCCTCATCGTTTTCTGTACATTTTCGAGCACATTCACGTCCAGTCTATAATATGAAGACCAGAAATGATCAGCATAATCTAAATGAGGTCTAACAAAAGATATATAAAGTTGAAGCTTTAGGACTTTTGTTATTTAACATAAGAACATAAGAACGAAGGAACACTGCAGAAGGCCTACTGGCCCATGCGAGGCAGGTCCAAGTCTCCTACCGGCTTAAGCCAATGCACCCAACCTAGTCAGGTCAGGTCACATTGACTTAAGGGAGGAACATGGCAACCGACCTGGTAGCACAAGCTATCAGGTCCAACTCACACCCACCCACATCCACTCATGTATTTATCCAACCTATTTTTAAAGCAACACAACGTTCTTGCCTCTATAACGGTACTTCTTGATATGAAGCCAAGTAATCCATTAGCTTTACTGACTAAGAGCGACACTGTTTACTTTTCATGTGTCATAATTATTTCCTTCCCAAGGATTAGAAGCTCACACTTGTCTGCACTGCACTGTATCTGCTACTTCAACATCAACCTATACACGTCACCATGTACAGTGTCCACATTAAAACTTATCTGATGCTCTATTTTAGTGTCACCGGCAAACTTACTTATGTCACTATTTATTCTCCCATTAATGTTGTTTATGTATACTGTGAACAATAAGAGTCCCAGCACTGACCCCTGTGGCACGCACCATAATGGAAGACTACGACCACTAGTACCATCTCGCTACATTATAATGAGAGACTAGGATCACTAGTACCATCTCGCTACATTATAATGAGAGACTAGGATCACTAGTACCATCTCGCTACATTATAATGAGAGACTAGGATCACTAGTACCATCTCGCTACATTATAATGAAAGACTAGGATCACTACTATCATCTCGCTACATTATAATGAGAGACTAGGATCACAAGTATCATCTCGCTACATTATAATGAAAGACTAGGATCACTACTATCATCTCGCTACATTATAATGAAAGACTAGGATCACTACTATCATCTCGCTACATTATAATGAGAGACTAGGATCACAAGTATCATCTCGCTACATTATAATGAAAGACTAGGATCACTACTATCATCTCGCTACATTATAATGAAAGACTAGGATCACTACTATCGAGAGACTAGGATCACAAGTATCATCTCGCTACATTATAATGAGAGACTAGGATCACTAGTACCATCTCGCTACATTATAATGAGAGACTAGGATAACTAGTACCATCTCGCTACATTATAATGAGACACTAGGATCACTAGTATCATCTCGCTACATTATAATGAGAGACTAGGATCACTAGTACCATCTCGCTACATTATAATAAGAGACTAGGATCCCTAGTATCATCTCGCTACATTATAATGAGAGACTAGGATCACTACTATCATCTCGCTACATTATAATGACAGACTATGACCACTAGTATCATCTCGCAACATTATAATGAGAGACTATGATTACTAGTATCATCTCGCTACATTATAATGAGAGACTATGATCACTAGTATCATCTCGCTACATTATAATGAGAGACTATGATCACTAGTATCATCTCGCTACATTATAATGAGAGACTATGATCACTAGTATCATCTCGCTACATTATAATGACAGAGACTAGGATCCCTAGTATCATCTCGCTACATTATAATAAGAGACTAGGATCCCTAGTATCATCTCGCTACATTATAATGAGAGACTAGGATCACTACTATCATCTCGCTACATTATAATGACAGACTATGATCACTACTATCATCTCGCTACATTATAATGACAGACTATGATCACTAGTATCATCTCGCAACATTATAATGAGAGACTATGATTACTAGTATCATCTCGCTACATTATAATGAGAGACTATGATCACTAGTATCATCTCGCTACATTATAATGACAGACTATGATCACTAGTATCATCTCGCTACATTATAATGACAGACTATGATCACTAGTATCATCTCGCTACATTATAATGACAGACTATCATCACTAGTATCATCTCGCTACATTATAATGACAGACTATGATCACTAGTATCATCTCGCTACATTATAATGACAGACTATGATCACTAGTATCATCTCGCTACATTATAATGACAGACTATGATCACTAGTATCATCTCGCTACATTATAATGACAGACTAGGATCACCAGTATATTCTCGCTACATTATAATGACAGACTATCATCACTAGTATCATCTCGCTACATTATAATGACAGACTAGGATCACCAGTATATTCTCGCTACATTATAATGACAGACTATGATCACCAGTATCATCTCGCTACATTATAATGACAGACTATGATCACTAGTATCATCTCGCTACATTATAATGACAGACTATAATCACTAGTATCATCTCGCTACATTATAATGACAGACTATCATCACTAGTATCATCTCGCTACATTATAATGACAGACTATAATCACTAGTATCATCTCGCTACATTATAATGACAGACTATCATCACTAGTATCATCTCGCTACATTATAATGACAGACTATGATCACTAGTATCATCTCGCTACATTATAATGACAGACTATCATCACTAGTATCATCTCGCTACATTATAATGACAGACTATGATCACTAGTATCATCTCGCTACATTATAATGACAGACTATCATCACTAGTATCATCTCGCTACATTATAATGACAGACTATCATCACTAGTATCATCTCGCTACATTATAATGACAGACTATCATCACTAGTATCATCTCGCTACATTATAATGACAGACTATGATCACTAGTATCATCTCGCTACATTATAATGACAGACTATCATCACTAGTATCATCTCGCTACATGAGCCATCAAAAAGTAATCACGTCATGGTAATATAAAATGTTGTTTGAACATCGGACGTCATATATTTATGAAGGTTCTTTTTACCTACCTACCTGCAAGTAATGAACTCCGCTACATGTCACCTTCACACACTCAAACATGAATAAAATGCCACATTTTTACATACACTTTCACTGAAATAAAACATATAAAAATGTCTGTATGGACGTACGAATTATAAGCATGTATATAGTATGTATGTTTTGGTGTATGTGTTTAGTTAATCTCACGAGGAGACAGAAAATCTTTAAATTAGAGTGGTCGTAAAGTATATAGTTTCTGCAAGACACTTCTCAAGCCTGAGGGACTCACCACCTCATAACTGCATATATATATATATATATATATATATATATATATATATATATATATATATATATATATATATATATATATATATATATATATATATATATATATATATATATATATATATATATATATATATATATAAAAGACTGTTGAGTAGACTTCAGGATGTACATGTTTACAGAGGGGCCACAGATATATCAGATCACTTTCTAGTTGTAGCTACACTGAGAGTAAAAGGTAGATGGGATACAAGGAGAATAGAAGCATCAGGGAAGAGAGAGGTGAAGGTTTATAAACTAAAAGAGGAGGCAGTTAGGGTAAGATATAAACAGCTATTGGAGGATAGATGGGCTAATGAGAGCATAGGCAATGGGGTCGAAGAGGTATGGGGTAGATTTAAAAATGTAGTGTTAGAGTGTTCAGCAGAAGTTTGTGGTTACAGGAAAGTGGGTGCGGGAGGGAAGAGGAGCGATTGGTGGAATGATGATGTAAGAGTAGTAAGGGAGAAAAAGTTAGCATATGAGAAGTTTTTACAAAGTAGAAGTGATGCAAGGAGGGAAGAGTATATGGAGAAAAAGAGAGAGGTTAAGAGAGTGGTGAAGCAATGTAAAAAAAGAGCAAATGAGAGAGTGGGTGAGATACTATCAACAAATTTTGTTGAAAATAAGAAAAAGTTTTGGAGTGAGATTAACAAGTTAAGGAAGCCTAGAGAACAAATGGATTTGTCAGTTAAAAATAGGAGAGGAGAGTTATTAAATGGAGAGTTAGAGGTATTGGGAAGATGGAGGGAATATTTTGAGGAATTGTTAAATGTTGATGAAGATAGGGAAGCTGTGATTTCGTGTATAGGGCAAGGAGGAATAACATCTTGTAGGAGTGAGGAAGAGCCAGTTGTGAGTGTGGGGGAAGTTCGTGAGGCAGTAGGTAAAATGAAAGGGGGTAAGGCAGCCGGGATTGATGGGATAAAGATAGAAATGTTAAAACCAGGTGGGGATATAGTTTTGGAGTGGTTGGTGCAATTATTTAATAAATGTATGGAAGAGGGTAAGGTACCTAGGGATTGGCAGAGAGCATGCATAGTTCCTTTGTATAAAGGCAAAGGGGACAAAAGAGAGTGCAAAAATTATAGGGGGATAAGTCTGTTGAGTATACCTGGTAAAGTGTATGGTAGAGTTATTATTCAAAGAATTAAGAGTAAGACGGAGAATAGGATAGCAGATGAACAAGGAGGCTTTAGGAAAGGTAGGGGGTGTGTGGACCAGGTGTTTACAGTGAAACATATAAGTGAACAGTATTTAGATAAGGCTAAAGAGGTCTTTGTGGCATTTATGGATTTAGGAAAGGCGTATGACAGGGTGGATAGGGGGGCAATGTGGCAGACGTTGCAGGTGTATGGAGTATGGTGTAGGAGGTAGGTTACTGAAAGCAGTGAAGAGTTTTTACGAGGATAGTGAGGCTCAAGTTAGAGTATGTAGGAAAGAGGGAAATTATTTCCCAGTAAAAGTAGGCCTTAGACAAGGATGTGTGATGTCACCGTGGTTGTTTAATATATTTATAGATGGGGTTGTAAGAGAAGTAAATGCGAGGGTCTTGGCAAGAGGCGTGGAGTTAAAAGATAGAGAATCACACATAAAGTGGGAGTTGTCACAGTTGCTCTTTGCTGATGACACTGTGCTCTTGGGAGATTCTGAAGAGAAGTTGCAGAGATTGGTGGATGAATTTGGTAGGGTGTGCAAAAGAAGAAAATTAAAAGTGAATACAGGAAAGAGTAAGGTTATGAGGATAACAAAAAGATTAGGTGATGAAAGATTGGATATCAGATTGGAGGGAGAGAGTATGGAGGAGTTGAATGTATTCAGATATTTGGGAGTGGACGTGTCAGAGGATGGGTCTATGAAAGATGAGGTGAATCATAGAATTGATGAGGGGAAAAGGGTGAGTGGTGCACTTAGGAGTCTGTGGAGACAAATAACTTTGTCCTTGGAGGCAAAGAGGGGAATGTATGAGAGTATAGTTTTACCAACGCTCTTATATGGGTGTGAAGCATGGGTGATGAATGTTGCAGCGAGGAGAAGGCTGGAGGCAGTGGAGATGTCATGTCTGAGGGCAATGTGTAGTGTGAATATAATGCAGAGAATTTGTAGTTTGGAAGTTAGGAGGAGGTGCGGGATTACCAAAACTGTTGTCCAGAGGGCTGAGGAAGGGTTGTTGAGGTAGTTCGGACATGTAGAGAGAATGGAGCGAAACAGAGTGACTTCAAGAGTGTATCAGTCTGTAGTGGAAGGAAGGCAGGGTAGGGGTCTGCCTACGAATGGCTGGAGGGAGGGGGTAAAGGAGGTTTTGTGTGCGAGGGGCTTGGACTTCCAGCAGGCATGCGTGAGCGTGTTTGATAGGAGTGAATGGAGACAAATTGTTTTTAATACTTGACGTGCTGTTGGAGTGTGAGCAAAGTAACATTTATGAAGGGGTTCAGGGAAACCGGCAGGCCGGACTTGAGTCCTGGAGATGGGAAGTACAGTGCCTGCACTCTGAAGGAGGGGTGTTAATGTTGCAGTTTAAAAACTGTAGTGTAAAGCACCCTTCTGGCAAGACAGTGATGGAGTGAATGATGGTGAAAATTTTTCTTTTTCGGGCCACCCTGCCTTGGTGGGAATCGGCCAGTGTGATAATATATATATATATATATATATATATATATATATATATATATATATATATATATATATATATATATATATATATATATTTATATATATATATATATATATATATATATATATATATATATATATATATATATATATATATCAATAACAACACTGCGACTAGCCAAGGACTCGAATCCATGCCTGCCTCATGGTGGGCGAAAACTCATGACGCCTTAATCCACTGAATCATACAATCCTTAAGAGTATCTTCAAGAGAGAGCTGGACAGATACATAAAGTCAGTGCCGGATCAGCCGGGCTGTGGCTCGTACGTTGGACTGCGTGCGGCCAGCAGTAACAGCCTAGTTGATCAGGCCCTGATCCATCGGGAGGCCTGGTAATGGACCGGGCCGCGGGGGCGTTGATCCCCGGAATAACCTCCAGGTAACCTCCAGGTAGCGCATCAAGCGGAACTGGATGTTGTACTCGCTACCCAAGGACACACGATGGTGTGGATGACTCGAGGCTAATATCATTCTAGTCCCTGTTTGGTGTACTAGTACAACGAGCAGTATTTTATATTATTGTGCCCACCAACGAGTCCTTGGCTAGTCGCACTGTTGATATTGATCAATACCACTCGTTCGTGGGAACAATAATATATATATATATATATATATATATATATATATATATATATATATATATATATATATATATATATATATATATATACATGTATATATATATATATATATATATATATATATATATATATATATATATATATATATATATATATATATATATATATATAGAGAGAGAGAGAGAGAGAGAGAGAGAGAGAGAGAGAGTTACATTTGAATAAAAGGTACAAACGAATTTACATTCAGATGTAGGATTTTTACATCTTTTCCCCTGGTCTTGGGTCTTGGTGTTGGTCTTGGTCTTGGGTCTTGGTGTTGGTGTTGGTGTTGGTCTTGGTGTTGGTCTTGGGTCTTGGTGTTGGTCTTGGTCTTGGGTCTTGGTGTTGGTCTTGGTCTTGGGTCTTGGTGTTGGTGTTGGTGTTGGTCTTGGTCTTGGTCTTGGGTCTTGGTCTTGGTCTTGGTCTTGGGTCTTGGTGTTGGTCTTGGTCTTGGGTCTTGGTGTTGGTCTTGGTCTTGGGTCTTGGTGTTGGTGTTGGTGTTGGTCTTGGTCTTGGGTCTTGGTGTTGGTCTTGGTCTTGGGTCTTGGTGTTGGTCTTGGTCTTGGGTCTTGGTGTTGGTCTTGGTCTTGGGTCTTGGTGTTGGTCTTGGTGTTGGTCTTGGTCTTGGTCTTGGTCTTGGGTCTTGGTCTTGGTCTTGGGTCTTGGTGTTGGTCTTGGTCTTGGGTCTTGGTGTTGGTCTTGGTCTTGGGTCTTGGTGTTGGTGTTGGTCTTGGGTCTTGGTGTTGGTCTTGGTCTTGGGTCTTGGTGTTGGTCTTGGTCTTGGTGTTGGTCTTGGTCTTGGGTCTTGGTATTGGTCTTGGTCTTGGGTCTTGGTGTTGGTCTTGGTCTTGGGTCTTGGTGTTGGTCTTGGTCTTGGGTCTTGGTGTTGGTCTTGGTCTTGGGTCTTGGTGTTGGTCTTGGTCTTGGTGTTGGTCTTGGTCTTGGGTCTTGGTGTTGGTGTTGGGTCTTGGTGTTGGTCTTGGTCATGGGTCTTGGTGTTGGTGTTGGTGTTGGTGTTGGTCTTGGGTCTTGGTGTTGGTCTTGGGTCTTGGTGTTGGTCTTGGGTCTTGGTGTTGGTCTTGGGTCTTGGTGTTGGTCTTGGTCTTGGTCTTGGTGTTGGTCTTGGGTCTTGGTGTTGGTCTTGGGTCTTGGTGTTGGTCTTGGTCTTGGGTCTTGGTGTTGGTGTTGGTGTTGGTCTTGGTCTTGGGTCTTGGTGTTGGTCTTGGGTCTTGGTGTTGGTCTTGGTCTTGGGTCTTGGTGTTGGTGTTGGTCTTGGGTCTTGGTGTTAGTCTTGGGTCTTGGTGTTGGTCTTGGGTCTTGGTGTTGGTCTTGGTCTTGGTGTTGGTCTTGGTCTTGGGTCTTGGTGTTGGTCTTGGGTCTTGGTGTTGGTCTTGGTCTTGGGTCTTGGTGTTGGTCTTGGTCTTGGGTCTTGTTGTTGGTCTTGGGTCTTGGTGTTGGTCTTGGTCTTGGGTCTTGGTGTTGGTCTTGGGTCTTGGTGTTGGTGTTGGTCTTGGGTCTTGGTGTTGGTCTTGGGTCTTGGTGTTGGTGTTGGTCTTGGGTCTTGGTGTTGGTCTTGGGTCTTGGTGTTGGTCTTGGGTCTTGGTGTTGGTCTTGGTCTTGAGTCTTGGTGTTGGTCTTGGGTCTTGGTGTTGGTGTTGGTCTTGGGTCTTGGTGTTGGTCTTGGGTCTTGGTGTTGGTGTTGGTCTTGGGTCTTGGTGTTGGTCTTGGGTCTTGGTGTTGGTCTTGGGTCTTGGTGTTGGTCTTGGTCTTGAGTCTTGGTGTTGGTCTTGGGTCTTGGTGTTGGTGTTGGTCTTGGGTCTTGGTGTTGGTCTTGGGTCTTGGTGTTGGTGTTGGTCTTGGGTCTTGGTGTTGGTCTTGGGTCTTGGTGTTGGTCTTGGGTCTTGGTGTTGGTCTTGGGTCTTGGTCTTGGTCTTGGGTCTTGGTGTTGGTCTTGGGTCTTGGTGTTGGTCTTGGTCTTGGGTCTTGGTGTTGGTCTTGGGTCTTGGTGTTGGTCTTGGTCTTGGTGTTGGTCTTGGGTCTTGGTGTTGGTCTTGGGTCTTGGTGTTGGTCTTGAGTCTTGGTGTTGGTCTTGGGTCTTGGTGTTGGTGTTGGTCTTGGGTGTTGGTGTTGGTCTTGGGTCTTGGTGTTGGTGTTGGTCTTGGGTCTTGGTGTTGGTATTGGGTGTTGGTGTTGGTCTTGGGTCTTGGTGTTGGTCTTGGATCTTGGTGTTGGTCTTGAGTCTTGGTGTTGGTGTTGGTTTTGGGTCTTGGTGTTGGTCTTGGGTCTTGGTGTTGGTGTTGGGCTTGGGTCTTGGTGTTGGTCTTTTGTCTTGGTGTTGGTCTTGGGTCTTGGTGTTAGTGTTGGTCTTGGGTCTTGGTGTTGGTCTTGGGTCTTGGTATTGGTGTTGGTCTTGGGTCTTGGTGTTGGTCTTTGGTGTTGGTGTTGGTCTTGGGTCTTGGTGTTGGTCTTGGGTCTTGGTGTTGGTCTTTGGTGTTGGTGTTGGTCTTGGGTCTTGGTGTTGGTCTTGGGTCTTGGTGTAGGTCTTTGGTGTTGGTGTTGGTCTTGGGTTTTGGTGTTGGTCTTGGGTCTTGGTGTTGGTCTTGGGTCTTGGTGTTGGTCTTTGGTGTTGGTGTTGGTCTTGGGTCTTGGTGTTGGTCTTGGGTCTTCGTGTTGGTCTTGGGTCTTGGTGTTGGTCTTTGGTGTTGGTGTTGGTCTTGGGTCTTGGTGTTGGTCTTGGGTCTTGGTGTTGGTCTTGGGTCTTGGGTCTTGGCGTTGGTGTTGGTCTTGGCTCTTGGTGTTGGTCTTGGGTCTTGGTCTAGGTGTTGGCATTGGTCTTGGTCTTGGTATTGGTCTTGGGTGTTGGTCTTGGTCTTGGAGTTGGTGTTGGTGTAAGTCTTGGTGTTGGATGCACTAACGTGTTACTACCACTAGTTCTATACTAGGTGATACACTAACTTGTTACTACCACTAGTTCTATACCAGGTGATACACTAACTTGTTACTACCACTAGTTCTATACCAGGTGATACACTAACTTGTTACTACCACTTGTTATATACTAGGTGATACACTAACTTGTTACTACCACTAGTTCTATACTAGGTGATACACTAACTTGTTACTACCACTAGTTCTATACCAGGTGATACACTAACTTGTTACTACCACTTGTTATATACTAGGTGATACACTAACTTGTTACTACCACTAGTTCTATACTAGGTGATACACTAACTTGTTACTACCACTAGTTCTATACCAGGTGATACACTAACTTGTTACTACCACTAGTTCTATACTAGGTGATACACTAACTTGTTACTACCACTAGTTCTATACCAGGTGATACACTAACTTGTTACTACCACTTGTTCTATACCAGGTGATACACTAACTTGTTACTACCACTAGTTCTATACCAGGTGATACACTAACTTGTTACTACCACTAGTTCTATACCAGGTGATACACTAACTTGTTACTACCACTAGTTCTATACTAGGTGATACACTAACTTGTTACTACCACTAGTTCTATACTAGGTGATACACTAACTTGTTACTACCACTAGTTCTATACTAGGTGATACACTAACTTGTTACTACCACTAGTTCTATACCAGGTGATACACTAACTTGTTACTACCACTTGTTCTATATGACACTAACTTGTTACTACCACTAGTTCTATACCAGATACACTAACTTGTTACTACCACTAGTTCTATACCAGGTGATACACTAACTTGTTACTACCACTTGTTATATACTAGGTGATACACTAACTTGTTACTACCACTAGTTCTATACCAGGTGATACACTAACTTGTTACTACCACTAGTTCTATACTAGGTGATACACTAACTTGTTACTACCACTAGTTCTATACCAGGTGATACACTAACTTGTTACTACCACTAGTTCTATACCAGGTGATACACTAACTTGTTACTACCACTTGTTATATACTAGGTGATACACTAACTTGTTACTACCACTAGTTCTATACCAGGTGATACACTAACTTGTTACTACCACTAGTTCTATACTAGGTGATACACTAACTTGTTACTACCACTAGTTCTATACTGATACACTAACTTGTTACTACCACTAGTTCTATACCAGGTGATACACTAACTTGTTACTACCACTACTAGGTGATACACTAACTTGTTACTACCACTAGTTCTATACTAGGTGATACACTAACTTGTTACTACCACTAGTTCTATACTAGGTGATACACTAACTTGTTACTACCACTAGTTCTATACAGGTGATACACTAACTTGTTACTACCACTAGTTCTATACACTAACTTGGTGATACACTAACTTGTTACTACCACTAGTTCTATACTAGGTGATACACTAACTTGTTACTACCACTAGTTCTATACTAGGTGATACACTAACTTGTTATTACCACTTGTTATATACTAGGTGATACACTAACTTGTTATTACCACTAGTTCTACACTAGGTGATACACTAACCTGTTACTACCACTAGTTCTATACCAGGTGATACACTAACCTGTTACTACCACTAGTTCTATACCAGGTGATACACTAACCTGTTACTACCACTAGTTCTATACCAGGTGATACACTAACCTGTTACTACCACTAGTTCTATACCAGGTGATACACTAACTTGTTATTACCACTAGTTCTACACTAGGTGATACACTAACCTGTTACTACCACTAGTTCTATACCAGGTGATACATTAACCTGTTACTACCACTAGTTCTATACCAGGTGATACACTAACTTGTTACTACCACTTGTTATATACTAGGTGATACACTAACTTGTTACTACCACTAGTTCTATACTAGGTGATACACTAACTTGTTACTACCACTTGTTATATACTAGGTGATACACTAACTTGTTACTACCACTAGTTCTATACCAGGTGATACACTAACCTGTTACTACCACTAGTTCTATACTAGGTGATACATTAACACATTAAAGTTTTAATGGTCAATTATTAAGAAGGTAATAACTATTTCTATGAACACAATAATAACCACATATTTGTATTCTACTCCAGCAGTAAATCAATAATCTGAAAAGTTATATTTTGAACATATTTAATATATTTTTATATATAGATTATTTGAGAGCAGGTTGAGTAAGTTAAAAAAAAGTGTGTTAGATACAAGTGTAACTCACAGCCTCACCCACACTATGTGGGTGGATGAGCAGCATTACCCACACTACAGTCTGACCAGTTTCACAAACACCTGTAGTGTGGGTGACCATTCTCACCCACAATATGTGACTGAGTGACCAACTTCACCTACAGCACATGTGTAGGTCAACAGTCAGAGAACATGAGTAGTTCAGCAGCAGGAACATGTGGGACACTAAGTGAGGTCTAGGAGTGAAGGTCAGGAATTTAAGGTCGCTGTTAAAGCTATCCTTTGAGGCTCTATTATAGGAGTCCAGGTCTGTGAAGGAGTAACATAACAACATTACCTCTCCTGCCCTCTCACAACCAACATATACATAGTCCATCTGCATATGTATGTATGTATGTATGTATGTATGTGTATATATGTATAGTTGTGTATGTGTGTGTGTGTGTGTGTGTGTGTGTGTGTGTGTGTGTGTGTGTGTGTGTATGTGTACTCACCTAATTGTACTCACCTAATTGTGGTTGCAGGGGTCGAGACTCAGCTCCTGGCCCCGCCTCTTCACTGATCGCTACTGGGTCCTCTCTCTCTCTGCTTCCTGAGCTTTGTCATACCTCTTCTTAAAACTATGTATGGTTCCTGCCTCCACTACGTGTGTGTGTGTGTGTGTGTATATATATATATATATATATATATATATATATATATATATATATATATATATATATATATATATATATATATATATATATATATATATATATAGATTTAGGTTTTCAGTGGTTACAACATTTAATATCTTTAATTTATTCCATCGGTATACCACTTGTGAAAAAAGAAAAAAATCTTGTCTGCACTCGACTTCACTGGAAGAGAACAAGAAAATATAAGAATATATCGGATACGTAAGGTAGAATTATTACTGACAGATAAAGAAGAGAGAAAACAGGATTGTAGAGGAACACTGTAGATTTGGGAAGGTATGAGAATGTTACCTTTGAGCCAGATAAGTCGATAATATCTACATCAGGGTAAGAAACACTGCTGCATATGTGGGTTTGGAAAAGACATATGAGAGGGTGGATTGGAAAGCAATGTAGCATGTATTGCACATGTATGAAATATGTGTTAGATTCTTAAAATCTGCGAGGAATGGTTTTGAAAGACTGAGGCTCATTATTATTGTAATATTCAATGAAAAACGATAAACCCATAGGGGTCAGATTGCCTGCGGAATAGGAAGCAATCAGGTAGCAGGAGCAGGAATTCCCCACCAACATCAGGGATACTGACTCAGGTGATACAGTTCTCTTTGGAGATTCAGAAGATAAGTTGAAAATATTGATGGAGGACTTTGGAAAGACGTGTGAAAATTGACATGGAAGGAAACACAGAACACAGTGATGAGAACAAGAGAAAGATTAGGAAGAGAAAAATTGGATGTCAAATTGGAAGTAAGGATTAGGGAGTAACTGAAGGTATATACATATACCTGGAGTATACCTGTAGTATACCTGAAGAGGGTTTCGGGGATCAACTCCCCCGCCGCCCTGTTTGTGACCAGGCCTCGTGGTGGATCAGGGTCTGGTCAACCAGGCTGTTACTGTTGGCCGCGGGTAAACAGATGTACGAACCACAACCCGGCTGGTCAGGTACCATCTTTAGGTGCCTGTCCATACTGCATATTTTTATTTTCGAGTTTATGTGTTGACAAATGATGTATGAAAAATGAGATGAATGATGAAAAAATTGTCAGAAAGAAGGTAGCTGGAGAGTTGAAGAGTTGCTGACGACAAAGAAATATATCAGTGAATGTAAAAGTGGAATGTATGAGCGTCAACTGGTGACCTGGCGTTGATAAGTTGCAGAGAGGAAGACACTGCGAGTAGTTGCGGTGTGTCATCTTACATATGATGCCCTATTTTAAACATTAAAGTATTCTTGATGTTAGTGTAGAGGTGAAATGAGGTATATATAACCCAGCCATAGTTATACAACTACCTACCTTGTAGTCATACATCTCCCTACCTTGTAGTCATATACCTACCTTGTAGTCATATACCTACCTTGTAGTCATATACCTACCTTGTAGTCATATACCTACCTTGTAGTCATATACCTACCTTGTAGTCATATACCTACCTTGTAGTCATATACCTACCTTGTAGTCATATACCTACCTTGTAGTCATATACCTACCTACCTACCTACCTTGTAGTCATATACCTACCTTGTAGTCATATACCTACCTTGTAGTCATATACCTACCTTGTAGTCATATACCTACCTTGTAGTCATATACCTACCTTGTAGTCATATACCTACCTACCTACCTACCTTGTAGTCATATACCTACCTTGTAGTCATATACCTACCTTGTAGTCATATACCTACCTTGTAGTCATATACCTACCTTGTAGTCATATACCTACCTACCTACCTACCTTGTAGTCATATACCTACCTACCTACCTACCTTGTAGTCATATACCTACCTTGTAGTCATATACCTACCTACCTACCTACCTTGTAGTCATATACCTACCTACCTACCTTGTAGTCATATACCTACCTACCTACCTACCTTGTAGTCATATACCTACCTACCTACCTACCTTGTAGTCATATACCTACCTACCTACCTTGTAGTCATATACCTACCTACCTACCTACCTTGTAGTCATATACCTACCTTGTAGTCATATACCTACCTTGTAGTCATATACCTACCTTGTAGTCATATACCTACCTTGTAGTCATATACCTACCTTGTAGTCATATACCTACCTTGTAGTCATATACCTACCTTGTAGTCATATACCTACCTTGTAGTCATATACCTACCTTGTAGTCATATACCTACCTTGTAGTCATATACCTACCTTGTAGTCATATACCTACCTTGTAGTCATATACCTACCTTGTAGTCATATACCTACCTTGTAGTCATATACCTACCTTGTAGTCATATACCTACCTACCTACCTACCTTGTAGTCATATACCTACCTACCTACCTTGTAGTCATATACCTACCTACCTACCTTGTAGTCATATACCTACCTACCTACCTTGTAGTCATATACCTACCTACCTACCTTGTAGTCATATACCTACCTTGTCAGTCATGCCTGCCTCCCAGCGTGGTCATATGCCTGCCTCCTACCTGCCTTGCTGTCATGTGCCTCACCTGCCTACCTACCTTGTGTCCATATGCCTGCCGCTGTGTCCCCATGTCCTGCCACCTGACCACCTGTATGTCCTACCTGCCTGCATTGCGGTCATATGCCTGCTTGTCAGTCATGCCTGCCTGCCTGCCTGCAGCAGTCTATGCCTACCTACCTACCTGCGCGTGCATATATGCCTACCTTGCTGTCCATACCTTGCTACTGTCCTGTCCTACCTTGTGAGTCATATGCCTGCACCCTACCTGCCTGCCTTGCTGGTCATCCTACCTACCTGCCTGCCTGCAGCCTGTAGGTCATATGCCTACAGCCTTGTAGTCATATGCCTGCCAACCTTGCCAGTCCATGTGCCTACCTACCTGCCTGCCTTGTAGTCATATGCCTACCTGCCTGCCTGCCTTGTGTCATATGCCTGCCTACCTGCCTGGGTCATGTGCCTGCCTACCTGCCTGCCTTGTGGTCTTACCTGCCTACCTGCCATTGTGGTCATGATGCCTACCTACCTGCAGCCTAGCCTTGAGTCATGTGCCTGCCTGCCTGCCTGTGGTCATACCCCTACCTGCCTGCCTTGCTGCCGCGGTCATGCCTGCCTGCCTACCTGCAGTACCATATGCCTCCTCCTACCTGCCTTGCAGTCATATGGTACCTATGCCTGCCTGCACCTACCTGCCTTGTAGTCATACTGCCTGCCTACCTGCCGTGTCATATGCCTACCTACCTGCCTTGCATGGTCATTATGCCTGCCTACCTGCCGCTGGTAGTCATATGCCTGCCTGCCTGCCTTGTAGTCATGCCATCCTCCCTGCCTTGTCATCCTTGTACCTGCCTACCTGCCTTGTGTCATGTGCCTGCCTGCCTGCCTTAGTAGGTCATATGCCCTGCCACCTGCCTACCGCGCTGGTCATATGCCTACCTACCTGCCTTGTAATCATATGCCTACCTGCCTAGCCTGCCTTGTCGTATGCCTGCCTGCCTACCTGCCTTGTGGTCATGCATCCTCCCAAGCCTTGTAGATCCTATGCCTGCCTGCCTGCCTTGTGGTCTATGCCTACCTGCCTGCTTGTGATCATATGCCTGCCTACCTGCCTGCAGCCTAGTCATGCCTGCCTAGCCTGCCTGCCTGCCTGTGCAGTGCATCCT